>NC_091352.1:10708745-10728745 GCF_038502225.1 Cherax quadricarinatus | reverse complement strand
TGGCCTGACTACTCTATGACTGAAGAAATACTTCCTAACATCCCTTTGATTCATCTGAGTCTTCAACTTCCAATTGTGACCCAATTGTGTGTGTGTACTCACCTATTTGTGGTTGCAGGGGTCGAGTCTTAGCTCCTGGCCCCGCCTCTTCACCGGTTGCTACTGGGCCCTCTCTCTCCCCGCTCCATGAGCTTTATCAAACCTCGTCTTAAAACTGTGTATGGTTCCTGCCTCCACTACGTCATTTTCTAGGCTATTCCACTGCCTTACAACTCTATGACTGAAGAAATACTTCCTAATATCTCTCTGACTCATTTGTGTCTTCAACTTCCAATTGTGGCCAATTGTGTGTGTGTGTGTGTGTGTGTGTGTGTGTGTGTGTGTGTGTGTGTGTGTGTGTGTGTGTGTGTGTGTGTGTGTGTGTGTGTGTGTGTGTGTGTGTAATCACCTGTTTGTGATTGGCCCGCTATTGGGTTCGTGAACCTTGTATTACCTCGTCATTAACTTGTATACAGATCCTGTCTCAATTGCTTTTTGTTTTCATTTTGTCCAACTTATTGTCCTGACCACTCGGAGGCTAAAGAAATTGTTCCTGGCATCTCCGCGGCTAATTCTGTGTTTTAGAATTCTAAATGCGCCCAACACAACTGATCCGCGCAACAGGAAGGACGTGGAAAAAAAAGCAGAGAAACAAGTGTGCTTGTAAAGCTGGTCATTGCTGGCACTCATCTAGTACTGTTGTCACTCATTTATTGCTGGCACTCAGCTAGTACTGCTGTCACTCATTTATTGCTGGCGCTCAGCTAGTACTGCTGCCAATAACTCATTTATTGCTAGGCCTCAGCTAGTACTGCCTGGTCTTGTTATTGCTGCCTCCCTCAAAGCATCAGCCAACGAGTAACAATGCTGACATTTACTCAGCGCCATCTGTTGAAAGATTAACCTTGTCAGCGCAATCAACTGACACTATAATTAGTCAGCGCCATCTATTGACGCTAATTAACCCTAATTAACGCTAATTATAGGTGTTTTGTGAAACTTACTCATGTTTAATTAAACCGTTCTATTGTTTATAACGAAATAAGATATTAGTAAATGTTTTTTATAAACAGTAAACAAGAAAGTGCCACTGAGCAACCTGTTCTCTAATCAGAACCAATATTATTCGACGAACTGTCCCGCGTGCATTTCTAAGCGCTCGACAACACTTGGAATATACTGCTTGCTCCTCTCCTCTGCACCAGAAAAGGAAAACGAAACAATCACGTCTTTTCTGCCCGTGACTTGAGTACATTAGGAGGAAACGAGAAAACTTTGGCCTGGGAAAGGTTGAAAAAAACAAAAGGTTGAGAACTCCCTTGTGACGTCTGCGCATGGCACTCCTCTTGTCACAGTGACATGATGCTGGTACACCTCTTGTCACAGTGATGTCTGATGTTGGTACACCTCTTGTCACAGTGATGTCTGATGCTGGTACACCTCTTGTCACAGTGATGTCTGATGCTGGTACACCTCTTGTCACAGTGATGTCTGATGCTGGTACACCTCTTGTCACAGTGATGTCTGATGCTGGTACACCTCTTGTCACAGTGATGTCTGATGCTGGTACACCTCTTGTCACAGTGATGTCTGATGCTGGTACACCTCTTGTCACAGTGATGTCTGATGCTGGTACACCTCTTGTCACAGTGATGTCTGATGCTGGTACACCTCTTGTCACAGTGATGTCTGATGCTGGTACACCTCTTGTCACAGTGATGTCTGATGCTGGTACACCTCTTGTCACAGTGATGTCTGATGCTGGTACACCTCTTGTCACAGTGATGTCTGATGCTGGTACACCTCTTGTCACAGTGATGTCTGATGCTGGTACACCTCTTGTCACAGTGATGTCTGATGCTGGTACACCTCTTGTCACAGTGATGTCTGATGCTAGTACACCTCTTGTCACAGTGATGTCTGATGCTGGTACACCTCTTGTCACAGTGATGTCTGATGCTGGTACACCTCTTGTCACAGTGATGTCTGATGCTGGTACACCTCTTGTCACAGTGACATCTGATGCTGGTACACCTCTTGTCACAGTGACATCTGATGCTGGTACACCTCTTGTCACAGTGACATCTGATGCTGGTACACCTCTTGTCACAGTGACGTCTGATGCTGTTACACCTCTTGTCACAGTGACGTCTGATGCTGGAACTCTTGTCACTGTGAAGTCTGATGCTGGCACTGATCTTGTCACAGTGACGTCTCATGCTGGTACACCTTGTCACTGTGACGTCTGATGCCGGCACTCCTCTTGTCACTGTGACGTCTGATGCTGGCATTCATCTTGTCACTGTGACGTCTGATGCTGGCACTGCTCTTGTCACTGTAACGTCTGATGCTGGCACTCATCTTGTCACTGTGACGTCTGATGCTGGCACTCATCTTGTCACTGTGACGTCTGATGCTGGCACTGCTCGTCACTGTGACGTCTGATGCTGGCACTCCTCTTATCACAGTGACATCTGATGCTGGCACTCCTCTTGTCACTGTGACGTCTGATGCTGGCATTCTTCTTGTCACTGTGACAATTGATGCTGGTACTCCTCTTGTTACAATGACATCTGATGCTGGCACTCCTCTTGTCACTCTGACGTCTGATGCTGGTACACCTCATAACACTGTGACCTCTGACCTTGTCACACCTCTCGTCACTGTGACCTTGGACCTGGTCACACCACTCCTCACTGTGACCTTTGACCTGGTCACACCACTCGTCACTGTGACCTCTGACCTTGTCACACCACTCGTCACTGTGACCTCTGACCTTGTCACACCACTCCTCACTGTGACCTCTGACCTTGTCACACCACTCGTCACTGTAACCTCTGATATTGTGTGGGGTACCTTGGAAATATGATGGTTGAAGTAATCCACACTTGGTTGGTTGGTAACACTCATACTGGCAGAGTCGTGAAGGGAGATAGCCCAGCCTACTTGTCGAGTCTACGCCTACGGTAATAGTGAGAGGGTGAGCCTCTGGTACACTCCTCAGATGGGCATAGCTTGGTGACGTCACAGCTTGCCAGAGAGCCTTACTCAACAGGGATCTTATATATAATATAGCTAGTACTCATTATATATGCTACACAAGTACATTACATAGGAATTCATTAACACTACTGACACTGACCTTCTCACACCCCTCGTCACTGTGACCTCTGACCTGGTCACACTACTTGCCATTTTCGATCTCGCGCTTGCTCACACAAAATATTAAGTAGAGTTTTTAATGAATAATGAAGTTGGCTAAAGTAGGTAGAGTGGAACATTAGAACATTACTTGATCGGAGATCATAACACGAGGTCGAAGAGGATTTACTGTATTAAAGATTAACTGGAATTTTCTAGCACAATCATACTCAGAGAAACTGGCTGGAATCGCCACGTTACCATACTCTGAGGAAACTTCCTCTCATTCCACCTGTTGCTACTCTTGCAACATTGTATAGCTCCTGATGACGCATGGAGACGTGTGAAAGATCTTGAGCTGATGATTTCCATCACCCGTGACCTGTTTTGCACTATTAAGATCGCCTCTCTGGGTCTGTATTACAAATGTGTTTATGCTATATATGTATGTAATTATGTATGTATATATGTAATATATGTGCGTAAGCACGTATGCAAGCATGCATAAATGCATGTAATTAAGTATCTCTTACATATATGCATGCATGCAATATCCCCCCTCCTTTCTCCCTCACACACACACACACACACACACACACACACACACACACACACACACACGTCACTTCCTCTCAAAAACTCAAATGTAAACTTCCTGGCTGTCTAAACTTTTCACTTTCCACCTCAACTCTGAGATGTAATTTCCGCTGCTAAGTAGGTCTATTAGACACTTTCTGCCTCACTCTTCCCTTTCATCAACCTTTTCCTTTTCCCATCCCTTCCTGTTTTATTTCCCTTTTATCTCCCTTCTTCCCCGACCCGTAACATTTTCCCTTCACTTCCCCATTCCATTTCCCACTTCCTCACCTTACCTCTTCCCTGCCACTTCCTCCTCGTGTGAGTTTTAAAGAGTCGTATGCCCTACAAAATGGTGTTCGTCAGCAATGTAAACACAGCTTCATATGTCTGTCTTTTTTTTTTACCGTCGACTTCCTCTGTTGATTATTTTTTTATTCCACTCTTCGAAAACCTGACGTGTGCTGCGGTTCGTTTTCGGTCCCAAAGGTTTGCGTATTTTTGTTCGTTAGAGGAAACAATGCACCATATACAAATATCCCTTACATGGGAGAGAGAAGCTTAAGACAACGTTTCTGTCCGACCTGGACCATTTACAAGTCACACTATGTGACTTTTAAATGGTCCAAGTCGGACCGAAACGTTGTCATAAGTTTCACTGTCCTATGTGTGGGTTATTTGTATACTGTTACAGTCACGGTATATTATGCCGTTTTGTTCTATAGGAAATAATGCCTTTGCGCAGCGAACTGATGTGATGCAGACATCGCAAGTGTGTAGCTCATAACGTGGCGCAAATGAGGTCATCGCGTAGCGCGATGGAAACATAATTGGTGCATAGCCTTACCTCTCTTTAAATTTTGCACAGCACGAAATTGTTCACATCTGGCTCAGTTCGTCAACCAGCGGAGACCTGGTCAAGGATTGGGCCGCGGAGAATACTCGGTAATAAAGTTTGATGCAAGGAAGGGGAAGGCGGTCTTAATTCAATAATCCAAGAGGCCGTCAACATCAAGGAATCACATCGGTGCGTCGATTTTATCTTAGGGCCATGAAAGTTAAGTATGTTTAGACTCGTACCTTGAGCTTAAGATAGGAAGAATCTTTTCTCTCACCATCTCTCTCTCTCTCTCTCTCTCTCTCTCCTCTTCCTCCTCCTTCACCACCACTCTCCCTCCTCCCTCACCACCAGATACCTCCCTCATATTCTGAGTACCAAACTCTTACCTATTCAAAATCTCTTCAGTGAGATGAATATATTTCGATTTTCTTCTCAGCTTTCTGTTTACTGGTTCTCGACTGTCTTCCTCTGTAGTCCCCCCAAATCAAGGTGGACTAGTAAAGCACACGAGTCTTCCCTCCAGTGGCATTATAAAAATGAGTAAAGAAAAAAATGTGGCTGGTGTAGCCTGAGTGGAAAACTCTTGACTCTGGCAGGGAAATTGGAGATTTTAATGCGTGTGGGGGGGGGAGGGTGGAAATGGAAGGAGTGTGTGTGTGTGTGTGTGTGTGTGTGTGTGTGTGTGTACTCACCTATTTGTGGTTGCAGGGGTCGAGTCCTAGCTCCTGGCCCCGCCTCTTCACCGGTTGCTACTAGACCCTCTCTCTCCCCGCTCCATGAGCTTTATCAAACCTCGTCTTAAAACTGTGTATGGTTCCTGCCTCCACTACGTCATTTTCTAGGCTATTCCACTGCCTTACAACTCTATGACTGAAGAAATACTTCCTACTATCTCTCTGACTCATTTGTGTCTTCAACTTCCAATTGTGGCCTCTTGTTTCTGTGTCCCCTCCCTGGAACATCCTGTCCTTGTCCACCTTGTCTATTCCACGCAGTATTTTATATGTCGTTATCATGTCTCCCCTGACCCTCCTGTCCTCCAGTGTCGTCAGGCCGATTTCCCTTAATCTTTCTTCATAGGACATTCCCCTTAGCTCTGGAACTAACCTTGTTGCAAACCTTTGTACTTTCTCTAGTTTCTTGACGTGCTTTATCAAGTGCGGGTTCCAAACAGGTGCTGCATACTCCAGTATGGGCCTGACATACACGGTGTACAGTGTCTTGAATGATTCCTTACTAAGGTGTCGGAATGCTGTTCTCAGGTTTGCCAGGCGCCCATATGCTGCAGCAGTTATCTGATTGATGTGTGCTTCCGGAGACATGCTCGGTGTTATACTCACCCCAAGATCTTTCTCCTTGAGTGAGGTTTGCAGTCTTTGGCCACCTAGCCTATACTCTGTCTGTGGTCTTCTGTGCCCTTCCCCTATCTTCATGACTTTGCATTTGGCAGGATTAAATTCGAGAAGCCATTTGCTGGACCAGGTGTCCAGTCTGTCCAGGTCTCTTTGAAGTCCTGCCTGGTCCTCATCAGATTTAATTCTCCTCATTAACTTCACATCATCTGCAAACAGGGTGTGTGTGTGTGTGTGTGTGTGTGTGTGTGTGTGTGTGTGTGTGTGTGTGTGTGTGTGTGTGTGTGTATGTGTGTGTGTGTGTTTGTACACGCGCATTTCTGTGTCGGGAAGGTGGTGTCCGGATGTTTTTGCGTGCGTGTGTGTTTGTTTGAATATTCTCAAAGACTCAGTTACTGAGTCCTGGTGAAATGAGAAAGGAAACTGGGCACAGGCAGACCAGAAGGTGATCAAAATTAATGAAGAAATGTATAACAAGCAGTAGCAGGAGGAGCACAAAGTAGAGGTGTCACCTGGAATGTGGAAAGTTAGGAAAAAGAGAGACACGGTGGTCATATTTTACACCACTGGAGGAAGTAAGGGCGACAAAGACACAAGAACTAGGGTAAGGAGGGACATCCAACTGCGATATCGCAACATAATGAGAAATAAAAACGACAAGAATGCAAGGGTGGCCAAGAGATACGGGGAGATTCTGTCTCGAGCCACATTTTACACTGATAGAATGAAGAGGTGGCCAGGAAAATGCAGAGAAATAAAGACTGCTCAGTGAGGAAGCCAATCTCGTTTTTGTTATTAAATTCTAGTGACCTTGTGACCTGAGTTTATTACATTGCATCACAAACAAATGGTATATACTGTAAAAAAATTGGTTCCAGGCCGCCTATGCGCGAGTAAACAAAATTTGAAAGTATGGAGGATGTGATGTATCATGAAAGGCTGAAACATTTTGCAAGACATTAATGTTAAAGGTTACTACTCCAAGTTTACATAGTTATATAACAAATTAGTTCATAGCCACGAGGCATCACAAGCAAACTTCTGCTGCTATTACTACAAAGACGCTATTTTTGGGCGCGCGCACACACAGACACACACACACACACACACACACACACACACACACACACACACACACACACACACACACACACACACACACACACACACACACACACACAAAGGCCAATATTCAGAAACCTGCCTCACCTCAGTCGCATTTTTTCAATACTGTGTTCATATTCATATCTGAGAGCTTTGTGAGAGTAATGAGAACGTTGGTGTTTCCTGTCTCTCACTCAGTAATCACTGCCTTGTCCTGGCTGTCACTCAGTAATCACTGCCTTGTCCTGGCTGTCACTCAGTAATCACTGCCTTGTCCTGGCTGTCACTCAGTAATCACTGCCTTGTCCTGGCTGTCACTCAGTAATCACTGCCTTGTTCTGGCTGTCACTCAGTAATCACTGCCTTGTCCTGGCTGTCACTCATTAATCACTGCCTTGTCCTGGCTGTCACTCAGTAATCACTGCCTTGTCCTGGCTGTCACTCAGTAATCACTGCCTCGTCCTGGCTGTCACTCAGTAATCACTGCCTCGTCTTGGCTGTCACTCAGTAATCACTGCCTCGTCCTGGCTGTCACTCAGTAATCACTGCCTTGTCCTGGCTGTCACTAAGTAATCACTGCCTTGTTCTGGCTGTCACTCAGTAATCACTGCCTTGTCTTGGCTGTCACTCAGTAATCACTGCCTTGTCCTGGCTGTCACTCAGTAATCACTGCCTCGTCCTGGCTGTCACTCAGTAATCACTGCCTCGTCCTGGCTGTCACTCAGTAATCACTGCCTCGTCCTGGCTGTCACTAAGTAATCACTGCCTTGTTCTGGCTGTCACTCAGTAATCACTGCCTTGTCTTGGCTGTCACTCAGTAATCACTGCCTTGTCCTGGCTGTCACTCAGTAATCACTGCCTCGTCCTGGCTGTCACTCAGTAATCACTGCCTCGTCCTGGCTGTCACTCAGTAATCACTGCCTCGTCCTGGCTGTCACTCAGTAATCACTGCCTCGTCCTGGCTGTCACTCAGTAATCACTGCCTCGTCCTGGCTCTCACTCAGGAATCACTGCCTCATCCTGGCTGTCACTCAGTAATCACTGCCTCGTTCTGGCTGTCACTCAGTAATCACTGCCTCATCCTGGCTGTCACTCAGTAATCACTGCCTCGTCCTGGTTGTCACTCAGTAATTACTGCCTTGTTCTGGCTGTCACTCAGTAATCACTGCCTTGTCCTGGCTGTCACTCAGTAATCACTGCCTCGTCCTGGCTGTCACTCAGTAATCACTGCCTCGTCCTGGCTGTCACTCAGTAATCACTGCCTCGTCCTGGCTGTCACTCAGTAATCACTGCCTCGTCCTGGCTGTCACTCAGTAATCACTGCCTCGTCCTGGCTGTCACTCAGTAATCACTGCCTCGTCCTGGCTGTCACTCAGTAATCACGGCTCGTCCTGGCTGTCACTAAGTAATCACTGCCTCGTCCTGGCTGTCACTCAGTAATCACTGCCTCGTCCTGGCTGTGACTCAGTAATCACTGCCTTGTTCTGGCTGTCACTCAGTAATCACTGCCTTGTTCTGGCTGTCACTCAGTAATCACTGCCTCGTCCTGGCTGTCACTCAGTAATCACTGCCTCGTCTTGGCTGTCACTCAGTAATCACTGCCTCGTCCTGGCTGTCACTCAGTAATCACTGCCTTGTCCTGGCTGTCACTAAGTAATCACTGCCTTGTTCTGGCTGTCACTCAGTAATCACTGCCTTGTCTTGGCTGTCACTCAGTAATCACTGCCTTGTCCTGGCTGTCACTCAGTAATCACTGCCTCGTCCTGGCTCTCACTCAGTAATCACTGCCTCGTCCTGGCTGTCACTCAGTAATCACTGCCTCGTCCTGGCTGTCACTAATTAATCACTGCCTTGTTCTGGCTGTCACTCAGTAATCACTGCCTTGTCTTGGCTGTCACTCAGTAATCACTGCCTTGTCCTGGCTGTCACTCAGTAATCACTGCCTCGTCCTGGCTGTCACTCAGTAATCACTGCCTCGTCCTGGCTGTCACTCAGTAATCACTGCCTCGTCCTGGCTGTCACTCAGTAATCACTGCCTCGTCCTGGCTGTCACTCAGGAATCACTGCCTCATCCTGGCTGTCACTCAGTAATCACTGCCTCGTTCTGGCTGTCACTCAGTAATCACTGCCTCATCCTGGCTGTCACTCAGTAATCACTGCCTCGTCCTGGTTGTCACTCAGTAATTACTGCCTTGTTCTGGCTGTCACTCAGTAATCACTGCCTTGTCCTGGCTGTCACTCAGTAATCACTGCCTCGTCCTGGCTGTCACTCTGTAATCACTGCCTCGTCCTGACTGTCACTCAGTAATCACTGCCTCGTCCTGGCTGTCACTCAGTAATCACTGCCTCGTCCTGGCTGTCACTCAGTAATCACTGCCTCGTCCTGGCTGTCACTCAGTAATCACTGCCTCGTCCTGGCTGTCACTCAGTAATCACTGCCTCGTCCTGGCTGTCACTCAGTAATCACTGCCTCGTCCTGGCTGTCACTCAGTAATCACTGCCTCGTCCTGGCTGTCACTCAGTAATCACGGCTCGTCCTGGCTGTCACTAAGTAATCACTGCCTCGTCCTGGCTGTCACTCAGTAATCACTGCCTCGTCCTGGCTGTGACTCAGTAATCACTGCCTTGTTCTGGCTGTCACTCAGTAATCACTGCCTTGTTCTGGCTGTCACTCAGTAATCACTGCCTCGTCCTGGCTGTCACTCAGTAATCACTGCCTCGTCTTGGCTGTCACTCAGTAATCACTGCCTCGTCCTGGCTGTCACTCAGTAATCACTGCCTTGTCCTGGCTGTCACTAAGTAATCACTGCCTTGTTCTGGCTGTCACTCAGTAATCACTGCCTTGTCTTGGCTGTCACTCAGTAATCACTGCCTTGTCCTGGCTGTCACTCAGTAATCACTGCCTCGTCCTGGCTCTCACTCAGTAATCACTGCCTCGTCCTGGCTGTCACTCAGTAATCACTGCCTCGTCCTGGCTGTCACTAATTAATCACTGCCTTGTTCTGGCTGTCACTCAGTAATCACTGCCTTGTCTTGGCTGTCACTCAGTAATCACTGCCTTGTCCTGGCTGTCACTCAGTAATCACTGCCTCGTCCTGGCTGTCACTCAGTAATCACTGCCTCGTCCTGGCTGTCACTCAGTAATCACTGCCTCGTCCTGGCTGTCACTCAGTAATCACTGCCTCGTCCTGGCTGTCACTCAGTAATCACTGCCTCGTCCTGGCTCTCACTCAGGAATCACTGCCTCATCCTGGCTGTCACTCAGTAATCACTGCCTCGTTCTGGCTGTCACTCAGTAATCACTGCCTCATCCTGGCTGTCACTCAGTAATCACTGCCTCGTCCTGGTTGTCACTCAGTAATTACTGCCTTGTTCTGGCTGTCACTCAGTAATCACTGCCTTGTCCTGGCTGTCACTCAGTAATCACTGCCTCGTCCTGGCTGTCACTCAGTAATCACTGCCTCGTCCTGGCTGTCACTCAGTAATCACTGCCTCGTCCTGGCTGTCACTCAGTAATCACTGCCTCGTCCTGGCTGTCACTCAGTAATCACTGCCTCGTCCTGGCTGTCACTCAGTAATCACTGCCTCGTCCTGGCTGTCACTCAGTAATCACTGCCTCGTCCTGGCTGTCACTCAGTAATCACTGCCTCGTCCTGGCTGTCACTCAGTAATCACTGCCTCGTCCTGGCTGTCACTCAGTAATCACGGCTCGTCCTGGCTGTCACTAAGTAATCACTGCCTCGTCCTGGCTGTCACTCAGTAATCACTGCCTCGTCCTGGCTGTGACTCAGTAATCACTGCCTTGTTCTGGCTGTCACTCAGTAATCACTGCCTTGTTCTGGCTGTCACTCAGTAATCACTGCCTCGTCCTGGCTGTCACTCAGTAATCACTGCCTCGTCCTGGCTGTCACTAAGTAATCACTGCCTCGTCCTGGCTGTCACTAAGTAATCACTGCCTTGTTCTGGCTGTCACTCAGTAATCACTGCCTTGTCTTGGCTGTCACTCAGTAATCACTGCCTTGTCCTGGCTGTCACTCAGTAATCACTGCCTCGTCCTGGCTGTCACTCAGTAATCACTGCCTCGTCCTGGCTGTCACTCAGTAATCACTGCCTCGTCCTGGCTGTCACTCAGTAATCACTGCCTCGTCCTGGCTGTCACTAATTAATCACTGCCTTGTTCTGGCTGTCACTCAGTAATCACTGCCTTGTCTTGGCTGTCACTCAGTAATCACTGCCTTGTCCTGGCTGTCACTCAGTAATCACTGCCTCGTCCTGGCTGTCACTCAGTAATCACTGCCTCGTCCTGGCTGTCACTCAGTAATCACTGCCTCGTCCTGGCTGTCACTCAGTAATCACTGCCTCGTCCTGGCTGTCACTCAGTAATCACTGCCTCGTCCTGGCTCTCACTCAGGAATCACTGCCTCATCCTGGCTGTCACTCAGTAATCACTGCCTCGTTCTGGCTGTCACTCAGTAATCACTGCCTCATCCTGGCTGTCACTCAGTAATCACTGCCTCGTCCTGGTTGTCACTCAGTAATTACTGCCTTGTTCTGGCTGTCACTCAGTAATCACTGCCTTGTCCTGGCTGTCACTCAGTAATCACTGCCTCGTCCTGGCTGTCACTCAGTAATCACTGCCTCGTCCTGGCTGTCACTCAGTAATCACTGCCTCGTCCTGGCTGTCACTCAGTAATCACTGCCTCGTCCTGGCTGTCACTCAGTAATCACTGCCTCGTCCTGGCTGTCACTCAGTAATCACTGCCTCGTCCTGGCTGTCACTCAGTAATCACTGCCTCGTCTTGGCTGTCACTCAGTAATCACTGCCTCGTCCTGGCTGTCACTCAGTAATCACTGCCTCGTCCTGGCTGTCACTCAGTAATCACGGCTCGTCCTGGCTGTCACTAAGTAATCACTGCCTCGTCCTGGCTGTCACTCAGTAATCACTGCCTCGTCCTGGCTGTGACTCAGTAATCACTGCCTTGTTCTGGCTGTCACTCAGTAATCACTGCCTTGTTCTGGCTGTCACTCAGTAATCACTGCCTCGTCCTGGCTGTCACTCAGTAATCACTGCCTCGTCCTGGCTGTCACTAAGTAATCACTGCCTCGTCCTGGCTGTCACTAAGTAATCACTGCCTTGTTCTGGCTGTCACTCAGTAATCACTGCCTTGTCTTGGCTGTCACTCAGTAATCACTGCCTTGTCCTGGCTGTCACTCAGTAATCACTGCCTCGTCCTGGCTATCACTCAGTAATCACTGCCTCGTCCTGGCTGTCACTCAGTAATCACTGCCTCATCCTGGCTGTCACTCAGTTATCAGTGCCTCGTCCTGGCTGTCACTCAGTAATCACTGCCTCGTCCTGGCTGTCACTCAGTAATCACTGCCTCGTCCTGGCAGTCACTCAGTAATCACTGCCTCGTCCTGGCCGTCACTCAGTAATCACTGCCTCGTCCTGGCCGTCACTCAGTAATCACTGCCTCGTCCTGGCTGTCACTCAGTAATCACTGCCTCGTCCTGGCTGTCACTCAGTAATCACTGCCTCGTCCTGGCTGTCACTCAGTAATCACTGCCTCTCATCATCACACTCTCACCGTTTTCCTTCATTACTGATTAACAGATTCCGCTGTTACTGTTTCAAAATTATTGCTTTCAGAGTAATTATTTTCATTATAATTTTTTTCACTGTCTGGGGAATAGGAGATAATGTGATATGATCCAAGAAAAAATAGGAATTTCAATACCTTGGATCAAGATACTTTCACCATCATCAAGGAACCCCCTTTGAAAAGATTTATTTCAAAACCTTCAAAATCCTGATTTTTTTTAAATAGATATTAAACTAAAAAAGAGAAGAAGAAAAACTTTATAAAACTTGGATGCTTGAATGTGCGTGGATGTAGTGCGGATGACAAGAAACAGATGATTGCTGATGTTATGAATGAAAAGAAGTTGGATGTCCTGGCCCTAAGCGAAACAAAGCTGAAGGGGGTAGGGGAGTTTCAGTGGGGGGAAATAAATGGGATTAAATCTGGAGTATCTGAGAGAGTTAGAGCAAAGGAAGGGGTAGCAGTAATGTTGAATGATCAGTTATAGAAGGAGAAAAGAGAATATGAATGTGTAAATGCAAGAATTATGTGGATTAAAGTAAAGGTTGGATGCGAGAAGTGGGTCATAATAAGCGTGTATGCACCTGGAGAAGAGAGGAATGCAGAGGAGAGAGAGAGATTTTGGAAGATGTTAAGTGAATGAATAGGAGCCTTTGAACCAAGTGAGAGAGTAATTGTGGTAGGGGACCTGAATGCTAAAGTAGGAGAAACTTTTAGAGAGGGTGTGGTAGGTAAGTTTGGGGTGCCAGGTGTAAATGATAATGGGAGCCCTTTGATTGAACTTTGTATAGAAAGGGGTTTAGTTATAGGTAATACATATTTTAAGAAAAAGAGGATAAATAAGTATACAAGATATGATGTAGGACGAAATGACAGTAGTTTGTTGGATTATGTATTGGTAGATAAAAGACTGTTGAGTAGACTTCAGGATGTACATGTTTATAGAGGGGCCACAGATATATCAGATCACTTTCTAGTTGTAGCTACACTGAGAGTAAAAGGTAGATGGGATACAAGGAGAATAGAAGCATCAGGGAAGAGAGAGGTGAAGGTTTATAAACTAAAAGAGGAGGCAGTTAGGGTAAGATATAAACAGCTATTGGAGGATAGACGGGCTAATGAGAGCATAGGCAATGGGGTCGAAGAGGTATGGGTAGGTTTAAAAATGTAGTGTTAGAGTGTTCAGCAGAAGTTTGTGGTTACAGGAAAGTGGGTGCGGGAGGGAAGAGGAGCGATTGGTGGAAAGATGATGTAAAGAGAGTAGTAAGGGAGAAAAAGTTAGCATATGAGAAGTTTTTACAAAGTAGAAGTGATGCAAGGAGGGAAGAGTATATGGAGAAAAAGAGAGAGGTTAAGAGTGGTGAAGCAATGTAAAAAGAGAGCAAATGAGAGAGTGGGTGAGATGTTATCAACAAATTTTGTTGAAAATAAGAAAAAGTTTTGGAGTGAGATTAACAAGTTAAGGAAGCCTAGAGAACAAATGGATTTGTCAGTTAAAAATAGGAGAGGAGAGTTATTAAATGGAGAGTTAGAGGTATTGGGAAGATGGAGGGAATATTTTGAGGAATTGTTAAATGTCGATGAAGATAGGGAAGCTGTGATTTCGTGTATAGGGCAAGGAGGAATAACATCTTGTAGGAGTGAGGAAGAGCCAGTTGTGAGTGTGGGGGAAGTTCGTGAGGCAGTAGGTAAAATGAAAGGGGGTAAGGCAGCCGGGACTGATGGGATAAAGATAGAAATGTTAAAAGCAGGTGGGAATATAGTTTTGGAGTGGTTGGTGCAATTATTTAATAAATGTATGGAAGAGGGTAAGGTACCTAGGGATTGGCAGAGAGCATGCATAGTTCCTTTGTATACAGGCAAAGGGGACAAAAGAGAATGCAAAAATTATAGGGGGATAAGTCTGTTGAGTATACCTGGTAAAGTGTATGGTAGAGTTATTATTGAAAGAATTAAGAGTAAGACGGAGAATAGGATAGCAGATGAACAAGGAGGCTTTAGGAAACGTAGGGGGTGTGTGGACCAGGTGTTTACAGTGAAACATATAAGTGAACAGTATTTAGATAAGGCTAAAGAGGTCTTTGTGGCATTTATGGATTTGGGAAAGGCGTATGACAGCGTGGATAGGGGGGCAATGTGGCAGATGTTGCAGGTGTATGGTGTAGGAGGTAGGTTACTGAAAGCAGTGAAGAGTTTTTACGAGGATAGTGAGGCTCAAGTTAGAGTATGTAGGAAAGAGGGAAATTATTTCCCAGTAAAAGAAGGCCTTAGACAAGGATGTGTGATGTCACCGTGGTTGTTTAATATATTTATAGATGGGGTTGTAAGAGAAGTAAATGAGAGGGTCTTGGCAAGAGGCGTGGAGTTAAAAGATAAAGAATCACACATAAAGTGGGAGTTGTCACAGTTGCTCTTTGCTGATGACACTGTGCTCTTGGGAGATTCTGAAGAGAAGTTGCAGAGATTGGTGGATGAATTTGGTAGGGTGTGCAAAAGAAGAAAATTAAAAGTGAATACAGGAAAGAGTAAGGTTATGAGGATAACAAAAAGATTAGGTGATGAAAGATTGGATATCAGATTAGAGGGAGAGAGTATGGAGGAGGTGAATGTATTCAAATATTTGGGAGTGGACGTGTCAGCGGATGGGTCTATGAAAGATGAGGTAAATCATAGAATTGATGAGGGGAAAAGGGTGAGTGGTGCACTTAGGAGTCTGTGGAGACAAAGAACTTTGTCCTTGGAGGCAAAGAGGGGAATGTATGAGAGTATAGTTTTACCAACGCTCTTATATGGGTGTGAAGCATGGGTGATGAATGTTGCAGCGAGAAGAAGGCTGGAGGCAGTGGAGATGTCATGTCTGAGGGCAATGTGTGGTGTGAATATAATGCAGAGAATTCGTAGTTTGGAAGTTAGGAGGAGGTGCAGGATTACCAAAACTGTTGTCCAGAGGGCTGAGGAAGGGTTGTTGAGGTGGTTCGGACATGTAGAGAGAATGGAGCGAAACAGAGTGACTTCAAGAGTGTATCAGTCTGTAGTGGAAGGAAGGCGGGGTAGGGGTCGGCCTAGGAAAGGTTGGAGGGAGGGGGTAAAGGAGGTTTTGTATGCGAGGGGCTTGGACTTCCAGCAGGCATGCGTGAGCGTGTTTGATAAGAGTGAATGGAGACAAATGGTTTTTAATACTTGACGTGCTGTTGGAGTGTGAGCAAAGTAACATTTATGAAGGGGTTCAGGGAAACCGGCAGGCCGGACTTGAGTCCTGGAGATGGGAAGTACAGTGCTTGCACTCTGAAGGAGGGGTGTTAATGTTGCAGTTTAAAAACTGTAGTGTAAAGCACCCTTCTGGCAAGACAGTGATGGAGTGAATGATGGTGAAAGTTTTTCTTTTTCGGGCCACCCTGCCTTGGTGGGAATCGGCCAGTGTGATAATAAAATAATAAAAATTATACTTGTTCTCCTTTCAAGAGGAGAGGAATTCTTTGATGGTGCTGAAAGGCTCTTGATCTAAGTAATTTGAACTACCCTCCCTTTCCTCGAATCAAATTACCTGCTATTTCCCCCAGGTACTGCATGACCCCCTCACAGTGCTCCATGCTGGTGCTATGTATTCTCACACACACCAGACATAGGTCGTGCACAAAATCCTTCCGTATTTTGATTTTGTGTCTAAGTGCGCGCACACGTGCCTGAGCCCCGAGCTAAAAATAAAGAGTCAGTGCTTGCCATGACAGTATATAGTCTACATTGGTAAAACAATATCAAAAACTCGGGTCGCGAGGTCTCCCGTGTAAAAACATTTGGGGTTCTTGTTCCCACTGAGCAATTTTTATTATCTTGCATTTCCCTGGCCACCTCTTCATTCCATCAGTGTTATATATAGCTAGAGACAGAATCTTCCCATATCTCTTGACTCCCTGGCATTCTTGTCTCCTTTATCTCTCATTATGTTGCGATATCGTAGTTGGATGTCCCTCCTTACCCTCTCAATCCTTGTGCTGTTGTCATCCTTGTTTCCTGCAATGGTGTAAAATACGACTCTCGTTTCTCTCTCTCTCCTCCCCAACTTTGCACATTGCAGGTGGCACCTCTACTTTGTTCTCCTCACGTTGCTGCTTCTCATAATTTTCAAGACCTTGATCACCACCTGGTCTTTTACGGTTCCCACTTCCTTTACCTTCCTAGATTGCACGCAGGACATTAAAAATACAAGCATACACATACAGAGGCACAAAAACAGTTCCAACACTCCTCCACCCCCTTCCCACACACACACACCCTCCTTCCATTTCCACCCTCCTCCCCCACACGCATTAAAATCTCCAATTTCCCTGCCAGAGTCAAGAGTTTTCCACTCAGGCTGCACCAGGTATATTTTTCTCTAATTTTTTTCTTTTATAATGTTCTTGCTGGAGGGAAAACGCGTATGGTTTACTAGACCTGGCTTGGGAGGGATATTGTGGAAGACAGTTGAAAACTTGAGATAGACAATAGCTGGATAAATACAAAGTTAAGTAGCTCATCGGAGAGATAACAAGAAAAGATTAGGGTGCATAGGAAGAGCTATTCAGAATAAAAGATTAAGGTAGAGAAGTTTTACAGTCTGATTAAAGGGAATGTAATAATATCAGAGTAATGTTGCTAAACATAGCCTTATCGCCGTTCCTCTTTGTTGATCATAAATATAAGTGTCTTGGTGTTTCACGACAGTGTGGAGATAAGACTTATCATTCATCACAGTGAAGCCTGACTACCTCCTCGTGCACACAGCTTACACGGTACGTATTCCTTAAGTATAGATGGATCACGATTTAGTTAATTTTCAGTTTTTAAACGAAGGACGAGAGATACATGAAATAAAAGATAATGTATTTAGTTAGGGAAAAAATATCTACTAAAGATTTGTTTGTTCTGTCAAGCAGACAGAACGAAAAATATAACATTTTTGTTTAATTTTTCATATGGACCTAAAGTTAAATTCAGGTGGAATTAACACTGTATTCAAGTATTTAATTTTACTCACAAATTAACGTCAATAAAATATAATTATTTTTGGATGTTCAGATTTCCTCGAAGTTAATGGAAAACAAATGATGACATTTCCTGCGTGTTTAGTAAACTGTGTATGCCAAATTCGTTGTTGAACCGTACCAGGTTCAACAACACTACTAGAGACCGTCCTATCCCAGCATCTCGTTGTGACTATCCTGAGAAGCAGAGTCCGTTGGCTCCCGTCTGGATTCTCAGGAACTGGAGGAGATCCATAATGCACGTTAAAAATTTATGTACTGTATCTATGTTCGTGCTAATAAAAAAAAATATAAACTGAGTGGCCGGTGGAAGAAAGAATAATCAAAACAACATCAGGAGATAAATTCAGTTTCTCTTCCAGAAGATCTTTTATTCTGTTCTCCGAAACTTTAGATCCCCATCCACACTATATTATATATTATTGTAACCACAAACAAGTGGTATTGAATCAATAACACTGCAACTACCCGAAAATTCGAACCCATGTGGTGTTATTGATTCAATACCACTCGTTTGTGGTTACAATAATATAACTGCTAGGTGCGTGATTCTTGTAGGATTGCGTGGTCCTGTGGATTAGAGCGTCATTTGTGATTTTCGCTCACCACGGGATGGGCCAGAACGACATGGGTTCGATTCCTCGGGTAGTTGCAGTGTTATTGATTCAATACCACTCGCTCGTGGTTACAATAATATAAAAATACTGCTCGTGTAGGTTAGTACACCAAAAAGGGAGTGGAATGAAATTAGCTCATAGGCACCTACACCACCGTATGTCTTCGGATCACGGTAAAACACTTAGCTTGGCTGGGTGAGTGATTCTTGTAGGATTGCGTGATTCTGTGAGTTAGAGTGTCATGTGTGATTTTCGCTCACCATGGGACGGGCCAAAATGGCTAGTCGCATTGTTGTTATTGATATTATATATATATATATATATATATATATATATATATATATATATATATATATATATATATATATATATATATATATATATATATATATATATATATATATATATATATATATATATATATATATATATATATATATATATATATATATATATATATATATATATAAATAGGAAGCGTTAATTCCAAAACAGAATTCACCACCGTAAGTTATGAAACTATGAAAGACTTCTCTCTGGAGTTTCGAAACAATTCATTGTATTTCCCGAGATGTTGCAGAGTTCACTTAAAGTCTGGAGCCCATGGCATCAGCGGCTCTTGTTTGCTCTCTGATGGGAAAGTTGACAGAGGCAGCTTAAGAGAGAGAGAGAGAGAGAGAGAGAGAGAGAGAGAGAGAGAGAGAGAGAGAGAGAGAGAGAGAGAGAGAGAGAGAGAAAGAGAGAAATTCCCACTATCCATATCTCATGAAGGTTACATAGGAAGTGGAAGGGAGGCAGAACTCAGAGAAGAGGAAGAGCGGAGGGTGGGTGGTGAGGGAGTGATAGCGGTGGTGGTTGGTGATGGAGGAGTTTGCGGGGTAATCAGATTTCATCTGAGGAAGGGAAGGACGCCTCCAAATACTCAGATCACGAGTTCTACACAAGCATCAATGACCCCCCGTCCCCGAAAGGGGTCCTAGAATCATCACCCCCGTAGCCCGGTCTCAGACCAGGCCTCTTTGTAAATGATCTGATTAGACCAAACTGTTGGTGCTTCTGCCACGCAGTCCGAGATAAATTACCACAGCCTCAGAGATCGGGAACAGTTCAGTAGAACTGAACATGTTCATCAATCATACTTCCTCATATATCCAAATGGAAGGTGTTGAAAAATCCTTGTCACTTTATTCTTACTAAGATTTATCAGCCTGGAAGTTAACAAAAAATTTCCCCTTATACAGCGTTTCAAAGTGGTATGAGGGAAAATAGTCGCTGTGAAACAACAATAAGTTTCAGAGCGACTATTGACACTGCATCATGCTAGTGGCTTTCTTCTGTACCTAACAATGTTTTATTACATATAAACTGCATTGTCTGTATACTGCGCAAAAAAAATAAAACGTCGAATTTTGAATCTGAAAATACACAAACTCTTGTGACAGGAAACTAACCGCAGCAGGAGTCAGCTCAAAGATTTTGACGAGTGGAATAAAAAAAGTCATTGACAGAGGAAGTCTGACGGTGAAAGAGAGACAGACACGTGTAGTTCTGTTTACATTGCTGACGAACAACAATTTGCATCGGCAGACGACTCTTGACAACTCACGCGAGGAAGAACTGACAGGAAAGAGGGAGAGAGGAGGAGGAAGGGGAAATGGGAGGAGGAAGTGATGGGAAAATGTTACGGATCGAGGAAGAAGGGA
>NC_091352.1:10663745-10701245 GCF_038502225.1 Cherax quadricarinatus | reverse complement strand
TTGACACACACACACACACACACACACACACACACACACACACACACACACACACACACACACACACACACACACACACACACAGCTGCAAAACACATTTTCCATCAAACTCTTCTATTCACAGATTGCAACGTAGAAATACAAATGTGACATCTGTATGGTGTTAGCGTTGGCACAAACTGACATTCTGTACATTGTTTGCGTGTGTGTGTGTGTGTGTGTGTGTGTGTGTGTGTGTGTGTGTGTGTGTGTGTGTGTGTGTGTGTGTGTGTGTGTGTGTGTGTGTGTGTGTATGTGTGTGTGTATGTGTGTGTGTGTGTGCGTGCGTGTACTCACCTATTTGTACTCACCTATTTGTGGTTGCAGGGGTCGATTCATAGCTCCTGGCCCCGCCTCTTCGCTGATTGCTACTAGGTCCTCTCTCTCCCTGCCCCATGAGCTCTATCATACCTCGCCTTAAAACTATGTATGGTTCCCGCCTCCACTACGTCACTTTCTAGGCTATTCCACGGCCTGACTACTCTATGACTGAAGAAATACTTCCTAACATCCCTTTGATTCATCTGAGTCTTCAACTTCCAATTGTGACCTCTTGTGTCTGTGTCCCTTCTCTGGAACATCCCGTCTTTGTCCACCTTGTCTATTCCGCGCAGTATTTTATATGTCGTTATCATGTCTCCCCTGACCCTCCTGTCCTCCAGTGTCGTCAGGCCGATTTCCCTCAACCTTTCTTCGTAGGACAATCCCCTTAGCTCTGGGACTAGTCTTGTTGCAAACCTTTGCACTTTCTCTAATTTCTTGGCGTGCTTGACTAGGTGTTTATTCCAAACTGGTGCTGCATACTCCAGTATGGGCCTGACGTATATGGTATACTCAGTCTTGAACGAATCCTTAGTGAGGTATCGGATTCGTGTGTGTGTGTGTGTGTGTGTGTGTGTGTGTGTGTGTGTATGTGTGTGCGTGTGTGTGTGTGTGTGTGTGTATGTGTGTGTGTGTGTGTGTGTGTGTGTATGACACTTATGCAACATATGGGAATCTTTATTGAAGAAACGTTTCGCCACACAGTGGCTTCATCAGTTCAATACAAATCAGAAGGGTGTAAGGAGAGGAGAAGTTCGAAGTAATCAGTCCCTCAGCCTGGAGTCGATGTGTTCAGTCCATCAATCTTGTAGAAAGTACAGCATAGGGCCGTAGAAGTGGCTTATGTACTGTAGTCAGGTGAGGCGAAGCAGGAGGAGGCGGGGTCATAGTTGTACCATCCGGTACCATGGTACCGGATGGCACCATTATTAAATTATTGTAAAATTATCTAAATATTTAATTGGATTAGGCTAAATTAAATTGCGCTTGTTATAATAATGTTAGGTAAGTTTTCTAAGGTTCTTTTAGTACAAAACTATCAATTTTTACATTAACATAAACGAAAAAAAATATATATCTTTAAACGTAGAAGAGAATTTTTTAGAAAGAATTTAATTTTAAATGAGTTCTTGCTAATTGACCAGTTTTACCTATTCGGCACAATATATATATATATATATATATATATATATATATATATATATATATATATATATATATATATATATATATATATATATATATATATATATATATATGCAAAAGACTCATCAGGGTAACTAGGGGATCCCAGGGCAGCTAGTTTTCTATTCCAGCGACTCAGTGCGGCTGTTTAGAGGGGTAATGCCTGCTGTATTTTGTGCACGCGCCCAAGCTCTGAGGAGCTGGATGAGATTTTCGCATTATAATCAGTGACAAACACGTAACAATATGTACTAGATATGTACTACCTACCTGGAGGTAGGTAGACTAAACATTTATCTCTCACAGCTCATGTACTCATGTACTGTATATATATATATATATATATATATATATATATATATATATATATATATATATATATATATATATATATATATATATATATATATATATATATATATATAAAAGACATGTGAAAGTAGACAAAGACATAGAGAGGAGTTGGGCAATAAGAGCCAGTAGCAGAGTGTTACAACCGGTAATTAGGGCTTTATAGCCAGCAGGTTGTTAAAGGCAGCAGTGGGATCCAGCACTTTACGACAGCCGAGGCTGTTAGATTATATCGAGAGAGACACTTTAATAGCACAGCTCCACTAACCTGCAGCTACTTTACAACTTTAATGGCACCTAACTCCATGCTTTCTTCCTTTCGCTCTAGGGGGCGGGGGGTTGGCTGCCTCGAGCCAGTGAAGAACTCTTGATCCGAGGAACTAAAGCTACTTTCCTCTTGCATGGATCAGATCTAGTCTTCCCCAGGAACTACAGGACCCCTACACTTGCCCATAAATAATAATAATAATAATAATAATAATAATAATAATAATAATAATAATAATAATAATAATAAACTGAAGGAGGGATGTTAATGTTGCGGTTTTAAAACTGTAGTGTAAGCGCACCTCTGGCAAGACAGTGATGGAGTGAATGATGGTGAACGTTTTTCTTTTTCGGGCCACCCTGCCTTGGTGGGAAACGGCCGATGTGTTAATAAATATAAAAATAGTAACTGGTAACAAAAGTTTTAATAATAATAATAATAATAATAATAATAATAATAATAATAATAATAATAATAATAATAATAATAATAATCGATATTGTGGTATTTCAAGTGAAACAGATTATTATTATTATAATCAAGGGGGAAGCGCTAAACCCGGAGGATTATACAGCACCTGGGGGGGATGTGGAAGGCATTCAGGCTTAATTCGGGGAACTGGAGCACAGATCCAATTCCCTAAATCAAGAGCCCCTCACCAACATCAAGGAACCTTCCTTGAGGGGTAAAGTGAAACAGAGAGAGACTGTGAGGGTGAATGGGAAGCTTCAGAGAGATATATGGAGTGACAAGGAGAACGAATAGGAAATCCATAAAAATATGGAAGGACCCAGTGACAGATGGAATAACGGGAGGAGCAAAGGAATTCCCAAAGGGAGAGAGAGACAAAAGAAAAGGAGAGAGAGTGGAGAGAGACAGAGATGTGGAAATACGGTAAGAGTGAATTAGAATACGCCGAGAAACAGAAAGAAGGTAAGAGCAAACAGAACGAAACGTGAGAGACAGACAATATGTTAAGACACTCCAGTAAAAAGTTCAGTCGCATTTTCAATAAACGTGAAAATATTACGTATTATTCAAAGCTTTTTATCTATTTCAAATAAAATATGAGAATTCTGTTCAGTTTTCCATTATTATGAAGTTTAAAGAACAAATTGAATTTAAAATTATGGTACATATATAAAGAATTAGCTACAAATATTACAGTATTCTCCGATATTCTCATATTCTCAGTTCTTGTTTGATATAAATAATACTTCAAATATTCCCTGATGTATTGTTAACTTATAATAATAATATCAATTAAGTGCTAAACGCGAAATTGTCAGTTTAATGCAGAGAACTAATACTTTAAGTAGACTGACGCTTTAGTTCGAAGATGAATGTTACAGAACAAGTCTTCATTGGGCCAACGTTTCACTCTAAACGGAGTTTTATTGGGCGAAAGTTTCGGTCTGAGGAGAGCTTTACTGGGATAATTTTTTACTGGGACAGTTTCACTCTAAGGAGAGCCTTTTTTCAACAAAGTTTCGCTCTAAGAAGAGCTTCTTCGCGTCATCGTGCGATGAGAAAGTTCTCCATAGAGCGAAACGCTCTCACAGAAAAAAAAAAAACTCCTGCGACACGTGTGTTTGTCTTCAGACTTGTCGACTTTAAGTCGACTTTAGTTACCTAAATCGTTGTCATAATTCGATGATTCCAATTATGGCAATTAATCTGAAATAAGCATATGCTAATACTTGGAACATGGGGTGTGAAGAAAATGAAATGGTAATGAAGCAAGGAATAAGATGGCGTTGAGACAAGGAATAATTTGGTGTTCAGGGAAGGAATAAGGTGGAGTACAGACAAGGAATAAGGTGGCGTTGAGACAAGGAATAAGTTGGTGTTCAGGGAAGGAATAAGGAGTAGTACAGACAAGGAATAAGGTGGCGTTGAGACAAGGAATAAGTTGGTGTTCAGGGATGGAATAAGGTGGAGTACAGACAAGGAATAAGGTGGCGTTGAGACAAGGAATAAGTTGGTATTCAGGGAAGGAATAAGGAGGAGTACAGACAAGGAATAAGGTGGCGTTGAGACAAGGAATAAGTTGGTGTTCAGGGAAGGAATAAGGAGGAGTACAGACAAGGAATAAGGTGGAGTTTAAGTTAGAAATAAGGTGAAGTTCAGATAAGGAATAAGGTGGAGTTCAGATAAAGAATAAGGTGGAGTACAGGTAAGTAATGCTGGAGCAGCAGAAGTTGGTAAGCTGTTTCACGCACGAAAATGTTCCTAGTGTGCACAAATGTTAAGTAATTTAGAAAACAGAGCCGAGAGAAGACAAGGGAAATAATAGATCTGTCGCAGAGGCCACTGCTGGTGCTCACTGAAGAAAAACATCTCAGTTCTTTCCCCATTTTTGCTTAAGCAGACAAACATATTCTTATTCTTTTTCTTTTTTTGTGTGTGTAAATGAGCGTGTAGAAGTTCAAAACTAATTCATATATTGAAAATAAATCTTTTATGACATTCCCATCTGTTCTGCATCATTATAGAGTTCGAAACCGACCGAAACGTTAGCAAATGGGATATCCCCAACTTGTGGATTAGTTTGGAATTGCTCCAGCCGCGGTATTGTAAGGTATTCTTGTAAAACACATAATAACTAACGCTATACAGTAATTTCGGAACTCTAGCAGATAAAACTGTTATATAATTTGATAGTTCCCCATCTGTGAGCAGTGTTTGAACAATAATATTTATTAGTGTGAAAATCATTGCACAACATGTTGTGTTTTTTTTTTGTTTTTTTTTTATTAACACATCGGCCGAGTCCCACCAAGGCAGGGTGGCCCGAAAAAGAAGAACTTCCATCATCATTCACTCCATCACTGTCTTGCCAGAGTGCTCTACACTACAGTTTATAAACCTGCAACATCAGCACTCCTCCTTCAGAGTGCAGACACTGTACTTCCCATCTCCAGGACTCAAGTCCGGCCTGCCGGTTTTCCTGAATCCCTTCATAAATGTTACTTTGCTCACACTCCAACAGCACGTCAAGTATTAAAAACCATTTGTCTCCATTCACACCTATCAAATACGCTCACGCATGCTTGCTGGAAGTCCAAGCATGATTATAGTGAACTAAAGATTAGAGTTTAAGTCTTGAGCTTAAACCATCGCTAATGCTTCAGAAACACCTGGGAAAAAATCAGGAAAAATGGGAAAACTTTCCCCTTATACAGTAAGACAACTAGACTTCAGCCGATAGGTAAATACAAGTGCAATTTTTTTCAAATAAAATTTATAAAGTAGCTTGCAATGATGGTATATTTGTATGAGACACTGGTGTGCGTCAACAGAAGGAATGGTGGAGGATCGATCCTCTTTCCGCTAATCTCGAGATACACTCGCATCCTATTAGAATACATAAACTGCGAGAGCATGACACTGGCCAAATCCCTCTGGAGTAACAAATACATCAGGTCAAGCTGCTGCTTCTTAGTGGTCGTTCAGAATATTTCTGCTCTTCTACAGGACAAAATAAAAAATGTTACATTTAATATGTAATTCTTTAAAAACGGCATTTGCATTTTGAATTAAAACTCAATGTAATTCTCAGATGGTAAAGATTTCAGCGATGATGGACACTGAATCAAACTGCTCCAGATAAATGATTCAGAACTTAGGTACTGAAGTAAGCAGAATCGGGCGGAAATGTCACACACACCACACACCACACACACACACACACACACACACACACACACACACACACACACACACACACACACACACACACACACACACACACACACACACAATTATGGCAATTAATCTGAGCTATGACTCGACCCCTGCAACCACAACTAGGTGAGTACCAACAAACACGAGGAACGGCAGGCAGAAGATAATGAACCTTACAAAAATCAATAGAAATCAGGAAATAATGATGCAATTAAGAGATGTTTTGACACACTGGACGCACAGCTTCACTCTGTATGAACTGTGTTGAGGACTACTAATGAAGAGAACAAAAAATTATTTGACACAAATTAATTATCAAAAAATCTGCTAGCTCATGGGTGGAGGACGATGTAACATATGTACCCCAGTGACCAACATCTCTAATGTTGCATTTATGTTATCTTACTTCAAGTTTTTTTCCGGGGTCACTGTAAAAAAAACTCTAGTACTTTTTTTTTTTTACATTTTGTGAGGAATTTCACTCTACAGTGGCTGTAACAATTCACCAATGGTTCGAGATGGACCGAAACTTCGTCATTAGGTTCCTCTACTAAGTGAAGACGTTTGGTGAAGAATCACCATCACTACATTACATTCATCGTCGTCATAAGTTTCTCTTTCCTATGTGCAAGTGATTTGTGTATTGTGTAGCACTGTCATTCATGGTAGATGGAAAACAAAAATTTATAGAGCAAAGAAAAAGAGCTCAGATCCTCCAAAGGAATTCAAAGGAAACTTGCCAATAGCAAGAAATATCAGTTTTTAAGAGCTTGTATAGAGGGAGTGGGACAAGCAGGACCAGATGTGGATGATTTATATTCTTTGCCTTATGCAAGAGAAAGAGCTTGATTGTTTGCAGCCGCCTGACATTTCGTTATTTTATTTCCTCTCCTCCCGTCCCCCTAACCTGATTCCTCCCTCACCTCTCTCTCTCCTTCACCTGCCTCTCCCTCACCTGTCTTCCTGTTTCAACAATGTTGTCAATTACTGCTCCCGACCTCACCGTATTTGTGTTAAATATTGCTAACTTTCCCAGCAGGAAAGGCATTTTTAGTGCCGTATCGTTGGAGAGAGATGCGTCCCCTCTATCACAAGGCCCTTGCCCGCACTGAAGAGTTGAAGAGACACTCGTCCTCTCCAGGTTGTTGAAGAGACACTCGTCCGGTTCGTATTGTTGAAGAGAGAACTTCTCCTTCGTATTGTTGAAGAAAGTCTCCTCCGCTTCGTATCACTGAAGCAAGAGAGTACATGGGAAAAACAGGAAGCAGAGGACAGAAAGTCCACACCGAGGCTCTCTGATGAAAAACAAGTATTTCTATCTAGATTTAGGACTATCGTGCATTATCTAGGTATATAAATCAAGGACAGAAAATCAGAGGTATTGCGGCGGCTGAGCTGTACTTTGGTAATTAAAGAGACAAGGCATCAGCGTAACTCAAAGTGGTGAAGACTATAACTAGCATAACAATATTTCACAGTACCAGGAAGGGGAGGCACGGACACCACCACACGATGGAAATAAATATGTCCACGTCGCTGGAAAACGAATTATCGTGTACGCTAATAACGTGAGTGTTTCTACTTGCGTGTATGTTTTTTTTTAACAAGCAAAGAGCAATTTTCTGCTTCAGTTTCAGGAGTCAACTTTTTTTTCTATCGTTCGCCTGAACACAACCCATTGATCGATTTACATTCAGATCCCTCCTTGTCGTTGGTGGACCAAGAGGGGGAATGAAGCTCAGGGATATGTGCTGTAGTCGTTGGTATAGCTGGATTCAGAGTGGTGGAAGCACCAGAGCAAGCAACCTTTAGGGACCCAAGGGCAAGCAACCTGTAGAGGCTCCTGCCACTTAAACTTCACTATCAAAGTACATAGTGTATGTGTCTGCGGCTTAAATAGCAACGCTCTTCATGCCAAATAAGGCAAGCTAAAATTTGTGTATGCAATAATTTCGCAAAAATCATTCTGAACCTAACGAAAAAAAAATATATTTCATTGTGTTTCTTCATTATTAAATTATTTTAAACTTATCTAAAATATGTTTAGTTAGATTAGGCTAAATTAAATTGCGCTTGTTATAATAAGGTTAGGTAAGTTTTCTAAGGTTATTTTGGTACAAAATTATTAATTTTACATTAATATAACTGAAAAAATACATCTTTAAACGTATAAGAGAAAATTTTAGAAAGGACTTAATTTTAAATGAGTTCTTGCTAATTGACCAGTTTTACCTATTTGGCACGATATTATATATATATATATATATATATATATATATATATATATATATATATATATATATATATATATATATATATATAATTCTACTCCTACCTCTCTCCACACGTTACCTACCCACCTCCTAAAACGACACATTACTTTCGTCTCTTGCACGAATACATTTTGCCCCGTCACTCCCATTGTCCATCAGGTTCCTAACTGACTGCCCCTGAGTGCATATTCTGCCTCTCACTGTCCCACCACCTTTATCCCTTTTCTCACTCTCCCTTGTTCTTACGTTATTCCTTGTTCTCTTCCAGTTTACATTCTATTCTAGTTAGTTCATGGGGTTTAAAGCCTACTGAACACATGCGGGTTGTTATAAAGGCTGCATGTAACCTGCTCACCACCAGACAGGAATACTTAAATCCCTAAAATAGAGATCAAAGTGAACTCTCAGTGTATATGCAGAGGGAGACATACAGCTCTCAGTGTATATATTCTGTGCCATACTTTTTCACAGTGCCAAGAAATCCTGTTTTCCATTTCCTATCCTTCGTTTTTCTGTTGTATTTTTCCACTAGAAGCGAGCCAGGCTTAGAGATGCATGTGTATTTTTTTTACAGTGCCAATTAATTCCAGCAATTATTTTCAAGACCCCCTCTCTGTTTATTAGTATGTCAACAATAATGATACTACACCCTCAGTTACACCACAACAGAGGTGCTGCGCCCTACCTTGAACCACAATAAAGGTGCTGTACCTCTCCTTACACAGCGTCACATAGAAATGTGTCCTTGCACCCCACTCGTTACCAGCAAAGGTGCCTCCCTCTCCTCCCATCAGCAACAAAACTGCCGGGAAATAACCTGACGTACAAGTTGTTTGCATAGCTCATAACTCTTAGAGACGATATCCGGGAGCGATATCTTCCATATATGTTGCTTTCTCACTTGGTTGTAGCAACACTCTCCTCTCTTGCTAGTGTGACAACACTCCTCTCTTGCTAGAGTAAAGCAACACTCTTCTGCTAGAGTGGGTCATCACAGTCCTCTCCCACTACAGTCCAGCAACACTCCCGTCTCTCACTACAGTGTAGCAACACTCTCCTTACACACTACAGTGTAGCAACACTCTCCTTACACACTACAGTGTATCAACACTCTCCTCACACACTAGAGTGTACCAACACTCTCCTCACACACTACAGTGTAGCAACACTCTCCTCACACACTACAGTGTAGCAACACTCTCCTCACACACTACAGTGTACCAACACTCTCCTCACACACTACAGTGTAGCAACACTCTCCTCACACACTACAGTGTAGCAACACTCTCCTCACACACTACAGTGTACCAACACTCTCCTTACACACTACAGTGTATCAACACTCTCCTCACACACTAGAGTGTACCAACACTCTCCTTACACACTACAGTGTACCAACACTCTCCTCACACACTACAGTGTACCAACACTCTCCTTACACACTACAGTGTAGCAACACTCTCCTCACACACTACAGTGTACCAACACTCTCCTTACACACTACAGTGTAGCAACACTCTCCTCACACACTACAGTGTACCAACACTCTCCTTACACACTACAGTGTAGCAACACTCTCCTCACACACTACAGTGTACCAACAATCTCCTCACACACTACAGTGTACCAACACTCTCCTCACACACTACAGTGTAGCAACACTCCTCACACACTACAGTGTAGCAATAATCTCCTCACACACTACAGTGTAGTAACACTCCTCATACACTACAGTGTAGCAACACTCTCCTCACACACTACAGTGTAGTAACACTCCTCACACACTACAGTGTAGCAATACTCTCCTCACACACTACAGTGTAGCAACACTCCTCACACACTACAGTGTAGCAACACTCCTCACACACTACAGTGTAGCAATATTCTCCTCACACACTACAGTGTAGCAACTCTCTCCTCCCTCACTATAGTGAAGGCACCAAGTAATTTCTTAGCCGCCTCTAAATGGAGGAAAGGAATACTTTGCCCATGGAGTCGAACCTGTGCCTTCAATTTGCCGACTGTGCACTTTATACTAGCTCTGGCGAGCAATACTCCGTCCAGAGCAGCTCGATGTCTCTAGTGAATATTGCACCCTGTATAGAGGACTACTGGTTTTGGCGTCTGCCAGTCATTGTTTCACGAAGAACAGTCACAATACCGTAGCTGGAATAGTCCACAACTAACCCACAAATTGATGATGAAATTAGACAACGTTTCGGTCCGCCTTGGATCATTATTAACTCGCGAATAATGGTCCAGAAGGGGACGAAACGTGTAGGTTTACCTTCACTTTGAGAGTTTCAAGAAGTCTGGGCCCTCTTTGGTTAAGACTCATGGAAACTATATTGTTACACGAGTGCTGGAGATCGAATACATTAACTAAATTAAAGTACATCGATGGGAAATATTTATCTTTCAGTCTGTTTACAAGACAAAATGACCTTTGATGTACTGAAATATATTCCTTAGCTGGAGACAAGAAGACAAACCAAAAAAAAAAATGTAAAAAGATTTTTCGAAATGTGTCACATGTGACGACTGGAATTAAAACTTAAAATATCTGAGAAGAGAATGGCGAAATGTTGCTGCAGTTTTCTAGGTTAAACGATGTGTGAAACTCCCACAGTCGAAGTTGATAGATGTGTATGTGTGTGTGTGTGTGTGTGTGTGTGTGTGTGTGTGTGTGTGTGTGTGTGTGTGTGTGTGTGTGTGTGTGTGTGTGTGTGTGTGCGCGCGCGTATGTGTGAAGTTGGAGGTTGTGGTGTGCAGCCAATATACGCCTTAATGCTTAGAGTCAATATATACCTTAATGCTATAAGCTTCATAAGCAATTGCTCGTGTTGGCGGCTGAGTTGGGTAGTCAGCTGAGTTGGGTGGGCAGCTGGTCGAGGTAACTAGCTTACGTGTCCAGCTAATCTATGAGAACACTTCGTATGAGCGACTGATCGTTAAGACCAGCTGCAGTAATGTAAGTACGTGATCAGGGTGAGCAGCTGGTCATTGTTTTCTGAATAAATAGCTGGTACAGTTAATCAACTGTCCTATGTAAGCATGGGATTCACCTAACCGTCTTCAGCACGTTCCACCAGTTAGTCCCTGATCAACCGGACTGTGATGCTTACATTAGGAATGCGTGCTGCTAACATGAATAGCTTGGCTGATCAGGACAGTAACTAGGAAACTTGGTCCGGAACTGGACCCTTGAAACCACTAAAAGGAAATCAACGGGAAGAAGAACGAAGAATTAGTGATTACCCAGCTGTCCACAGTTCGAATCGTCACTAAACTGGGATAGTGTTAGATTGTAATTAATTTTAACGTAATTAGTTTTCCCCCAAGACTAGGATACCGACAGATCAAGTGGACCAATCAAGTGGGCAGTGACTGTGTGTAGTCACAGCCAGAGATCCAGAGATAGCGAGATGTTGATGTTGGTGGTTTTGAAAAATATATTATTCACAATACCGAGGCTGGAACACTTGGCAAAAACCTGTACCAAGGAGAGGAGCCTTATGACGACGTTTTAGTTAGTCCTGGACCATAATTAAGTTACAAATGGGGCGAGAAAAGCGAGATTCCTCCCATGTAAGTACGGGTTTTTGGTGAGTTATCATTGTTGTTTATGGGAAGCGCTTAATCCATATTGGTCATATACTTGCTATTATGCGAATGTCAGTAATGATGCTCTCCGAGTTCTATTCTGGTAAAGCTTTCAACTAAGTGACCTCAGTCTCTGGATGAATCGAAGATCGCTGGGGCCTCCGGCAGAGCGTGGCGCTGGGACCCTCGACAAAACTACAAGTGTTTGCATTTTCTGATTCCGTTGTACATACGAGTGACTTTCTTCAAGGTCTGTAATGCATAAGCCTTGTTATACATTACAGACACACGTAAATAAGGAACAGGATAGAGTTGAAGAAAGTGATTTACAAAATCTGCTCCATTAGGTGATACTCTAAGTGGTTTGAAAAAAGATACGTAAAATATTAGGATGTATTAGAAAAGGTGATCAAGGTCCCAGAAACAAAGTCTTCTAAAATGTAGTAGTGTTTGCTCAAGTGTCTTTTAAACCTTTTTAAAGGAGTAGTTCTCAATGAGGCAGACTCTGTAAACAAGGAGCATCAATTCCATTCTATTCCTTATGTATTTTCCTTCATAATACTTAAGACAGCATCTACAAGCACATTTCTCAGGGAAAACTTTAAATGAACTGAGGTAGGATAACAGCTCTTGCAAAATAAATGAAGGAATTCTAAACCTAATCCTGAAAAATTCTTAAGTGTAAAATAACGGGTGGGAAGAGGCCAGAGAGAAGAGAGAGAGAGAGATAGGATAAAGGAAAGTTCAGCCATGCAGAGTCAAAGAGGTTATCAGATTATGTTGTTAATGACCATCTAGTTCAGACCAGCGACAGTGATCGCTTAAGGCCAAATGGCATTCAAGCAATTGCCACATAAGATCATTTGAGGTTAATTGGCAGGACATCAGTTAGCTAGGTACGACCTTCCACCTTAAGGGTGGGCTGCTCAAACTGTTTCGTGCAGGAAGTGATCTTCTGATCCTACACTAATGACACTTATCTATACAGCTGAAGTTGAGTTTGGGTCAGGTATGATGACACTGTAATCACAGATGACTCACGTACGTAAAAAATAATAATAGAACGAGGTACAACGAAAACTTATAAAGACAAAATGTACAACACTTGGGTATTTTTGTTGCCGAACCATTTCTCTTGCGCAGCAGGCTTCTTCAGTCGAATCCAGAGTCAACTTTCATACTGGAAAGAGTGGAACAAGTGGAGAGGTAATTTTAAGGAGTTTAGAATCGGTAGGTCTTTAGTCACCTACACTTCCCCAACAAAAACAAAAGATTTCTGACGACCAATCATTGCAAAAAATCGAAGTTAAAGATAGTGGAACACCGAAACTCAACTTGAAAGCCAAAATAAATTTTTCAATAATTTTTAAACTAAGAGTGAGGTAATATGAGCTGCAAGAGAATCCCTCGCGTTATTATGTATATAAGTAAGGGCTACTCCGTAAGGTTCCTACAGCATCTGGGCAACGGGAGACAGTCAGGTCTGACTGATCCTTGGATCAATAACTACGTGGAACAATAGTAACATGGAACAAAATCGACATGGATCAACAGCTGCATGGAAGAAGAGCTGCATGAATCAATAGCTACATAGAATAATAACTGTATGGATCAATGCTACATGGAACAATAGCCGCATGGATCAATCGCTACACGGAACAATAGTTGCCTGTATCACCAGCTACATGGAACAATATCTACATGGATCAATAGCTGCATGGAACAATAGCTGCAGGCATCAATAGCTACATGGAACAATAGCTGCGTGTATCAATAGCTACGTGGAACAACAGTCCTTAAGAAACATTAAGGCATCCTCCCCAAAACTATACCGGAAAAACGGAATGAGTCTATTAATATATTTAGAGTTATAATATAATGTAAAATCGCGATAGGAATAATAGGAAGCCCTTGGTTCTTAAGAATATAAAGCCCTTGGGTACCAAAAATAACCAGCTATTGATATTCAAGAACATGGAAGTCTCTTCAAGAAAAGGAAGTATTTGGGTCCTAAGAATGAGAAACTTTTGGGTGTCAAGGAAAGGGAACAGAAAATAGTTTTTCCACCGACTTGGCCTCAACCAACACAAATACAAAGAAAAACTGCTCAGTTGGAAGATTAAAAAAAATGAAGATTTTGTTTTTGTTTACCTCTGCTGCCAAGGAAGCATTTTCTCTGTTTACTCTCTCTCTCTCTCTCTCTCTCTCTCTCTCTCTCATACACACACACACACAATGTTCCAGAGGCGGAAAACGGGTGCAAGAGGTCATAGCTGTAAGTTTAGGCTACAGATAAATCAAAGAGATTTCAAAAAAGTATTTCTTCGGCCTTAGAGTGGACAGGAAGTGGAATGACTTTAGACGAATGAAACGAAAGAGGCAAGATTTACACACACACACACACACACACACACACACACACACACACACACACATACACACACACACACACACACACACACACACACACACACACACACACACACAAACACACACACACACACAAACACACACACAAACACACACACAAACACACACACACACACACACACACACACACAAACACACACACACACACACACACACACACACACACACACACACACACACACACACACACACACACACACACACACACACACGCACAGCTTTAAGACTAGGTATGATAAGGTTTTTGAGGCTAGAAGAGAGTCAACCCTGCAATCACAAATAGACGAATACTAATAGGCACCTACACACACATGCCTTGTTTGCAACAAGGCTAGTTCCAGAGCTAAGGGGAATGTCCTACGAGGAAAGGTTAAGGGAAATCAGCCTGACGACAATGGAAGAAAGGAGGGCCAGGGGAGACATGATAACGACATACAAAATACTGCGTGGAATAGATAAGGCGGACTGAGACAAGATGTTCCAGAGATGGGACACAGAAACAAGGGGTCACAATTACAAGTTGAAGACTCAGATGAGTCAAATGGATGTTAGGAAGTATTTCTTCAGCCATAGAGTTGTCAGGAAGTGGAATAGTCTGGCAAGTGATGTAATGGAGGCAGGAACCATACATAGTTTTAAGACGAGGTATGTTAAAGCTCTTGGAGCAGGGAGAGAATGGACCTAGTAGCGACTAGTGAAGAGGCGGGGCCACGAGCTATGACAAGACCACAAACACGTGAGTACACACACACACACACACACACACACACACACACACACACACACACACACGTCGCTGGTGTTAGTGAGGGCAACAATAATTCTTCTACTACTCAGGTGGATAGTTTCTTAAATAACAAGAGTCAACAAGTAATTATCATTTGGTACAATAACAGACAAGCTTGATAGAAAGTTGATTAAAAATATTTCCTCGGTGTTCTTCTAAAACTGTTTTCTTATATCACTCAGATACATTTATAATTCAAGACTGTATTCCGAGAAAAATGAATGATCACCTACTGAATGAATAATCACCTACCTGGATCAAAAGGCTACGATCGCTAATGGTCTCTTACAAGGCTTCGAGACCATGACCAAAATTATATTAACTAAGGCAATAAGCACTGAAATTTGATCGATCATAAAAACTAGACGTGAGAGGAAACCCAAAAACAGACTAGGAATCAGCATTGTCACAGCTATCTAGTCCACCTTCATCAGGAAAATAATAAAAATTAATAAAAAATATATGTTAATGATAAATTGATGATGTGTTGTTTTGCTTATATTTACATATTTTTTCAGATGTTTAATGTATATTTTATTAAATTATTTTTTCAGATGATTCTTAGTTATAATTTACATAAGCCTGATTATCACCAAGCTTCTAAAACGTAAAAATAACCCCAATATATTCTGCCACATATGCGGTTCGTTCGCAACTTAATCAAAACGACGCATAGTCAAAATGTATATTCGAGAAAAATTGTGAAATAAATGAGCAAAAGGAATTCGAGAGGGTTTCAGTTCCTTACTGAAAAACTTCCAACTATTAGTACCGCAACACTGTAAAAAGAAATATCTGCGAGGTCCCAAATCAGGAAGGTTCTGCAGGATGAAGGGTTTGAAGAAGACCTCATTGTCGTACAATGGTTTTTGAGTCCCAGGTTAGCAACGTTCTGTATAATGAAAGAAAGTTTTAAAGTCTACTTTAGTTTTTTACCATAGTTTGTGGGGTCTCAAATCAGCAAGATTCTGTATAATGAAAGTTTTAAAGTCGACTTTAGTGTTTCACCGTAGTTTGTTTGGTCTCAAATCAGCAAGGTTCTGTATAATGAAAGGTTTGAAGAAGAACTCAACGTCTTACCATGGCTTTCAAATGGTTTTGTGGAAACTTCTTGGTCAACCACAAGTCTCCCAACTGAATCCAGAAAAGCTTGATTCATTTTCAAAAAATGGCTTGTCGCATGCCATTGAAAATGCATTTTTTTTTTACACTTGCACCTTCATTTCTTCCCCGGAAACCTTGGCGCCGTGAGTGGCGAGGAGGAGGAACTATTCCATCAAGAAATTCAGGCAACAGAAAATAGCTACCAAAATTTCGGGAAGAAAAGTCTTCTGCAGACGTTTGGACGTTGTACCGTGACAATCCAGAAAAAAAAATTACAAATAAAAATCGTGCTCGCAACATCTTTAAATTGTAGATGTATTTTTTCATAAGTACTGTATAAATTTAATGAAGTGTATTAGGTGTATAAAGTTTATGGGAATTATAACGAAAAATTAATAAGGTTTTAACGTTAACTAGCCTAGTGTGGGAGTATTACCGAAATTATTCTAGAAGGATACCGATAAGGAAAATTAAATGAGCGAGCAAAACTGGTCCACAAGTGTGTTTACACTTTCACAATGAGGAGAAAATCGATTTAGATAGCCAGTTAAATCGATACAGATGAACCAAGCATTTGTCTGAAGAATATCTACCAACATTCACCCAGCCATTGCACAAATTACTTCATAGATTTCCCCTCATAAAAAACAATAGGCACAAAAATATTTTCCTAGTAATAATTCCAACAAGATACTTCACTAAAGATAGTTTCTTAAAAAAAAAAATCTTCACCAAATTAAGTTCCCTGACACAATAAAGTTTCTTTGACTTCTGCCTGAATCCCCGAGATGAACAATTCAACAAATAAATAAGTTGAGGAGAAGGCGTGGGATGCAGCCTTCTTGAATTATTATTATTATAACCAAGGGGGAAGCGCTAAACCCGGAGGATTATACAGCGCCTGGGGGGGGGGATGTGGAAGGCATTCAGGCTTAATTCGGGGAACTGGAGCACAGATCCAATTCCCTAAATCAAGAGCCCCTCACCAACATCAAGGAACCTTCTTTGAGGGGAGCCTTCTTGAATGCTGATCAAAATAGGAGATGCGAGAGTAGCAAAAAAAACAAAAAAAAACAGAGAACTGTCTTAATTTTTTTTTAAGCAACAGCAAAATCCAAGTCGATCCCGACATTAATGCTTTCCCAGTGGAGAAAAGAAAATTAGCTCCTGCCCAAAGGGTATAACCACAGAAACCTCTTGAAAGTCTGGAGATTAAATTGTCTGGGACGGCTTGGGGAAGGAGAGAACTTGTTCAACCATTTTGGCTCTTACATGGAAAAAAAAAAAAGAGTCAGAGCACTGTTCTCTTCTACGACAATCAAGCTGAAAGACAATCAAGTGTCTGAAAGGAATAACAACAGAGTAGCAACAGAAGTTAAAAGTTACAACTTTATAACATTATGCTAATAATGCAAGATAAGATTAACACCGAACGACACTAAGAAATCTGGCAGATTTATTTTAAATAAAATTAGATATACCACATTATGTGGCTATCCTGATCTACATGTAAGAGCAAAGAGAACACTTACCTAGCACTCTCATCACTTAGGACAGTTCTCTTGTCATACTCCTAGTCGACAAAACTAATTAAACTTGTGATATGGTGAATTGAAATAAAATTTCTTTAAACCCAAAGAAAACTAATAACTTTTTTTCCGCAACTTCAGAAAGGTGAATAAGATACCACAGTAATAAATTTAAAATCGGTGTGGCTTCAGGATGCAAGAAAAACGTTTCCTAACAAAAAAAAAAATAAAAATAAAAATAAAAAAATAAAAAAACAGAATATTACTGAAATATAATCAAAGGAGATGTTGTAAGTGATGCAAACACTGACAATAAAATTATATGACAATCTCAAGAATGAAGACGGAAAACGACAAGCATAACTTTCCTTCTGTAACTTAACCACACACACATACACACACACACACAGTGAAGAGGCGGGGCCAGGAGCTCGGACTCGACCCCCGCAACCTCAACTAGGTGAGTACACACACACACACACACACACACACATACACACACACACACACACACACACACACACACACACACACACACACACACACACACACACACACACACACACACACACACACACATCGAACGTTAATCACAGGTCAAATTCTAATAATTAACTGTAAATTAATTCATTCAGACTAGAGTGATTTACATATTCAAAGCACCGGAAACTCCCTTTTTGTGTGTATGCAATTATTTATATATATATATATATATATATATATATATATATATGTGTGTGTGTGTGTGTGTGTGTGTGTGTGTGTGTGTGTGTGTGTGTGTGTGTGTGTGTGTGTGTGTGTGTCTGTGCGTGTTACAGTTCATATCTGAACATTTTTTCCTCAGAGACACTTACAATAGTTGTTAACGCTTTCCATGTTAAATGGTTGATCTTTGAGACTGCTAAAAAAATTGTTTTACATATATCAATTTAGTTTTTTTAACCGTCTGACTGATTTGTTAAAAAAAAAACACACACACAAGGAGATTATGCTAGAATGATCCAACAGAGATAATGATGGCAGAAGGATTGAATACCATATGATGATATTACAAAGATCAAGCGTCAGATGATCAGATGATGAAGGCAGAATGACAGATCGTCAGATGATGATGCTAGAATGATCAAACGTCAGATAATTAGGTGATGATGATAGAATGATTGATCGTCAGATGATGCAAGAATGATCAAGCGTCAGATAATCAGATGATGATGATGATGATGACAGAATGATCGAGGTGAAGCCGTGGTGGGCAGCAAGTGGTGTATGTTTGTCATGAACACTTAAGAATGTTTCTTAACACAGTGTCAATACACATGATGTTATCAAAGCGACCTAAGGGAAGGTTATGAATGTGGTTGGTAATATCAACCGCGAGTGAGACATTAATTGAAGTATTACCAATTAGTTCTAGTGACCGTGTTTGCTACGAAGCTAACTGCCAACTAATCATTAATGATCACTGGATATTGTATGAAGCAGGTATTCCATGCTGGTATCTCCTGAAGGCTTCTCTCTTCCCTTCCTCTTACCCCTGTCCTTTTCCTCCCTCCCTCCTTCCTTTGAGCCTTTCACGACCCATTCTATTTTGCTTCCGCATTACGTTCCCCTCCCTCTCCTCACTTTTTGCCTAACTCCTTCCCTCTCGCCTTATCTTACTCATTTCTCCCTCCCTCTCCTTTAATCTCTCTCTCTCTCTCTCTCTCTCCATAAACGCTTTCCATTCCACAAACAATCACCGAAGATGTCCTCATGTGAAACCTAGTTACAACCTATCACAAGGATAATGAAAACCGGATGCCATTGCTAAAAATGCCACACAAACTTATACCTCTGCACCAACTTGCTGACTTCCGTGACCATGTTAAGCAGACTACACTTCCACGGAGTTTCACCTCACGAGTGTTGTACACTCGTCCCTCCAAAGGTCACAGTGTCTATATATGTATATATCTTTGTATACGCCATGTTGCCTTATCTACTGAAGAGGTTCTCCGAGGCAGAAATATACATATCATTCATTCTGTGTTATATTTTCCGTCCTCGTGGGATTTACCTTTCGAGTGATTAGTAAGAGTCTTATATCAAAACATAGATAGATACACACACACACACACACACACACACACACACACACACACACACATACACACACACACACACACACACACACACACACACACACACACACACACACATACACACACACACACACACACACACACGCACACACACACACACACACACACACACACACACACACACGCACACACACACACACACACATACACACACACACACACACACACACACACACACACACACACACACACACACACACACACACACACACACACACACACACACACACACACACACACACACACACACACACACACACGCACACACACCTTAGGCTCATCACTGTAAAAAAAAAAAAGTTCATAACAGGAAAAAATCATACCTGAAAAAACTCTTGACAAGAGATCTGTAGTTTCAACTAAGAAAATATATATGAATAATTTAAGGTAGATTATATTAAATAAACAGAAGAACAGCAATTTCACAGAATAACAAATAATAATACAAATTCATTTCAATAGATTCTATACTTGTAGAACTACATTCTAGTGTTGATAATACAGTCATCTGTAGTATCTGTGATGCTGCGCACGTTGGGAAAACCAAAAGCCAACTACAAGTTCACATTCCTCAACTTTTGGAATGATGTCAGGACAAACAGAACAATGAACAAACGAGCATTCATTACTATTTTGTTAACATTTCCAAAACACTTATCACATCTTAAAGATGAATTATATTATCCTCCAAACACCGCAGCACTGAACAAAGTACAGACCTCGAATACCTTCAGTAAAAATAAATCACTTGCAATTTATATAATTTGACCTGTTGCATTCTTTACAAAAATGGCAACACGCCTGTTACCTGGATTGTGTTTCTTTTCAGGGTGAATGTTTAAGTAAAAGTCACAATACCTTTCCCGGATCAATTCACAACTTTCCTGCAAATTGAAAATGAACACCGGATGCGGTTTCGTTTCATCCTGGACCATTATCAAGCCACAAGTGAGAAAGAAAAAGAAAGAAAGCCCTAACTCAGAATAGGCCATTAGGCTAGGCCAAGTCATGTATTTTCTGAAGGTTATAACATTTAACAATGTTCTAGGTAAGACACATATGCAACAGTTAGGTATCTTTATTTCGAAACGTTTCGCCTACACAGTAGGCTTCTTCAGTCGAGTACAGAAAAGTTGATAGAAGCAGAAGATACTTGAAAACCATGTAATCAGTCCATCACCCTTAAAGTTTTGAGGTGGTCAGTCCCTCAGTCTGGAGAAGAGCATTGTTCCATAGTATGAAACAATATGGAGATGAAGTGACAGGATGGAGCCTCATATAGCGCCAAGAGGTGAGACGTAGGTCACTAGAAGAGGTAAGAACTCAGATGTTGGGAGGTCAGGTCCCTCTCAAATCCAGCCGTTCTGTACTCGACTGAAGAAGCCTACTATGTAGGCGAAACGTTTCGAAATAAAGATACCTAACTGTTGCATATGTGTCTTACCTAACAACCTGTCGGTATTTTATACCATTTTAATGTTCAATCTGTCAGACACTGCAACACAAGGGTATCTTGGTACAGACCTACAATCAACTTCGACAACCTCTACTAGTGAGAACGGCTGGATTTGAGAGGGACCTGACCTCCCAACATCTGCGTTCTTACTTCTACTAGTGACCTACGTCTCACCTCTTGGCGCTATATGAGGTTCCATCCTGTCACTTCATCTCCATATTGTTTCATACTATGGAACAATGCTCTTCTCCAGACTGAGGGACTGACCACCTCAAAACTTTAAGGGTGATGGACTGATTACATCGTCTTCAAGTATCTTCTGCTTCTATCAACTTTTCTGTACTCGACTGAAGAAGCCTACTGTGTAGGCGAAACGTTTCGAAATAAAGATACCTAACTGTTGCATATGTGTCTTACCTAACAACCTGTCGGTATTTTATACCATTTTAATGTTCAACAATGTTCTAGTAAAATTGTTACTTTCCCCAGGAACAAATCTGAGGCTGAGATTCATACTAGGGATGCTGTGTCGAGGACCGATTCAACACGAAGACTGAAAAGGAATTTACAATTTTGGAAGAGTACCTGTCCATGTAATATCTATCATCCTTTAACACAGTACAAAAAAAATAGCGAAGATTATGCCAGCAAGGTGAACATAATATTCTTTTTATTTCAGAAAGGAAGCAGCTAGTTTAACCAGTGTTATGGAAAAAGCAAGTGCGGAATTGAGTAAAACCAAAAAGTTTAAGTAGTAATATTACTCAGATTACTTAAATAGATATTAGTTTTACGAAACGCAAGTTTAATATTCCCAAAATGGAGGGTATTATTATGATTTTGTGAATTCTATATATATGTGGAAGTCAAAGTACAGGTGTCTACACAAGAGTAATGGAATTTGGAAAGAAGAGAGATATTTTGGCATGCGAGGAGACCGAGGTGAGGAAATTAGGAAGACAGTCAAGGCGAGAGAATTGAATTTTGAAAGTTGGAAAGTGGAAGATCACAGAGGCGGAATGAATGTACAAAGAGAGTAGCAAAAATATTTAACACAAAGAATTATTCTTGTTATTCTTTCACTCTCGGGACTGTGGCCATGCACTAATATTCTTTCATGTACAAGGGCTGGTAGAAAAGCCTTTACATCCATTACGTTTCCTGACGACAATACAGTTACAGCTCCCATCTCGGTTCCGGCTATTTCCATCTGCTCATTCCTCGGAGGACGTTAATAAGAGAAAAGTGTTTCCATATAGATAATAACAGTTGTTCGTCGAAAATAACGTAATCAGGCGACTGGATTCTATACGGAAGGCATGAACAAACTGATAATACATTGAGATAAGTACTTCAATATTATTGATGATTATGTTGAGAAGTAATCAACGAATAATATTCAATTTGACATCATTATTTTTGCCCCCCTCCCCACCAAAAAAAAATATTAAGGGACTCAAAGACTTTTCAATCTCTCATCGTACCTTTACAATGAAATGGTACTAAGAATACTTACTACATTCCTATGGTAAACTGGTATATTATAGCTTTAGCCAGTTAATCAGCGGGGGACTCGCCATACGAGTTACAGATACATGCAAAAATAAACCTTACGACAAGAGAAAAAACACAAACCCACCAGAATCAGGAAACACTTGTCCTGTTTCGTGACAAACCTTACCTGGCCTAACCACCAGCAAGGGAGGGGTACACTCATAGCATCAGAACAGTACCATCTACTGACCGATGGGATTATTATTATTCTTATTATTATTTTATGTTCTTAAAGAATATGGTAATAATAACTGGGAGAATCAAATTTGGTTCAAGGTAGCGAAGGGTGGTGTTATTTCCTTGATTATAGACAGCTTCACCAGTATCAAGGTACCCTTCTTGAAGAGCGATCGATGGTGAGTGACCCTGGCAAAGTTGCGAGGTACCGTAATATAAAACTATAAATCATGGATAAGCGCTGTTGTCTTCAATGGCCAGATATACAATTTAAAAATCGAAGTCAATCACAGTGGCACTATTCAGTACTCAGGTGCCACAGCAAAAAATGAAAATCATGATAATACTTAACTGCCTAATGAAAAGCTTGCTGACTCCCGCGGCACCAGTCACACGAGCACACACAGTGTGCGGTTCAAATTCCCACTTACCGTAAATTCTCATTCAATGGTTCCGTGTCAGAAGCGCTCAGTGTATCTGCAGATTCTGAGCTTTCCACTGCCGCTTTATTGGACATCGGACCTTCTAATTTACTCCGGTTTCAGATACTGGCGTGACATATCGCCTTAAAAAGCTACTGAAGGCTTTCTCACTTCATGTAACTCGCTGATGTTTCCTTCATAACCTTCAGAACAACCGCACCGGGAACTCAGAGAAATTCTTGACTACTAGAATATCGGCTGGTTAACTGAATGTAATGCATGTCGACTATATGAGGGTCATTAACAATGCATGTAACCTGTACACCAGTAGTCAAGGATACATTAACATCTAAAATAGGGATTACAGTCAGCTCTCAGATACACATCTCTCAGTATATATAAACTAAGATATACACATCTCTTAGCATATATAAACTAAGAGATACACATCTCTTAGCATATATAAAGTAAGAGATACACATCTCTCAGCATATATAAACTAAGAGATACACATCTCTCAGCATATATACACTAAGATACACATCTCTCAGTATATACAGCTTTGCTCAGTGTTCTAACGTCAAAATACCAAAATTAATAGTAAGTAAAGCCTTGCACTTCCAGTCTTTCTCTGTCTCGTGTCACTCACAAGTGAACATTTTAAGTGCAAAACGCTACTAAAGTCTACCAGACGTCGGTGCCCCAGACAAAGATAAATCAGAAAAAGAAAATTTAGTTTCACTCGCCTATCTGTTAATTTTATGCTATGACGTAGTTACCATAATCAAATGTACACTTCCGGTCAATGAGACATGCGTCATCTCAGTCATCATCAGCGTGTTTATCATCAATTAACGAGTCGTATGCAGCGTTGATTTTCTCTCGAAAACATATATGCATATAATTATGTTCATTAAAAAATAATGATTTTCTTTTAGCATTTGGATACTGTTTATTTAGTATTCGCCAGTTAATTAAAAACTAATCGGCAAATTATGTTAGATTCTAAAACAATTAATACTATTTATTTCTCCTTATAGCATAGAGCGTGTATTTCAGAGTACTTTAAATATTGAAAAAGGCTTAATATAATTTCATTGTCTGTGTAGCGTAGTGTTTTTCAGATACATGTACAAGAGATAGCAGTGAAAAAATCCAGTCAACATCATCACGTACAGAAAATGAAATAATCTTGCTCAGAATGTCCAGCTAGCATTATCACCTCGCTCAAAACATCCACTTAGTAACATCACCTCGCTCAGAACATTCACTTAGTAACATCACCTCGCTCAGAACATTCACTTAGTAACATCACCTCGCTCAGAACATTCACTTAGTAACATCACCTCGCTCAGAACATTCACTTAGTAACATCACCTCGCTCAGAACATTCACTTAGTAATATCACCTCGCTCAGAACATTCACTTAGTAACATCACCTCGCTCAAAACATCCACTTAGTAACATCACCTCGCTCAGAACATTCACTTAGTAACATCACCTCGCTCAAAACATCCACTTAGTAACATCACCTCGCTCAGAACATTCACTTAGTAACATCACCTCGCTCAGAACATTCACTTAGTAACATCACCTCGCTCAGAACATTCACTTAGTAATATCACCTCGCTCAGAACATTCACTTAGTAACATCACCTCGCTCAGAACATTCACTTAGTAATATCACCTCGCTCAGAACATTCACTTAGTAACATCACCTCGCTCAGAACATTCACTTAGTAATATCACCTCGCTCAGAACATTCACTTAGTAACATCACCTCGCTCAGAACATTCACTTGATAACATCACCTCGCTCAGAACATTCACTTAGTAACATCACCTCGCTCAGAACATTCACTTAGTAACATCACCTCGCTCAGAACATTCACTTAGTAACATCACCTCGCTCAGAACATTCACTTAGTAATATCACCTCGCTCAGAACATTCACTTAGTAACATCACCTCGCTCAGAACACTCACTTAGTAATATCACCTCGCTCAGAACATTCACTTAGTAACATCACCTCGCTCAGAACATTCACTTGGTAACATCACCTCGCTCAGAACATTCACTTAGTAACATCACCTCGCTCAGAACATTCACTTAGTAACATCACCTCGCTCAGAACATTCACTTAGTAACATCACCTCGCTCAGAACATTCACTTAGTAACATCACCTCGCTCAGAACATTCACTTAGTAATATCACCTCGCTCAGAACATTCACTTAGTAACATCACCTCGCTCAGAGCATTCACTTGGTAACATCACCTCGCTCAGAATATTCACTTAGTAACATCACCTCGCTCAGAACATTCACTTAGTAACATCACCTCGCTCAGAACATTCACTTAGTAACATCACCTCGCTCAGAACATTCACTTAGTAATATCACCTCGCTCAGAACATTCACTTAGTAACATCACCTCGCTCAGAGCATTCACTTGGTAACATCACCTCGCTCAGAACATTCACTTAGTAACATCACCTCGCTCAGAGCATTCACTTAGTAACATCACCTCGCTCAGAACATTCACTTAGTAATATCACCTCGCTCAGAACATTCACTTAGTAACATCACCTCGCTCAGAACATTCACTTAGTAACATCACCTCGCTCAGAGCATTCACTTGGTAACATCACCTCGCTCAGAACATTCACTCAGTAACATCAACTCGCTCAAAACATTCACTTGGTAACATCACCTCGCTCAAAACATTCACTTAGTAACATCAACTCGCTCAGAATATCCAGACATCACCATCACTCACAACTGTTCATCAACTTCATCGAATACAAACTTCTTCCCCCCCTAGACATCAATCTCAAAACCTGATTCACATAATAAATTGCCTTTGTAACTGTTCCCTTACTCTGACTAGCTCATATATTCTTCCTACGGTGTACACACACACACACACACACACACATATATATATATATATATATATATATATATATATATATATATATATATATATATATATATATATATATAGTATTGTAACCACGAACAAGTGGTATTTAATCAATAACAACAATGCGACTAGCTGAGGATTCGACCCGGTGTTGTTTAAGCCCGCTTCATGGTGAGCGAAAATTCCACGACGCTCTAACCCACGGAACCATACAATCGTACACCGATATTATACCAATACTACATACATACATACATCCAAACTTTGCCTAAATATACATAGACATTCTGCCCATGAATATCTCGATATTCTTCTCACCTTATTTTCTGGCTTTGCGTACCTTGATATTCTTCTGATCGATGTGAACCTTGATATTCTGCCTATGTATACCTTCACATTCTGCCTTTGAATACACGTGAATTCTTGTTGCTTCTGTAGAGCTATTGTGCTCCTGTAAGGGTTCAGAGTCAGTAGAAATGTTCGTTTCTGTCAGGCACATACAGCTGTTATTTATTTGCTTAATACTGGTGCAGCTGCTCTGCTGTTGTCATATTAGTTATGAAAATAATTTAATACACACTCTAGAGTTCTATTAAATATGTTGGTCAAAGGAAAAAATCAGGATACATATTGACTGAGAGCAAGAAAGACAAAGAGAGAAATAGAGAGAAAGAAAGAGAGAGACGACTGAATCGTTAAAATTAATTCCAAAGTGATTAATACGACATTCATATAGCATTGTTCACATTCACAGGCGAGCGAAAACATGGGACATACACGTGTAAGCTCTCACACACCATAGCAACAAGGTTCGCAAGCTTAAAACACACAGCCTTTCTGTTCAGATTATTGAGTCATTGTTAGGTTTCTGCTTGTGTTATTAGTTGTGATGTAACTGACAGACAGCTGCATTCAACCTTAGCTATAGCTGACTCTTCTTTGTATTGTGATATCTCTGAATGTCTGCTTAAAGCAAGGATCTTCGCTGGATACACGCACGTATCCAGCGAAGAAAGGAGGCAAAGAATGAAGGACCGACAAGGGGTAAAGAAGAGAGGAGGGAGTGAAGGAGGAATCATAAAGGGAATATAAGGTTGGAGAAAAATAATGAAGCAGAAATATCTCCGCACAGCCCCGAGATGGGAAAATAATGAGGCGGGGATATTTCCCTCACAGCCACACAAGTCACTGGCATACGAGCACCGTATTATTTCCTGTCCAACCTGGACACTGATGGATAACTTTTTCTTCCCGACCGTCGATAGATTTTGCTACCAACTTCTGGTGAGTCTGAGTGAAGGTATTAGTCTTCTCGTATGACAACCCATATTTTCCCAGAGGGAAATGGTGCGCTCCAGAACTTGGCAGCCATTATTCCTTAGTTGGACAGTCTGGGGACCCATTTCGTCCTCTCTGGCTTCTCCGCACACCTGCCTCACACCTCCCCATCCCCCATTGTAACACCTGATTCATATCCCCCTCAGTTCCCCACTCGAGTGCATTGTGAGTGTGTAGGCAAATGAGTGCATGTGTAATTACTCGCATGTATATTTGTGTCCTCATCGGATTACAAATATGTGTATTTACGTGGGAGTATGTGTGTGTGTATGCTGAATTTCGTGTTTTGTATGTAACAATATGAATTAATTGTAATAATGTTGGTAGAATTACCGACAATATGTAAGGTAAAAGGTCACGTGTGCAGCTTATGTGACATTTTTATTGTGGCAACATCAAGCTCTCCAGGAACTTTGTCAAGCTATAACGTAACAGCTGGAGAGCGAAACATTGCCACAATAAAATGTCGCATTAGTTGCACATGTGTCCTTTTACATAACAATATGAATTAATCTAGTGCTTTATCTTTGTTGATTCTTTTCGCTTTAACCAAACTAACCTAGCGACCTGGCCTCTCTCATTAATGTAATGAAGGGCAGCTTACCCCTGCTCGTCTTATAAGTATCTTGGTTCAGCCTGCATTCAGTCGAGTTTATTTCATAAGGTTTAGGGTGTGTCTATCCCGAGAACCTCGGGTTGAATATAGCACATCAACAGAATGACCTCTGCAGAAAAAGTGGGTCTGGTAAATGCTGAGATTAGCTATCATGAATCTAAACAAACAGGCATTCACGACATTATAGTGCCTCATATACCAGTCCCATCTTGGAGTATTCATCACCAGTATGGAACCCACTCCTGAGCAATCATGTCAAGAAAATGGAAAATGAGTTGAGGCTTCCAGCGAGACTAGTTCCCGAGCTGAGGGGTACGAACTATGACAAGAGAATAAAATAGACTAAACCTACAGGCATTCGAGGACAGAAGGACCAGGAGCCCACGATAACTTACAAAATACTGGGAGGAATTGAAAGGATGGATATGGACAGGCTGCTCGAGAGGCGGGAAACAGGTACATAACGACAGAGTTGGAACTTAAAAATACAAATGAGCTACAGGGATGTTAGTGAATATGTCTAAGTCTGAGAGTGGTCAGAGAGTGGAACGACCTGGACAGCAAAGTGGTAGACACTGCATTCATTCCCAGTTCATGAAGCGAGGAATAAACCCGGTAGCGGCCAGATTGAGAGACAACCGCAAATCGATAAATGCATATAGGTATGTAGAAACATACATATATAGATGCCTACATACACACATATACATATACATACACACAAGTGTATCAAGACCATTAATTTATTGCTTATATTTATTTTCGAAATATTCGCACTTGTTCAACAATTCCTCTTATCTGTGCTACACTAAATCAATTATTTTCTGGCGACACCAGCAACCAGTGGAACTGCAACTAGTGGAACTGCAACCAGTGGAACTGCAACTAGTGGAACTGCAACCAGTGGAACCGCAACTAGTGGAACCGCAACTAGTGGAACTGCAACCAGTGGAACCGCAACTAGTGGAACTGCAACCAGTGGAACCGCAACTAGTGGAACTGCAACCAGTGGAACCGCAACCAGTGGAACCGCAACTAGTGGAACTGCAACCAGTGGAACCGCAACTAGTGGAACTGCAACCAGTGGAACCGCAACTAGTGGAACAGCAACCAGTGGAACCGCAACTAGTGGAACCGCAACTAGTGGAACTGCAACCAGTGGAACCGCAACTAGTGGAACTGCAACCAGTGGAACCGCAACTAGTGGAACAGCAACCAGTGGAACCGCAACTAGTGGAACCGCAACTAGTGGAACTGCAACCAGTGGAACCGCAACTAGTGGAACAGCAACCAGTGGAACCGCAACTAGTGGAACAGCAACCAGTGGAACCGCAACCAGTGGAACCGCAACTAGTGGAACAGCAACCAGTGGAACCGCAACTAGTGGAACTGTAATCAGTGGAACCGCAACTAGTGGAACAGCAACCAGTGGAACCGCAACTAGTGGAACCGCAACTAGTGGAGCTGCAACCAGTGGAACCGCAACTAGTGGAACAGCAACCAGTGGAACCGCAACCAGTGGAACCGCAACTAGTAGAACAGCCACCAGTGGAACCGCAACCAGTGGAACCGCAACTAGTGGAACAGCAACCAGTGGAACCGCAACCAGTGGAACCGCAACTAGTGGAACAGCAACCAGTGGAACCGCAACTAGTGGAACAGCAACCAGTGGAACCGCAACTAGTGGAACAGCAACCAGTGGAACCGCAACCAGTGGAACCGCAACTAGTGGAACAGCAACCAGTGGAACCGCAACCAGTGGAACCGCAACTAGTGGAACAGCAACCATTGGAACTGCTACTACTGGAACAGCAACCAGTGGAACCGCAACTACTGGAACAATAAACATTGGAACCGCAACTACTGCAACAGCAAACATTGGAACCGCAACTACTGGAACAACAACCAGTGGAACCGTAACTACTGGAACAGCAAACATTGGAACCGCAACTACTGGAACAGCAACCAGTGGAACCGCAACTACTGGAACAGCAAACATTGGAACCGCAACTACTGGAACAGCAAACATTGGAACCGCAACTACTGGAACAACAACCAGTGGAACCGTAACTACTGGAACAGCAAACATTGGAACCGCAACTACTGCAACAGCAACCAGTGGAACCGCAACTACTGGAACAGCAAACATTGGAACCGCAACTACTGGAACAGCAAACATTGGAACCGCAACTACTGGAACAGCAACCAGTGGAACCGCAACTACTGCAACAGCAAACATTGCAACCGCAACAATTGGAACAGCAACCAGTGGAACCGCAACTACTGGAAAAGCAACCAGTGGAACCGCAACTACTGGAACATCAACCAGTGAAACCGCAACTAGTGGAATCGCAACTAGTGGAACCGAAACTAGTGCAACCGCAACTAGTGCAACCGCAACCAGTGCAACCGCAACTAGTGCAACCACAACCAGTGGAACCGCAACTAGTGGAACAGCAACCAGTGGAACTGCAACTAGTTGAACCGCAACCAGTGGAACCGTAATCAGTGGATCAGCAACCAGTGGAACTGCAACTAGTGGAACAGCAACCAGTGGAACCGTAACCAGTGGAACAGCAACCAGTGAAACTGCAACTAGTGGAACAGCAACCAGTGGAACCGTAATCAGTGGAACAGCAACCAGTGGAATCGCAACTAGTTGAACCGCAACCAGTGGAACCGTAACCAGTGGAACAGCAACCAGTGGAACCGCAATTAGTGGAACCGCAACCAGTGAAACCGCAACCAGTGGAACAGCAACCAGTGGAACCGCAACTAGTGGAACAGCAACCAGTGAAACCGCAACTAGTGGAACCGTAAGCAGTGGAACCGCAGCCAGTGAAACAGCAGCCAATGGACCAGCAAACAGTGGAACAGCAACCAGTGGAACCGCAGCTAGTGGAACAGTAACCAGTGAAACCGCAACCAGTGGAACCGCAACTAGTGGAACAGCAACCAGTGGAACCGCAACTAGTGGAACAGCAACCAGTGGAACCGCAACCAGTGGAACCGCAACTAGTGGAACAGCAACCAGTGGAACCGCAACCAGTGGAACCGCAACTAGTGGAAAAGCAACCAGTGGAACCGCAACCAGTGGAACCGCAACTAGTGGAACAGCAACCAGTGGAACTGCAACTACTCGAACAGCAACTAGTGGAACCGCAACTACTGGAACAGTAAACATTGGAACCGCAACTACTGGAACAGCAACCAGTGGAACCGCAACTACTGGAACAGCAAACATTGGAACCGCAACTACTGGAACAGCAAACATTGGAACCGCAACTACTGGAACAACAACCAGTGGAACCGTAACTACTGGAACAGCAAACATTGGAACCGCAACTACTGCAACAGCAACCAGTGGAACCGCAACTACTGGAACAGCAAACATTGGAACCGCAACTACTGGAACAGCAAACATTGGAACCGCAACTACTGGAACAGCAACCAGTGGAACCGCAACTACTGGAACAGCAAACATTGCAACCGCAACAATTGGAACAGCAACCAGTGGAACCGCAACTACTGGAATAGCTGCCAGTGGAACCGCAACTACTGGAACATCAACCAGTGGAACTGCAACTAGTGGAACCGCAACTAGTGGAACCGAAACTAGTGCAACCGCAACTAGTGCAACCGCAACCAGTGCAACCGCAACTAGTGCAACCACAACCAGTGGAACCGCAACTAGTGGAACAGCAACCAGTGGAACTGCAACTAGTTGAACCGCAACCAGTGGAACCGTAATCAGTGGGACAGCAACCAGTGGAACCGTAACCAGTGGAACAGCAACCAGTGAAACTGCAACTAGTGGAACAGCAACCAGTGGAACCGTAATCAGTGGAACAGCAACCAGTGGAATCACAACTAGTTGAACCGCAACCAGTGGAACCGTAACCAGTGGAACAGCAACCAGTGGAACCGCAATTAGTGGAACCGCAACCAGTGAAACCGCAACCAGTGGAATCGCAACTAGTGGAACAGCAACCAGTGAAACCGCAACTAGTGGAACCGTAAGCAGTGGAACCGCAGCCAGTGAAACAGCAGCCAATGGACCAGCAAACCAGTGGAACCACAACCAGTGGACCAGCAAACCAGTGGAACCACAACCAGTGGACCACCAAACCATTGGAACAGTAGCCAGTGGACCAGCAAACCAGCGGAACAGTAACTAGTGGAACAGCAACCACTACAACAGCAACTAGTGGAACAGCAGCCAGTGGAACAGCAATTAGTGTTACAGCAACTAGCGGAACAACAACCAGTGGAACAGCAACTAGTGGAAAAGCAACTAGTTAAATAGCAACTAGTGGAACAGCAACTAGTGGAACAACAACTAGTTGAACAGCAACTAGTGGAACAGCAACCAGTGGAACAGCAACTAGTGGAACAGTAGCTAGTGGAACAGCAACTAGTGGAACAGTAGCTAGTGGAACAGCAACTAGTGGAACAGCAACCAGTGGAACAGCAACTAGTGGAACAGTAGCTAGTGGAACAGCAACCAGTGGAACAGCAACCAATGAAACAGCAACTAGTGAAACAGCAACTAGTGGAACAACAACCAGTGGAACAGCAACTAGTGGAACAGTAGCTAGTGGAACAGCAGCCACTGGAACAGCAACCAGTGGAGCAGCAACCAGTGGAACTACAACCAGTGGAACCGCAACCAGTGAACCAGCAAATAGTTAAACAGCAACTAGTGGAACAGCAACTAGTGGAACCGCAACAATTGGAACAGCAACCAGTGGAATCACAACCAGTGGAACAGAAACCAGTGGAACAGCAACCATTGAAACCGGAACCAGTGAACCACAACCAGTGGAACAGCAATTATTGGAACAGCAGCTAGTGGAACAGCAACTAGTGGAACAGCAGCTAGTGGAACAGCAACTAGTGGAACAGCAGCTAGTGGAACAGCAACTAGTGGAACAGCAGCTAATGGAACAGCAACTAGTGGAAACAACCAGTGGAACAACAACCAATGGGGCAGCAACTAGTGGAACAGCAACCAGTGGAACCACAACCAGTGGAACGGCAGCTAGTAGAACAGCAACTAGTGGAACCGCAACCACTAGAACAACCAGTGGGACCACAATCAGTGGAACAGCAACTAGTGGAACAGCAACCAGTGGAATCACAACCAGTGGAACAGCAACCAGTGAACCAACAACTAGTGGAACCGCAACCAGTGGACCAACAACTAGTGGAATCGCAACCAGTGAACCAACAACTAGTGGAACCGCAACTAGTGGAACAGCAACCAGTGGAAAAACAAGACAGCAAGTGAGGACTAAACATGAGGAATATCTGCAGCGTAATGGAACAGCAGCAGCCAGTGTCTGTCTGTTGTTCCCTTGGGCAGGAGAACAAGGCATGTAATGAGGGGGATGCGAGTAGGGGGAGGGGGAGAGAGTAAGAAGGGGAAAGGGGGATGGGGGGAAGTAAGGGAAATTGTTGCCGAGGGGGAGGAGGGGACGGGGGTGTTGTGGGAAGAGTGTAGTTTATGCGGCTCACTGCTGCCAACACTGTTAAGCTGGATTAATGTTTGGGCCAAATGTCTTGGAAGGTTTTATTGTGACCTCCCGGGGGTCATCTGTTTAGCTGCTGCTGGCAACACTGCGAGCTTCCGCTGGCAATACTGTTACCTGCTGCTGGCAACACTGTTACACTGGCTTTACGCTCAAGTCAAATGTGCTACGTGGATTTATGGTAAATCAGGGAGGGGGCTGTTTGTCTGGCAACAGCTGGTAACACTGCTTGAAAAAAAAACATTTTTCGAGATTGAATATCACAATCATTTTAACTGACTATCACGAAAGTAATTTTGAAGATTTGTGGAAACTGTGAGAGTTACGTGTCCGATACACTGAATCTTCTGCTTTGATTCAGAAGGATAAGGTTACTCCATTTCCGTGGATCAGGTTGTAAAAGGAGTAGCTTTGGATATCCGTTAAGGTATACGTCTCGCCCTGAGTGACTTCACCAGTCGTTTAAATGCATCAAGGCGACTCTCTAAAATGGTAAGGATATAATTAAGACCCAGGTCACGAAGAATTATCATGTATGTTTTTTCCAACACACGTCGGGTACTGTGTTAAACGTCTGGTACTGTGTAAAGTCGCAGTTTTACTTTGATGTACGACTGTAGTGCCGATTTATTGGCTTTAGAAAAAAGACGCATATACAATATAATTTGATCCCCCATTGACTACGTTTCGACCATACAGTGGACTTTATCAAATCAACAGGATCGCATTATACTGCATTTGTGTCTATTTTTCCATCGTGTCGGTATTTTATACCATTTACCTTCATTGGCTTTTACTGCAGAGCAAAATAACATATTAGATAAAGCTTGCTAATACAGATTGCTGTCAGCAAATGCAAATTCGTTTTAAATGCTTTTAACTGTATAATATACTTACCCGCTTCTGCAACACCTGAGTCTGTTCTGTAAACTGTTGTACATTACTGGAATACAACTCGTATGAAGATATTAAGGCATTAAATTTCCAGACATGTTGGTTTTAACATGAAGCAGCCTCCAGATTTTTGTTTTTATAAAAACTAGATCAACGAGAATCGGAAAATTTAAATGAGTCACATTAAGATATATCCGCTCTTACGTTAGGCTAAACTACAGGTCAAATTCTGTTGTCGTTTGTGTAAAATATTCCTTGACACAGTGATAAAAATGTGTATATTTACGTTCGTATATGTAATGTATATGTAAATACAACAAATACCAGTGTAAGTCTGCCTGCTTTCCATTTTTAAGTCTTTCCTAATCTTTGTCCTGAAATACCCGGACGGCTTAATAATAATACATAAAGTATAAAAATTACATAGTGAAATAATTATACTTTGTTCATGTAGAATTCATAATGGCATGATGCGAAGGTGTCGGTGTGTAAGCCTCTTATATAATTATAAACGGTGTACAAATACCAACAAGTTGACGAGTAACACACGTGTGCAACAGTATCATTATCATCCAAACGTTTCCACAATGCAGATGCCTATGTGTATTTGCAAATGTGTGTTATTCATCAACTCGTATATACCTCTTCATTCTACCAGCAATATACCGTCGGGGTAAACGAGACAAGGCAGAAAAGATAACCCGACAGGAACTAAGATAATTCAGCGTGGCAAAACTTCCTTCCCTCGACTTCTAATCTCTTCTCTGTAGTTGTTTGCTGTGCGTCTTGGACACAATGAGCTGGAGAGGAGGGAGACAGAAGACAGACCGCGTCCATGGGAAAAAAAAGAGCCAAAACGAAAGCCAAGTAGAAGAAATAAGAACGAATAGTCAGGTAAAGAGAGAGAAGAGAGAGCCAATCATCATCAACCCTCATCCCCCAAGGTTTCTAGCGAGTCACTAACAGGGATAGTAGTGTTTGTGTGTGTGTGTGTGAGTGTGTGTGTGTGTGTGTGTGTGTGTGTGTGTGTGTGTGTGTGTGTGTGTGTGTGTGTGTGTGTGTGTGTGTGTGTGTGTGTGTGTGTGCTTTTTCGCCCACACTGCTTGTTCCTCCACGTGTATTTAGGAGCAGAAATGTACTCTTTATATTCATGTTGTGAGACTGCCGTTACTCAAGGCTCGAAATTACTACATTAGGTGGTTTGTAACTCATGGAGAGAGAAAGAGAGAGAGAGGGAGAGAGAGAGAGATAGCAATAAAAAGGCTTTCAAATGAGATGATGTAGATAACAGCTCTTAGCTTGTAAATAGAGTTAGGAACCTTAAACTAACTTTGTAGAACCCTGTGTGAAAAAAATAGAGAGAGAGAGAGAGAGAGAGAGAGAGAGAGAGAGAGAGAGAGAGAGAGAGAGAGAGAGAGAGAGAGAGAGAGAGAGAGACAGAGAGAGAGAGACAGAGAAAGAGAGAGAGAGAAAGAGAGAGAGTGAGAGAGAGAGAGAGAGAGAGAGAGAGAGGCTATACCAATCACCGTGTTACTTCGGTATCCTCATTTGATCTCCATTTTAAAACAAAATTTGCCAAATTCCACACACACACATTTCGCTCAACGCTTCCTATAAACAATGCTAAGAATGAAGGAATCTCAAGCGAAATGTTTCTGGCAATGTTACCACTGAGCTCCACTGACCTGAGGAAGCCAGAGATTTGCATAACCAACTGGAATGTTGTATCGGAAATGGATATCATTTAGACCACTTCCAGGGAAAAAATTTGCATGGGAATTTGCTTATCTTTGTTGTTGCTACAACTTTTGAGTATTTCCCTGCGTTTCTCCATTAATCAAGAACAGTTGCTCAAACGATCAGGAAAGTGCCAAGAATTTTCCTATTTGATTTAGAACGCAAAGACACAGACACGCAAGCACGTACACACGCACGCACGCACACACACGCACACACACACACATACACACACACACACACATACACACATACACACACACACACACACACACACACACACACACACACACACACACACACACACACACACACACACACACACACACACACAGTATTAGAACAGAAGTTGAAGGTTTGGTACACAAATGCAGATGGATTAACGAATAAACATGAGGAATGGCAAGAAAGAATCAATGAGAAGTCCCCAGACATCATAGCAGTTACAGAAACAAAACTCACGGAGACAATAACAGATGCAATCTTCCCACCAGGATACCAGATCATGAGGAAAGATAGAAGGGGCAGGGGGGGAGGTGGGGTTGCTCTGCTCGTAAAAAACAGATGGAAATTCGAGAAAATGGAAGGCATAGATGAGACGGGAGAAAGAGAATACATAGCAGGTACACTTCAGTCTGGGGAACACAAAGTGGTCATTGCAGTGATGTATAATCCACCACAGAACTGCAAGAGGCCAAGAGAGGAATATGAAGAGAGCAACAGAGCAATGGTGGACACACTTGCTGAGGTGGGAAGAAGAGCTCATTCCAGCAGAGCAAAGTTGCTGGTTATGGGGGATTTCAACCACAGGGAGATCGACTGGGAAAACCTGGAGCCACATGGGGGTCCCGAAACATGGAGAGCCAGGATGCTGGACGTGGTGCTGGAAAACCTCATGCACCAACATGTTAAGGACACTACCAGAGTGAGAGGGGAGGATGAACCAGCAAGATTGGACCTTGTGTTCACCCTGGGCAGCTCAGACATTGAGGACATCAAGTATGAGAGTCCCCTAGGAGCTAGCGACCACGTGGTTCTGTGCTTTGAATACATAGTAGAGCTGCAAGTGGAGAGAATAACAGGAGTTGAATGGGAAAAGCCTGACTATAAAAGAGGGGACTACATAGGGTTGAA
>NC_091352.1:10653745-10656245 GCF_038502225.1 Cherax quadricarinatus | reverse complement strand
TTAATTCTGGGGGTCACTAATGATATTCTTGAATCATTAATTACACTTATATCACATAGTTTTCTTAATTAGCTCCCTTTTATAATACAGTTTTAATAAATCTACTGTGAAGAATTATGTAACTCAATAAAAATCAAAATAATATTTATAAATTAACTGTTGAAACTCTTAAAAATATTAAATATTAGTTTCAAATATTCAATTAACCTCGACTTCACTTATGCAGCCAATTACTATTATTATTATTATTATAGTCGTTGGTAAAGTGGTACAGCCGTAGGGGATCACGCAGCTACTGCGTGAAGGGATGCCTTAGAACGTTCAGGAACTCACTGACGCAGTGAAATGAGCAAGAAAACGGTCGGCGTCCCTGAAGATTGAATGAAGATGCTGCTGGTTCTACGACTGGATCGCCGTGGGTTCGAATCCTCTCCTTTCTGTGGATTATTTACCATCGTGTTGGCGGAGCCGGGAGTGCACAGTAAATTTACCACCGCTGGTGATGGTAATATAAAATAACTGCACTCAGGGTAAACACACAGGAAGCATCCGCTGCTCTGGAGTTGGAGGTCACCAGCTCAAGTTGGATGATGGAGTCCAGCATTAATTATGCAGTCACACTGAAGTTTTGAGTGTTTAAAGTTTCTATAATAAAATACAAACGCGTGTGAACGAACGAACACACACACACACACACACACACACACACACACACACACACACACACAAACACACACACACATACACACACACAAACACACACACATACACATGCATTTTCTTGGACTGCAAGAAGGCGTTTGACACAGTTCCACACAAGAGATTAGTGCAAAACTGGAGGACCAAGCAGGGATAACAGGGAAGGCACTACAATGGATCAGGGAATACTTGTCAGGAAGACAGCAGCGAGTCATGGTACGTGGCGAGGTGTCAGAGTGGGCACCTGTGACCAGCGGGATCCCACAGAGGTCAGTCCTAGGACCAGTGCTGTTTCTGGTATTTGTGAACGACATGACGGAAGGAATAGACTCCGAAGTGTCCCTGTTTGCAGATGACGTGAAGTTGATGAGAAGAATTCATTCGATCGAAGGCCAGGCAGAACTACAAAGGAATCTGGACTGGCTGCAGACATGGTCCAGCAATTGGTTCCTGGAGATCAACCCCACCAAGTGGAAAGTCATGAAGATTCGGGAAGGGCAAAGAAGAAGGGCAAAGAAGGTTTGTAGTCTCTGGGGGACCAGAGACTACAAACCTCACTCAAGGAAAAAGATCTTGGGGTGAGTATAACACCAGGCACATCTCCTGAATTGCACATCAACCAAATAACTGCTGCAGCATATGAGCGCCTAGCAAACCTCAGAACAGCATTCCGACATCTTAATAAGGAATCGTTCAGGACCCTGTACACCGTGTACGTTAGGCCCATATTGGAGTACGCGGCACCAGTCTGGAACCCACACCTAGCCAAGCACGTAAAGAAACTAGAGAAAGTGCAAAGGTTTGCAACAAGACTAGTCCCAGAGCTAAGAGGTATGTCCTGCAAGGAGAGGTTAAGGGAAATCAACGTGACGACACTGGAGGACAGGAGAGATAGGGGGGACATGATAACGACATACAAAATACTGAGAGGACTTGACAAGGTGGACAAAGACAGGATGTTCCAGAGATGGGACACAGCAACAAGGGGACACAGTTGGAAGTTGAAAACACAGATGAATCACAGGGATGTGAGGAAGTACTTCTTCAGCCACAGAGTAGTCAGGAAGTGGAATAGTTTGGGAAGCGATGTAGTGGAGGAAGGATCCATACATAGCTTTAAGCAGAGGTATGATAACGCTCACGGTTCAGGGAGAGTGACCTAGTAGCGACCAGTGATGAGGCGGGGCCAGGAGCTTGGACTCGACCCCTGCAACCTCAATTAGGTGAGTACAACTAGGTGAGTACACGCACACACACACACACACACACACACAGGAGCCAGCCAGGAGCTGTGAATCGACACTTGCAACCACATATAGGTGAGTACACACACACACAGAAGCCAGCTATGAGTTATGGATCGACCCCTGCAACCACATATAAGTACACACGCAAACCAGCCAGGTTTGTTTGTGAGCACACACACGTACAGCCACTAAACACATGATAAGGTACATTCATGAGGTGCCAGGATATAAAAATTCTTTGATATCTCTTCCTCACACCGAGACCCTCTTCAGGGTGTGAGAGAAATATTCATCCCTCTTACCTTCTCTTATTTTTTTTTAAATATACATTGTGTCCAGCCATTTTTTGCGATGGACGCACACGAATATATCGATTCACATGAATGAAAAAATATACTCGTAAGGGCGTAATATATATTTCCTTTTGTTTTTAGTCGCTCCCAAGACAAGGAATACAGTTCTAGCAACCTTCGTAGCTTAGTATTCTCAGGTCAAGAACTCGTCTGGATCAATATTTCTCCAGGGGAAACTCAAGAGTAATCTCAATACTAATC
>NC_091352.1:10578745-10651245 GCF_038502225.1 Cherax quadricarinatus | reverse complement strand
TCTCTAGCATCTTCCTCTCTCTAGCATCTTCCTCTCCTTAGCACTTTCCTCTCCCTAGTACCTTCCTCTCTCTAGCACCTTCCTCTCTCTAGCATCTTCCTCTCTCTAGCATCTTCCTCTCTCTAGCATCTTCCTCTCCTTAGCACTTTCCTCTCCCTAGTACCTTCCTCTCTCTAGCACCTTCCTCTCTCTAGCATCTTCCTCTCCCTAGCACCTTCCTCCCCCTAGCACCTTCCTCTCTCTAGCATCTTCCTCTCTCTAGCATCTTCCTCTCCTTAGCACTTTCCTCTCCCTAGTACCTTCCTCTCTCTAGCACTTTCCTCTCTCTAGCACCTTCCTCTCTCTAGCATCTTCCTCTCTCTAGCATCTTCCTCTCCTTAGCACTTTCCTCTCCCTAGTACCTTCCTCTCTCTAGCACCTTCCTCTCTCTAGCATCTTCCTCTCTCTAGCATCTTCCTCCCCCTAGCACCTTCCTCTCTCTAGCATCTTCCTCTCTCTAGCATCTTCCTCTCCTTAGCACTTTCCTCTCCCTAGTACCTTCCTCTCTCTAGCACCTTCCTCTCTCTAGCATCTTCCTCTCTCTAGCATCTTCCTCTCTCTAGCATCTTCCTCTCCTTAGCACTTTCCTCTCCCTAGTACCTTCCTCTCTCTAGCATCTTCCTTCCCCTAGCATCTTCCTCTCCCTAGCATCTTCCTCTCCTTAGCACTTTCCTCTCCCAAGTACCTTCCTCTCTCTAGCAACTTCCTCTCCCTAGCACCTTCCTCTCCCTAGCAACTTCCTCTCTCTAGCACCTTCCTCTCTCTAGCAACTTCCTCTCTCTAGCATCTCCCTCTCCCTAGCATCTTCCTTTCCCCAGCATCTTCTTCTCCCTAGTACCTTCCTCTCCCTAGCACCTTCCTCTCCCTAGCACCTTCCTCTCCCTAGCACCTTCCTCTCCCTAGCATCTTCTTCTTCCTAGCACCTTCCTCTCTCTAGCATCTTCCTCTCTCTAGCATCTTCCTCCCCCTAGCACCTTCCTCTCTCTAGCATCTTCCTCTCTCTAGCATCTTCCTCTCCTTAGCACTTTCCTCTCCCTAGTACCTTCCTCTCTCTAGCACCTTCCTCTCTCTAGCATCTTCCTCTCTCTAGTATCTTCCTCTCTCTAGCATCTTCCTCTCCTTAGCACTTTCCTCTCCCCAGTACCTTCCTCTCTCTAGCATCTTCCTCCCCCTAGCATCTTCCTCTCCCTAGCATCTTCCTCTCCTTAGCACTTTCCTCTCCCAAGTACCTTCCTCTCTCTAGCAACTTCCTCTCCCTAGCACCTTCCTCTCCCTAGCAACTTCCTCTCTCTAGCACCTTCCTCTCTCTAGCATCTTCCTCTCTCTAGCATCTCCCTCTCCCTAGCATCTTCCTCTCCCCAGCATCTTCTTCTCCCTAGTACCTTCCTCTCCCTAGCACCTTCCTCTCCCTAGCACCTTCCTCTCCCTAGCACCTTCCTCTCCCTAGCATCTTCTTCTTCCTAGCACCTTCCTCTCTCTAGCATCTTCCTCTCTCTAGCATCTTCCTCCCCCTAGCACCTTCCTCTCTCTAGCATCTTCCTCTCTCTAGCATCTTCCTCTCCTTAGCACTTTCCTCTCCCTAGTACCTTCCTCTCTCTAGCACCTTCCTCTCTCTAGCATCTTCCTCTCTCTAGCATCTTCCTCTCCTTAGCACTTTCCTCTCCCTAGTACCTTCCTCTCTCTAGCATCTTCCTCTCCTTAGCAATTTCCTCTCCCTAGTACCTTCCTCTCTCTAGCATCTTCCTTCCCCTAGCATCTTCCTCTCCCTAGCATCTTCCTCTCCTTAGCACTTTCCTCTCCCAAGTACCTTCCTCTCTCTAGCAACTTCCTCTCCCTAGCACCTTCCTCTCCCTAGCAACTTCCTCTCTCTAGCACCTTCCTCTCTCTAGCAACTTCCTCTCTCTAGCATCTCCCTCTCCCTAGCATCTTCCTCTCCCCAGCATCTTCTTCTCCCTAGTACCTTCCTCTCCCTAGCACCTTCCTCTCCCTAGCACCTTCCTCTCCCTAGCACCTTCCTCTCCCTAGCATCTTCTTCTTCCTAGCACCTTCCTCTCCCTAGTATCTTCCTCTCACTAGAACCTTCCTCTCCCAAGCATCTTCCTCTCCCTAGTACCTTCCTCTCCCTAGCATCTTCCTCTCCCTAACTCCCTCCTCTCCCTAGCACCTTCCTCTCCCTAGCACCTTCGTCTCCCTAGCACCTTCCTCTCCCTTGCACCCTTCTCTCCCTAGCAACTTCTTCTCCCTAGCACCTTCCTCTCTCTAGCATCTTCCTCTTCCTAGCACCTTCCTCTCCTTAGCACCTTCCTCTCCCTAGCATCTTCCTCTCCCTAGCACTTTCCTCTCCCTAGCACCTTCCTCTCTCTAGCATCTTCCTCTCCCTAGCACCTTCCTCTCTAGCATCTTCCTCTCCCTAGCACCTTCCTCTCCCTAGCATCCTCCTCTTCCTAGCATCTTCCTCTTCCTAGCACCTTCCTCTCCCTAGATCTTCCTCTCCTTAGAACCTTCCTCTCCCTAGTACCTTCCCCTCCCTAGCACCTTCTTCTCCCTAGCACCTTCCTCTCCCTAGCACTTTCCTCTCCCTAGCACCTTCCTCTCCCTAGCATCTTCCTCTACCTAGCATCTTCCTCTTCCTAGCACTTTCCTCTCCCTAGCATCTTCCTCTCCCTAGCACCTTCCTCTCCCTAGCACCTTCTCCCTAGCACCTTCCTCTCCCTAGCACCCTCCTCTCCCTCACACCTCTCTCACAACCTCCTCTTCCTCACACCTCTCTCACACCCTCCTCTCCTTCACACCTCTCGCACTCTCCTCTCCCTCACACCCTCCTCCCCCTCACACCTTTCTCGCACTCTCCTTTCCCTCATACCTTCCTTGTACTCTTCTCTCCCTCACATCTCTCTCACGCCCTCCTCTTTCTCACACCTCTCTCACGCTCGCCTCTGCCTCACACCTCTCTCACAACCTCCTCTCCCTCACACCTCTCTCACACCTTCCTCTCCTTCACACCTCTCGCATTCTCCACTCCCTCACACCTCTCTCGCACTCTCCTCTCCCTCACACCCTCATCCCCCTCACACCTTTCTCGCACTCTCCTCTCGCTCACACCTTCCTTGCACCCTCCTCTCCCTCACACCTTTCTCACACCCTCCTCTCCCTCACACCCTCCTCCCCCTCACACCTTTCTCGCACTCTCCTCTCCCTCATACCTTCCTAGTCTTCTCCCCTCCCTCACATCTCTCTCACGCCCTCCTCTCCCTCACACCTCTCTCACACCCTCCTCTCCCACACACCTCTCTCACACACTCCTCTCCCTCACACCCTCCTCCCCCTCACACCTTTCTCGCACTCTCCTCTCCCTCATACCTTCCTTGTATTCTCCCCTCCCTCACATCTCTCTCACGCCCTCCTCTCCCTCACACCTCTCTCACACCCTCCTCTCCCTCACACCTCTCATACCCTCCTCTCCCTCACACTTTTCTCTCCTCATGTTTCTCAGCTTCTCCAAGCTCAAAATAAAGAAAAAAATACATAAACGTGTAAAACTTGTCACATTTCCACTCTTGTGAGAAAATTACTCTATGTCCGTCAAGACTAAACTATTTCTTTCTTCTGGGTTTCAAAATGAAAGTTTGTAGCGACCTTTCAAGAGATTATTATTATTATTATTATTATTATTATTATTATTATTATTATTATTATTATTGTTATTATTATTATTATTTATATTATTATAAAAGTTATTATTATTATTATTATTATTATTATTATTATTATTATTATTATTGTTATTATTATTATTATTTATATTATTATAAAAGTTATTATTATTATTATTATTATTATTATTATTATTATTATTATTATTATTATTATTATTATTATTTTTATTATTATTAAAATTATTATTATTATTATTATTATTGTTATTATTATTTATATTATTATAAAAGTTATTATTATTATTATTATTATTATTATTATTATTATTATTATTATTATTGTTATTATTATTATTATTTTTATTATTATTAAAATTATTATTATTATTATTATTATTATTATTGTTGTTGTTGTTGTTGTTGTTGTTGTTGTTGTTGTTATTATTATTTTTATTATAAAAATTATTATTATTATTATTATTATTATTATTATTGTTGTTGTTGTTGTTGTTGTTGTTGTTGTTGTTGTTGTTGTTGTTGTTGTTGTTGTTGTTGTTGTTGTTGTTGTTGTTGTTGTTGTTGTTGTTCTTATTATTATTATTATTATTATTATTATAATCAAAGCTAAGCGTCGCTTCAAGAAAGAGATGCACTTCGATGCCTTGGTTCGAGGAACTGGAGCCACCCTCCTCTTCCTCGCATCAAGGCGCAGTATTTTTTGAACAAAACTCAGTAAACAGTACTCGTGAATTTTATAAGAACTTCCCTTAACATTGAAGTGATACATGCAGAATGGCAAGAAAACACATACACACACATACACATACACACGCACACACACGCATGCACATACACACTCACACACACACAAACAAACACACACAAACACACACAAACACACACAAACTCACAAACACACACACACACACACACACAAACACACACAAACAAACAAACACACACACACACAAACACAAACACACGCAAACACACACACAGAGCTACGGGGATTGTCGTACGAAGAAAGGTTGAGGGAAATCGGCCTGACGACACTGGAGGCCAGGAGGGTCAGGGGAGACATGATAACGACATATAAAATACTGCGCAGAATAGACACGGTGGACAAAGACAGGATGTTCCAGAGATGGGACACATACACAAGAGGTCACAATTGGAAGTTGAAGACTCAGATGAATCAAAGGGATGTTAGGAAGTATTTCTTCAGTCATAGAGTAGTCAAGTCGTGGAATAGTCTAGAAAGTGAAGTAGTGGAGGCGGGAACCATACATAGTTTTAAGGCGAGGTATGATAAAGCTCATGGAGCAGGGAGAGAGAGGACCTAGTAGCAATCAGTGAAGAGGCGGGGCCAGGAGCTATGACTCGACCCCTGCAACCACAAATAGGTGAGTACAAATAGGTGAGTACACACAAACACACACACACACACACACACACACACACACACACACACACACACACAAACAAACACACACAAACACACACAAACAAACACACACACATACACGCACACACACACACACACACACACAGGACTCGACCCCTGCAACCACAAATAGGTGAGTGAGTACACACACTCGATCGAAGACCAGGCAGAACTACAAAGGGATCTGGACAGGCTGCAGACCTGGTCCAGCAATTGGTTCCTGGAGTTCAATCCCACCAAGTGCAAAGTCATGAAGATTGGGGAAGGGCAAAGAAGACCGCAGACGGAGTACAGTCTAGGGGGCCAGAGACTACAAACCTCACTCAAGGAAAAAGATCTTGGGGTGAGTATAACACCAGGCACATCTCCTGAAGCGCACATCAACCAAATAACTGCTGCAGCATATGGGCGCCTGGCAAACCTCAGAACAGCATTCCGACATCTTAATAAGGAATCATTCAGGACCCTGTACACCGTGTACGTTAGGCCCATATTGGAGTATGCGGCACCAGTTTGGAACCCACACCTAGCCAAGCACGTGAAGAAACTAGAGAAAGTGCAAAGGTTTGCAACAAGACTAGTCCCAGAGCTAAGAGGTATGTCCTACGAGGAGAGGTTAAGGGAAATCAACCTGACGACAATGGAGGACAGGAGAGATAGGGGGGACATGATAACGACATACAAAATACTGAGAGGAATTGACAAGCTGGACAAAGACAGGATGTTCCAGAGATGGGACACAGTAACAAGGGGACACAGTTGGAAGCTGAAGACACAGATGAATCACAGGGATGTTAGGAAGTATTTCTTCAGCCACAGAGTAGTCAGTAAGTGGAATAGTTTGGGAAGCGATGTAGTGGAGGCAGGATCCATACATAGCTTTAAGCAGAGGTATGATAAAGCTCACGGCTCAGGGAGAGTGACCTAGTAGCGATCAGTGAAGAGGCGGGGCCAGGAGCTCGGACTCGACCCCCGCAACCTCAACTAGGTGAGAACTAGGTGAGTACACGTGAAATATATAAAAGAAATTCCGAATAAATTTAGTTAAAATTCTTGGGGGAAGAATAAAGGTTAAGCAATATTCTGACACATTACTCTTCTGAATTTAGAAAAAAAGTTACGAAATTCATTAGAGAATATGTATTTTTTTAGTAAAATACATAAACTAAAGAACAGATCTATCATATTTACATTTTTTAAATTTTAAAATTCCTGGTATTTTAAATATAAATCGCTCTACATTATAAGTATAATTTGTTTCATTTGTGGAGTAATAACCACCAGCAGGAGCTCATTCACTACACAGCTTCCGCTGCAGGCACGTAAACCTGCTTTATAATGGCAGGTATTAAGAAGGCATCTGCCTAAAATGTTTTTAACATCGTGGAGAAAAACAAGTAAGTTTGTTCCAGCTGGATAAACACGTTTGCTGCAGTTGAAGGAGTTAGTGTTTTGTTTGTCAGTAAGAACACGTGTCTTGCAGTTGAAAGAGTTAGTGTTTTGTTTGTCAGTAAGAACACGTGTCGTGCAGTTGAAGGAGTTAGTGTTTTGTTTGTCAGTAAGAACACGTGTCTTGCAGTTGAAGGAGTTAGTGTTTTGTTTGTCAGTAAGAACACGTGTCATGCAGTTGAAGGAGTTAGTGTTTTGTTTGTCAGTAAGAACACGTGTCATGCAGTTGAAGGAGTTAGTGTTTTGTTTGTCAGTAAGAACACGTGTCATGCAGTTGAAGGAGTTAGTGTTTTGTTTGTCAGTAAGAACACGTGTCATGCAGTTGAAGGAGTGTATTTTGTTTGTCAGTAAGAACACGTGTCATGCAGTTGAAGGAGTTAGTGTTTTGTTTGTCAGTAAGAACACGTGTCATGCAGTTGAAGGAGTTAGTGTTTTGTTTGTCAGTAAGAACACGTGTCATGCAGTTGAAGGAGTTAGTGTTTTGTTTGTCAGTAAGAACACGTGTCATGCAGTTGAAGGAGTTAGTGTTTTGTTTGTCAGTAAGAACACGTGTCATGCAGTTGACGGAGTTAGTGTTTTGTTTGTCAGTAAGAACACGTGTCATGCAGTTGAAGGAGTTAGTGTTTTGTTTGTCAGTAAGAGCACGTGTCATGCAGTTGAAGGAGTTAGTGTTTTGTTTGTCAGTAAGAACACGTGTCATACAGTTGAAGGAGTTAGTGTTTTGTTTGTCAGTAAGAACACGTGTCATGCAGTTGAAGGAGTTAGTGTTTTGTTTGTCAGTAAGAACACGTGTCATGCAGTTGAAGGAGTTAGTGTTTTGTTTGTCAGTAAGAACACGTGTCATGCAGTTGAAGGAGTTAGTGTTTTGTTTGTCAGTAAGAACACGTGTCATACAATTGAAGGAGTTAGTGTTTTGTTTGTCAGTAAGAACACGTGTCATGCAGTTGAAGGAGTTAGTGTTTCGTTTGTCAGTAAGAACACGTGTCATACAATTGAAGGAGTTAGTGTTTTGTTTGTCAGTAAGAACACGTGTCATGCAGTTGAAGGAGTTAGTGTTTTGTTTGTCAGTAAGAACACGTGTCATGCAGTTGAAGGAGTTAGTGTTTTGTTTGTCAGTAAGAACACGTGTCATGCAGTTGAAGGAGTTAGTGTTTTGTTTGTCAGTAAGAACACATGTCATGCAGTTGAAGGAGTTAGTGTTTTGTTTGTCAGTAAGAACACGTGTCATGCAGTTGAAGGAGTTAGTGTTTTGTTTGTCAGTAAGAACACATGTCATGCAGTTGAAGGAGTTAGTGTTTTGTTTGTCAGTAAGAACACGTGTCATGCAGTTGAAGGAGTTAGCGTTTTGTTTGTCAGTAAGAACACGTGTCATGCAGTTGAAGGAGTTAGTGTTTTGTTTGTCAGTAAGAACACGTGTCATGCAGTTGAAGGAGTTAGTGTTTTGTTTGTCAGTAAGGACACGTGTCATGCAGTTGAAGGAGTTAGTGTTTTGTTTGTCAGTAAGAACACGTGTCATGCAGTTGAAGGAGTTAGTGTTTTGTTTGTCAGTAAGAACACGTGTCATGCAGTTGAAGGAGTTAGTGTTTTGTTTGTCAGTAAGAACACGTGTCATGCAGTTGAAGGAGTTAGTGTTTTGTTTGTCAGTAAGGACACGTGTCATGCAGTTGAAGGAGTTAGTGTTTTGTTTGTCAGTAAGAACACGTGTCTTGCAGCTAAAGGAGTTAGTGTTTTGTTTGTCAGTAAGAACACGTGTCATGCAGTTGAAGGAGTTAGTGTTTTGTTTGTCAGTAAGAACACGTGTCTTGCAGCTAAAGGAGCTGGTAATTTTCTTGTCAGCAAAGAGAACGTCTGCAGCAGTTAAAAAGGTAATGTTACACTATTTAATATTCAGTTACTTAACGGAGCTGTTTAGGTTAGGGAAAAATATATCTCCACAGGAGGTTTGGTCTGAGACCACCCGCGGGGGCGCTGACCCCCGGAAACAACCTTCAGGTACCCATAAGTAAAGTGTGAGAAAGTTTGTAGGAAGACCCTGCGCCTGTAATATACCCGTAACCAGTTCTGAGTGGGGGGTTCTTTCCTAGCAACCTGGTCAACCAGGCTGTTAGTGCCAGCGGTCCACGTAGCCATCACAACTCGGCTGATCATGCATTTGCAGTAGATGTTAGTCTAGTTTCTTCTTCAAACCTTTAACTTTCATTCTGGTAATATTTGATACCTGCTGTTACTATATTAGTCCTGAACCACGTACAGAATGTTGAAAAGTGTTCTCTATTTTGTACTCATGGCTCCCCTTCCTATATGTTCTATATAACTTTAATACAGAAGTTATGACAAAGGGAATATTAGGAACCAGGCCACAAGGATCCTCTACACATATATTTCCAGGTCCTTATGACTCCTTCAGTACAGACTATATCCTGTTACCGACAGCGTGAAGTCTCAGTTTCAGTGTGTTTCAGGTACATATGTGGGTAGCTCACTACGTACATCAACAATCACAATTAACTTGTACCTAGGCACATAGGCATTGTTTCACTGGTAAATGAAATATGAATTCAAATTTTAAATATTCTTGTGAATACTGTCGGTACATCTTAGTATCAGAAGCTGCCATTATGGGTGTTACAATGCTGAATTTATAGTAAATGTCCAGCAATCACTTCTCTAGAACAACTGCTACCACTATGGGTGTTGAGAATGTATTGGCTCTTCAACAGAGTTTGCGGTGAGGGAGCACGCTTAGTACGGGAAGTGAACAGGAATACCTGGGACTTGAGAGATGAGAGACAACAGGGGGAGGTGGAAGGTCACAGATACACAATGCAAAATACGTCCCCAGACATTTACTAACCCCCTTTTGACCCCATCCATTTATGGACCCCTTATATATTCCCATCAACCCTTAGGGGTTGATACTAATACCCTGATTTACATCGACAATCACAATAAACCTATGTCTAGTTCAGGTACACTGGTGGGTAGCTCACAACCTACATCAACAATCACCTGTGTCTAGTTCAGGTACACTGGTGGGTAGCTCACAACCTACATCAACAATCACCTGTGTCTAGTTCAGGTACACTGGTGGGTAGCTCACAACCTACATCAACAATCACCTGTGTCTAGTTCAGGTACACTGGTGGGTAGCTCACTACCTACATCAACAATCACCTGCGTCTAGTTCAGGTACACTGGTGGGTAGCTCACAACCTACATCAACAATCACCTGTGTCTAGTTCAGGTACACTGGTGGGTAGCTCACTACCTACATCAACAATCACCTGTGTCTAGTTCAGGTACACTGGTGGGTAGCTCACAACCTACATCAACAATCACCTGTGTCTAGTTCAGGTACACTGGTGGGTAGCTCACAACCTACATCAACAATCACCTGTGTCTAGTTCAGGTACACTGGTGGGTAGCTCACAACCTACATCAACAATCACCTGTGTCTAGTTCAGGTACACTGGTGGGTAGCTCACTACCTACATCAACAATCACCTGCGTCTAGTTCAGGTACACAGATGGGTAGCTCACTACCTACATCAACAATCACCTGCGTCTAGTTCAGGTACACAGATGGGTAGCTCACTACCTACATCAACAATCACCTGCGTCTAGTTCAGGTACACAGATGGGTAGCTCACTACCTACATCAACAATCACAATTAAATTGTGTCTGGTTCAGGTACACAAGTGTTATGTCAGCGCCATCGAAGGCAGTTACTTTAATTTTTGTGAGCCCACCTCCCAACTTTATGGAAAGTGGATAAATGCTTCAGTACCATAAAGTGCTGGAATAGCGGCTCCAACAACCCACTTCTACACGCAATAAAAGTTCAGATAACTCTCTCCCTCTACTGCATATACGCCCCAATAAAAGATTACGTATATTATTTTATTGGCTAATAAAAGTTCCTAGTAATAATTAACAAATGTTCTAGACTGCTAAAACTGTGTGTGTGTGTGTGTGTGTGTGTGTGTGTGTGTGTGTGTGTTAGTTACCATTTTGTCTTAGGCACATGTCGATTAGACACTAGGCCTGTTTTGTGTACGTATGTGTGTGTGTGAGTAGGGGTGTGTGTGTGTGTGCTTGTGTGTGTGTGTGCTTGTGTGTGTGTGTGCTTGTGTGTGTGTGTGTGTGTGTGTGTGTGTGTGTGTGTGTGTGTGTGTGGACTGAATCTACAATGTGAACCATTTTCTGAGACAGTAGATATCCTGTTTCGCAATTAGCGGACGGAGGATCGAGCCTTTATCGCTTATGGCGTGAAGATTTCACTCAGGATTTAGCGATTTATGTAAATATAATAATGTGAACCATTATTATTATTATTATTATTATTATTATTATTATTATCAGTACATTATTATTATTATTATTATTATTATTATTATTATTATTATCAATACATTAGTATTATTATAACGAAGGAGAAACGCTAAACACGAAAGGGTAATATAATACCAGGGGAGTGGACAGTAATCAAGTTTGATCTGGAGAAGGAGTTACTGCCGGAAGATTGTTCCTTGACTCAAGAGACCTTCATTGGCATCAAGGCCCTCTCCCCTCCCTCCGTCCTTTGAAGGGTCACAACTAGAGAGCTTTAAAACACCGGCAGCCAGTTAGCGCCAGGCCGCCGACACTTCAAATATACAACCGCAACAAAATGTGATAAATTATTTGCATATTTTTTTATACAGTAGCGTAAGTATTGTTAACAGACTGGAGAGGAGCTCCTGGCGATAATAGTAGTGGTGATGGTGGTGATACTAGTAGTAGTGTTGCTTATGGTGGTGGTAGGGTTGGTGGTGGTGATACTAGTAGTAGTGTTGCTTATTGTGGTGGTGATGGTGGTGGTGGTGGTGGTAGTAGTGTTGCTGGTGGTGATACTTGTAGTAGTGTTGCTTATGGTATTGGTGGTAGTAGTAGTATTGGTGGTGGTGATGGTAATAGTGTTGGTGGTGGTGATACTAGTAGTAGTGTTGCTTATGGTGGTGGTGGTAGTAGTAGTATTGGTGGTGGTAATGGTAGTAGTGGTGGTGATACCAGTAGCAGTGTTGCTTATGGTGGTGGTGGTAGTAGTGTTAGTGGTGGTGGTGGTGGTAGTAGTGTTAGTAGTAGTAGTAGTGTTGGTGGTGGTGATACTAGTATTAGTGAATGGTGGTGGTGATACTAGTAGTAGTGTTGGTGGTGGTGATACTAGAAGTAGTCTTGTTCATGGTGGTGGTGGTGGTGGTAGTGGTGGTAGTAGTAGTAGTAGTGTTGGTGGTGGTGATACTAGTATTAGTGAATGGTGGTGGTGATACTAGTAGTAGTGTTGGTGGTGGTGATACTAGTAGTAGTGTTGGTGGTGGTGATACTAGTAGTAGTGTTGGTGGTGGTGATACTATTAGTAGTGTTGCTCATGGTGGTGGTGGTGGCAGTAGTAGTATTGGTGGTGATGATGGTGGTAGTAGTTGTGTTGGTGGTGGTGATACTAGTAATAGTGTTGCTCATGGTGGTGGTGGTAGTAATAGTGTTGGTGGTGGTGATACTTGCAGTAATGTTGCTCATGGTGGTGGTTGTGATGGTGGTAGTAGTGTTGGTGGTGGTGGTAGTAGTGTTGGTGGTGGTGGTAGTAGTGATGTTGGTGGTGATGGTGGTAGTAGTGTTGGTGGTGGTGATACTAGTAGTGTTGCTCATGGTAGTAGTGGTGGTAGTAGTGTAGTAGTAGTAATAGTAGTAGTAGTAGTAGTAGTAGTAGTAGTAGTAGTAGTAGTAGTAGTAGCAGCAGCAGCGGCGGCAACAGTTGTAGTAGGAGTAGTAGCAGTAGCAGCAGTAATAAAAGTAGCTGGAGTAGTAGCAGTAGTATTAGTGGTGGTGGTGGTAATAACTGTTCGTGATAGTGTTACTGATGGTAGCGGTGAGAGTGTGTTATTGGGGTAGTGGTGGAGACAGTAGTATTGACAGTGGTGGCTATGTTAGTAGACTGGCGGAAGTGATATTGGTGAGCAGTATTTTTGGTACTAATGGTGGCAGCAGGGGTAACTGAGGTAGGATCACACAATGCATAGTTAACAGTTCACCTGTGTAATTCACCTAGATTTTTTTAGAAAAGTTAATTAATCTAGAAATAAAAAAAAATATCAGTTAAATTGGGCCACCTTAAGTTTGCTTTGTGACTTTTTTTTTAAATCAAGTTCTTAATTTTCGTCAAAATCTCAGCAAAGAAACTTTTTGACTCACTGAGTATTGCCTATAATAATTTTTTTCTACATCTTCAAGAACTTGACCATTAAAAATATCAAGTGAGAAATTTTAAATTGCTAATAAAAAATTACCCCCTTCATTCCCGAAAAAAATGAGATTGGCTTTTTTTTCTTCCCTTATTTTTATCCAAAGTTTCATCAGAGGCAGTTTTAAACTCGATGATTAAGAAACCAGTGTTAAAAAAAATGTGATCTGGGTGAAGAAGTCTCATAATGAGTTCTTAAATTCAGCACGAGGTCAAGAAATATCCTTTTCACTTAAAAAATGCAATACTACTTTTTTGAGAATTCACTGAGTTCTTACATCAATGTAATTATTAATATTAATACTAATTACTGATGGAGAGATTGAAATTGTAAATGAAATAAATGTGATGCTACACTGTAGAACTGATTACCTCATCTTTTGCGTATAGTTCTGTCTTCAAATTATGTCCTAGAATTTGTATTGATAAAGCCACTGGATGGCGAAACGTCTACATTAACATACCCAGATGTTGCATATGTGACTAACTTTTATCAATTCTGAAAGTACCGTTATGCTCAGGCAGTCAATGAAAGACATCTGGTCTTAGGACGGGCTGCGAGGACCCTTCGAACAGGTCACATGTATGTCAATACATTTAAAAACAGTTGCCATTTCTCAGACCGTCCAACCAACTGTAAATGAAACTATTTGGCTGGTAATTAATCGGCATGTTTCAGGTGTAGTCTGTGTGGCAGTTTTGGTTTAAGCATAAAACAACACAAATTACTACTCGGGTACACATATATTCAGTAAACTGATGAAAACAAATGATTTCAGTTAAAAATGTAACTGATTACATTTTGGAAGTAAATTGGTCCCAATTGGAATTAGTTCAGCATTTAACGAAATTGACTTCATTGTGCTAATTAATTGCTGCCTCTTGGTTCTCACTGCGACCTGCGGCCTCATACTGACACAATTATTTATCATAAAATGTGACTAAATAAAACATTAAATTAAACCACAGATTAAAATACTATTACATTAATTACTTAAATAAAAATAATCTGTTTAAGAGAATTAAGCGCCATCACTGTGTAAGAAAGTGTCGTAGTCTACAGTAAGTGCTACAAGGGTAGGAAGTTTTTGTACTTCTAAAACTCGCGTATAAACAATACATCGGATGAAGCTCGCAAATTTCGGTTCCTGTCTTCGGTCTGCTGAAGATAAGGACAGTTTTATTGTCTCCGTGTGGGTTTGTCGCTCACCAATATTTACTACACCTTTTTTTTTTGCTTGATAATATATATTTTTTTCCGGGGGAGGGGGGGGTTAAGGAGTCTACACTATTTCTGCTTGAAAATATGCTATATTATTTTTTGTGGGGAGGGTGGACGGGGGGAGGAGTCCACCATATTACCAGGCCAGTGACAGCCACCAAGCTCGACTAATTCCATTTTTAACTACATAAAATGTTCTGAAATTACTATTAACTCTCTTATAAGATCCTATATACACACGATTATTTTAATGTAAATGCGATTTAAAAGAGCATCCAAAATTACATAGCACGTGCTCTTCATTTTCAATACATTTTTTCAGTTGCATAAGCCAAAAAATGTACCATATAAACAGCTTTATAAGAGAACTTATTGTATTAAAATGTATTAAAATTTATTCAGTCTACTGCATTTTATTTCCAACCATTTTGGTTCAGTATTAATTTTTTTTGGTGGTCAAGCAGGACCAGTCTGGTAGTCACTGTTGTCTATTACAAAACAATATTAATGACATCTAGATAATTATATTAACCATGATCAGGAAATTAGCTATATCAATGACTATCTCTCGATTAATAATATTACTATAGCTATCATACTGCTGGTAATATAGCCAAGCGTAGTAGTGTTCCATGAGGCCCTTCGTATCTGTGGAGGAAGCCGTGTTAATCTGTCTCCAGTAGTGACTAATTCGAGTGCTCTGAACATTAATCAAATGTTCAGTGACGAATAATTTATATGACTTCCCTCCCCCCCTTTCTCTCTCTCTCTCTCTCTCTCTCTCTCTCTCTCTCTCTCTCTCTCTCTCTCTCTCTCTCTCTCTCTCTCTCTCTCTCTCTCTCTCTAACGTTATATATATATTTAAATATCATTTTCTTTGCTGTTCTGTCTCTCAACTGGGATTTATCTATTTCATACATTACCTGGTCGTTATCTTCAAGAAAAATTTACTCCGTAAACTACAAGTGAAAGCTAGTAAAAAACAGGTGGTGTAAACTTTCATTACATTATACACTACACTGCGTCTTTTTAAGAGTAATGTCTAACGACGTGAACGCCATCAGACACGACATCGCTAATCACTCCTCATAATTGTACATCAACATCAAAGAGTTACCGTACACCTCGGAATACATGTTGGACACTCGTATACGTACACTCGTTATTTACTCTCTACAAGACTCCTCTTTCTTAACTGTCTCTGTGTCCTGCTGAAGTGTATTCTCCGCTCATACTGTCATGAACGATGTAAGTTAATTCTAACAATGACCAGCTTAAAAATATATCATCCAGGAACGCTAAGGTAATATTAAGAAAATGCAAGGTAATTTAAGGAAATGTAAGACTAAGGAAACGTAATTTTAGGGAGCGTTAAGTAATTTAAGGTAATGTTATGTAATCCAAGCAAAATGCAAGGTAATCTAAGGAAATATATGACAATCTAAGGAAATGTAATTTTAGGAAGTGTTAGGTAATCTAAGGTAATGTAATGTAATCCAGACAAATGCGAAGCAATTTTAGTAAATGCGAGGTAATCTAACACATGAACGGTAATATTCTAAGTAAATTGAAGGTAATTTAAGGAAATGTAAAACAGTCTAAAAAAATATAATGTTAGGTAATCTAAGGATATGTAAGAGAATCTAAGGAAATGTAATGTAATCCAAAAAATACAACGTCATTTTAGTAAATGCAAGGTACTCTAAAACATGAAAGGTAGTATAAAGAAATGAAAGATAATTTAAGGAAATCTAGGACAATCTAAGGAAACATAAAATAATCTTAGAAAATGTTAGATAACCTAATGAAAATTATTATTATTATTAAAGATTCGCCGGTATTCTCCCGGCCCGGGCCTTTTCCAAGTGGTGGCCCGGCCTTGGCTCCCTCTTTAGGGAGTATCTGAGACCTAAGTCTCCCATGGGAGGAGGCACAAGTACCTCCTCATCTTTGGGACCAACTGTCCCCAGGCCTAGCCACAAACTAGGCCTCGCTGGTCTGCCATCCCCGCCCCAAGGGGGCTAATGGAAATGACAGTCTTATGAGCTAAAGGCTCGGGCTCAGGCATCTACCCTGCCCTAGAAGGGCTGGGCATGGTGTCGATCTGCTAATGAAAATTAGTTAGTTAGTTAGTTAAAGATTAGCCGGTATTCTCCCGGCCCGGGCCTTTTCCAAGTGGTGGCCCGGCCTTGGCTCCCTCTTTAGGGAGTGTCCGAGACCTAAGTCTCCCATGGGAGGAGGCACAAGTACCTCCTCATCTTTGGGACCAACTGTCCCCAGGCCTAGCCACAAGCTAGGCCTCTCTGGTCTGCCATCCCCGCACCAAGGGGGCAAATGGGAATGACAGTCTTATGAGCTAAAGGCTCGGGCTCAGGCATCTACCCTGCCCTAGAAGGGTTAGGCATGGTGTCGATGCTAATGAAAATTATTATTATTATTATTAAAGATTCGCCGGTATTCTCCCGGCCCGGGCCTTTTCCAAGTGGTGGCCCGGCCTTGGCTCCCTCTTTAGGGAGTGTCTGAGACCTAAGTCTCCCGTGGGAGGAGGCATAAGTACCTCCTCATCTTTGGGACCAACTGTCCCCAGGCCTAGCCACAAGCTAGGCCTCTCTGGTCTGCCATCCCCGCCCCAAGGGGGCAAATGGGAATGACAGTCTTATGAGCTAAAGGCTCGGGCTCAGGCACCTACCCTACCCTAGAAGGGTTAGGCATGGTATCGATGCTAATGAAAAATAATTTTAGGAAACGCTACATAATCTAAGTAAATGAAATCTCATCTAAGGAAATACTATGTAATCTAAAAAATGAAAGGTAATTTTAGTATTCGCAATGTAATCTAAAACATGTAAGTTAATTCAAGTAATTTTAATGAAATCTAGAAAAATAATACAAGACAGTGTAAAGAACTGCATGATGCTTCAAGACGCAGGGTGAAGAAAACCGTCAAGGAAGAAATGCTGTAGAAAACCCAGGAATACCGTTTGATATTCAGGCAAATTCCGTCGTAAATAATGGTTCCCGCGGAGCTGGCAAAGTTAGTGAGAAAACCCATCGTGAGTATCCGTCAGCGTCCACGTTGGACGGGAATTGTGAAGATGGAGTATCCGTCAGCGTCCACGTTGGACGGGAATTGTGAAGATGGAGTATCTGTCAGCATCTACGTTGGACGGGATGTGTGAAGTAAATCTATCATACGTTGTGTGTGTGTGTGTGTTTGAGGGAGTGAAATGAGGAAAAAGAGACTGAAAAATAAGCGAGTACACGAGCAATTTTAGTAGTAAGGATTTTCTGGAGAGTCAGGAGGTGGTAATTAAGGGAGTGTACTGGATGAAGTACAAATATCTTTTCTTCCATCTACCTTCCTTCACCCTTCGAGCCCAGTGTGGGCGGGGTTTGTGGCAGCCCGAGGTGCCTAGCTTCTCCCTCCGAGCCCCGTGGGGGCGGGGAATGGGGCTAGGCCTGGGGACAGCTCATCCCATAAGACGAGGAGGTACTTATACCTCCTCCCATGGCAGACACTGGTCTGAGACACTCTCACGAAAGGGAGCCAAGGCCGGGCCACCTCTTGGAAAAGGCCCGGGCCGGGCGATTATACTGGCGAATCTACTAACTACATTCCTCTTCCTTTCTCTCTCTCTCTCTCTCTCTCTCTCTCTCTCTCTCTCTCTCTCTCTCTCTCTCTCTCTCTCTCTCTCTCTCTCTCTCTCTCTCTCTCTCTCTCGATAAATGGGAATATTTTAAAATAATATAGGTAGATAATATAAAATAGATAATATAAAATTATATAGGTAGATAATATAAAATTAGTTTTTTAACCCATCCTCGACTCAGAACAATTGAAAGAGACTGTGAGGTTAAAATGTGAAAAGTGGGTTATTAACGTAATGGTTATATAGTCTACTTAGTGGGTCCCAGTTTTATGTTTGTACCTAAAGAATCCTAACCTAACCAAATCTAGCCAAACCAAGCCTAATGCGGAACGCACCGAGTATGTTACATTTTATTCGATATTCGTCACATAACCATCTGGCATGCCCTCTCGACTAATGAACTGGTATTTAGAGTGTAGCAGTTCTGGTGTCTCACTGTTGTGCATATTGTCCAGTTCAAACCACAAGTTTGAACTGGTTTGAACTTGGCTACCCCAACCAATGTGACGTTACACCTGCCCACCTGGCTGGGTGACAGACTTCCGCAAACTCTGGTCGTGTCCACTCATGCCTTGAGTGGCTCTTGGTTGCTCTGTTACATAATCTGATATATACTAACATTGTACATATTGTAAATAAGTGGTGAAGAAATTCATGGGTAAAGAATTGTGTTCGAAATACCTATTGTGTTCGAAATACCTAACTAAACCTAGCCTAACCACGGAAAAAACAACCTAGCAAAATCAAACATAACTAAAAATTGCATGTCTTAATGAAATACGTAAAAAAATAATATCAATGTTGAGGTTAGGAGGACAAGTTAAAGTCTTTAAGTAGTAAAGTAATCACATACCAGATCAGAGGCGAGCTTTCTCGCCCTCTCACCATTTGTCATGACGTGCCTGGCGGCAAATATCAATCATTATGAAAGAGTGTAAGCTACTGGACTGCGTGAGAGGATTCTCGATTCCGTGAAAGAGGATTGCTTTTCCTTCCAGGAATTCGTCTTCATCTATCAAAGATCTTGATGTGGAGAACGGAAGTCGACTCTAAAAAGTTCCGAGTCATAGTTGTCAAAAACACTTATTATATATATATATATATATATATATATATATATATATATATATATATATATATATATATATATATATATACAATAAGATCACAGTAAACAGGTGATTTCAAAATATGCAAAACAACCACTCTGAAAGAATAGAGAAATTCCAAGCGCTTTCGTGACTACTCACATTATCAAGGAACTATGAACTATCATAGTTCCTTGATAATGTGAGTAGTCACGAAAGCGCTTGGAATTTCTCTATTCTTTGAGTGGTTGTTTTGCATATATATATATATATATATATATATATATATATATATATATATATATATATATATATATATATATATATATATATATATATATACAGATGTTAACAGAATAGCTTGATTACTGTGAGAAATTAATTATTTGTTTTACTAATGAAAATGAGATTAAATTAAAAGGGACATATTATAATTACAAGTAAAAAAATAACGAAGTGATTAATGATTATGTTGGTCGTTCGTAAATATTAATCATTCTGGCATGGAACCGACCAGTCCTAATAGGAGCTGCTTTTATAGGAATTTATCTGAGTTTAGAGTAAATATCAAACATTAAAACACAGACGTTAGAGAGCACAAATTACTTAAGCAAAGAGGCTACAATGCAAATTGCATTTCATTGTAATTTAATTTTCAAGAGAGAGAGAGAGAGAGAGAGAGAGAGAGAGAGAGAGAGAGAGAGAGAGAGAGAGAGAGAGAGAGAGAGAGAGAGAGAGAGAGAGAGAGAGAGAGAGAGAGGACACAAACACGCGCGCGCAGGTTCAAAGGTTTGAATTCAAATTAGTATCAGTGCTAAGGAGTTTATGCTACAGAGAAGCATTAAAGAAAAGGAATGCGACGACTTTGGAAGAGAATAGGTGCTGGAGGGGAGACATGATTACGACGTACAAGGTACTCCCACTTCCCTGAGATAGGGAAGTAGAAGGACCCGCGACACTTCTTATCATCCTTCCCATCCCGAGATAACTTCTTGTGTTTCACACTTACTCAATCAATTATTCCCCCTATTCCACTTCCTCGTTCCTAAGAACCGTCTATCCCTTCCCTACCCCCACTCCCACTTATTTTCCCCTTCAGCGTACTCCTCCTCTATCTCTTTCTCCTTTTCATGCCTACTCGTCTTAATTATTATATTTTTATAAGTCTTCTTACAAAATATATTTGCCCACTCTCTTAATTGACATTTTTTTCTACCTCTTTTTTCTTTCCTCCATGTTGCCTCTTCTACCTCTCTCTCCTTATGCTCTGGCTTTTATCTGTTCGTATAATTCGTATTTCTGTTTGTATAATTCAACACTTGAATACTGAAATATTTGTTTGTATAATTCTGTATTTCTGATTATATAATTCAGTATTTGCTCGTATAATTCAATATTTGTATAACTCAATATTTCTGATAGTATAATTAAGCGTTTCCGTTCCTATCCTTTCTTTCGTAATATTTCTTGCTCCGCCGACATAGTTTACATAAACGAATTATCTTAAGCGAGGAAGCAAAGGAACGGAAATAAATCTAGTAAAATTGACGAATAATAAAGAATTCTCTGTTGTTCTCTGTGATTCTCTTTCGTAAACCCCAGAAATAGATAACTCGTTACGAAGGCGACGCTTGATACACATATTATACTTAATTATTTAGTTGTTGTTTTTCAACTTAGTGATGTTCATCCAGCAACCCTGTGACTTATTTTTTGGCTCTCTTAACTCGGGTGAACCGCGGAAACGTCACATTTCTCACCCCAAGACCCTGCGTGGACCAGGACCAGCAGTGAGAGTGCTCTCACTTGCGTGGAACAGTGGTAAGAGTGCTCCCACCTGCGTGGAGCAGTGGTAAGAGTGCTCCCACCTGCGTGGATCAGGGGTAAGAGTGCTCCCACCTGCATGGACCAGTTTTAAGAGTGCTCCCACCCGCATGGGCCAGTGGTAAGAGTGCTCCCACCTGCGTGGGCCAGTGGTAAGAGTGCTCCCACCTGCGTGGACCAGTGGTAAGAGTGATCCCACCTTCGTGGACCAGTAGTAAGAGTGCTCCCACCTGCGTGGGCCAGTGGTAAGAGTGCTCCTACCTGCATGGACCAGTGGTAAGAGTGATCCCACCTGCGTGGGCCAGTGGTAAGAGTGCTCCCACCTGCGTGGACCAGTGGTAAGAGTGCCCTCACCTAAATGGACCAGTGGTAAGAGTGCCCTCACCTAAATGGACCATTGGTAAGAGTGCTCTCACTTGCATAGACCAGGGGTAAGAGTGCTTTCACTTGTATAGACCAGTGGTAAGAGTGCTCTCACTTGCATAGACCAGTGGTAAGAGTGCTCTCACTTGCATAGACTAGTGGTAAGAGTGCTCTCACTTGCATGGACCAGTGGTAAGAGTGCTTTCACTTGCATGGACCAGTGGTAAGAGTGCTTTCACTTGCATAGACCAGTGGTAAGAGTGCTCTCACTTGCATAGACCAGTGGTAAGAGTGCTCTCACTTGCATAGACCAGTGATAAGAGTACTCTCACTTGCATAGACCAGTGGTAAGAGTGCTCTCACTTGCATAGACCAGTGGTAAGAGTGCTCTCACTTGCATAGACCAGTGGTAAGAGTGCTCTCACTTGCATAGACCAGTGGTAAGAGTGCTCTCACTTGCATAGACCAGTGGTAAGAGTGCTCTCACTTGCATAGACCAGTGGTAAGAGTGCTCTCACTTGCATAGACCAGTGGTAAGAGTGCTCTCACTTGCATAGACCAGTGGTAAGAGTGCTCTCACTTGCATAGACCAGTGGTAAGAGTGCTTTCACTTGCATGGACCAGTGGTAAGAGTGCTCTCACTTGCATAGACCAGTGGTAAGAGTGCCCTCACTTGCATGGACCAGTGGTAAGAGTGCTCTCACTTGCATAGACCAGTGGTAAGAGTGCCCTCACTTGCATGGACCAGTGGTAAGAGTGCTCTCACTTGCATAGACCAGTGGTAAGAGTGCTTTCACTTGCATAGACCAGTGGTAAGAGTGCCCTCACTTGCATGGACCAGTGGTAAGAGTGCTCTCACTTGCATAGACCAGTGGTAAGAGTGCTCTCACTTGCATAGACCAGTGGTAAGAGTGCTCTCACTTGCATAGACCAGTGGTAAGAGTGCTTTCACTTGCATAGACCAGTGGTAAGAGTGCTCTCACCTGCATAGACCAGTGGTAAGAGTGCTTTCACTTGCATAGACCAGTAAGAGTGCTCTTTGCACCAGTTGCATTGCATAGACCAGTGGTAAGAGTGCCCTCAATGACCAGTGCTCTCACTTGCATAGACCAGTGGTAAGAGTGCTCTCACTTGCATAGACCAGTGGTAAGAGTGCCCTCACTTGCATGGACCAGTTAAGCTCTCACTTGCATAGACCAGTGGTAAGAGTGCTTTCACTTGCATAGACCAGTGGTAAGAGTGCTTTCACTTGCAAAGACCAGTGGTAAGAGTGCTTTCACTTGCATAGACCAGTGGTAAGAGTGCTTTCACTTGCATAGACCAGTGGTAAGAGTGCTTTCACTTGCATAGACCAGTGGTAAGAGTGCTCTCACTTGCATAGACCAGTGGTAAGAGTGCTCTCACTTGCATAGACCAGTGGTAAGAGTGCCCTCACCTAAATGGACCATTGGTAAGAGTGCTCTCATTTGCATAGACCAGTGGTAAGAGTGCTTTCACTTGCATGGACCAGTGATAAGAGTGCTCTCACCTAAATGGACTAGTGGTAAGAGTGCTCAAACTTGCATGGGCCAGTGGTAAGAGTGCTCAAACTTGCATGGGCCAGTGGTAAGAGTGCCCTCACCTAAATGGACCACTGGTAAGAGTGCTCTCACTTGCATGGACCAGCGCGTTTGTTTTTTTTTCAAAAAAATATCTTGGCTTTATTACAAGATTTAGTTTCCTAAAATGTTGGAATTCCTCAAAAAAATGAAAATAATGTGAAAATGAAGGATTTTTCCAAAATACTCTCAGATTTGCGTAGATTTCTGCGTCGGAGGCCCGAAAAATCTATTTCAAATATTCTTCAGTGCCACCATTTCTCAGTCATGACTCTTCGCAACTAATTCAAAATTTGGCGATTCAGGGGAGACGACGTTTCAGGCATTGGAGGACCAGTATTAAGTCACGAAGGACAGAAATATCGTGGAATCTTTCAACTCTAAACTGTAGATTAGTCGTGAATTATTCCATCGAAGGCGTCGCGTCATTTATTCATGGTAACATTTGAGCGTCTGACTCATAGTTCACTCTTAACACGCGCGTTCATATCTGTGCCTCTGTGTTCCGTTTGGGTAAATGGAAACCTCTGAAACAAATAAATATTTATTTAGGAAATACGTAGTACTCAAACTCCACAGTATGCCAAAATTATTTAAACATAAAAAAGGCAGCCCCATTGATCTACGGCCCTCGTCTGAGTACTTATTTCAGGGTAACTTAGGTAGGTCAGGTCAAGAGGCAGATAGCAGTAAGAATTGTATAGGGCAGGTCATATTATTAATTGCCAACAATTCGAGACCAAAATAAATAGGGTGATTACCCATTTATAGAGGTCGCTTCTGCTTTTGTTTTAGCGAGTTGTTCCGATAAGCCTTGGGGGTGGTGTGTTCCTTACGGTGAAAATAAGACTGGCTACTGTGCAGCTACGGTTATCACTGTGTCCACCACTCATCCACAGAACCTTGTGTGTGCGTGCGTGTGTGTGTATATATGTGTGTGTGTGTGTGTGTGTTTGTGTGTGTGTGTGTGTGTGTGTGTGTGTGTGTGTGTGTGTGTGTGTGTGTGTGTGTGTGTGTGTGTGTGTGTGTGTCTGTGTGTGTGTGTGTGTGTGTGTGTGTGTGTGTTTTAGTCCCTTTCACAGTTGCTAATTTAATACATTTTTCTAGACTAATGATTAAACTAGTTTCAACCCCAAGGCCAACCAATATCGCGTGAAATGTTTTATTAAAATGTTTGATATGCAACTCAGGGTAGAAGTGGAAGGGAGAGAAGAGGACGAGAGAGAAGAGGAAGGGAGGGAAAGGGAAGTGGGAAGGAAGGGGAAGGGAGGGAGGGGGTAGGGAGGAAAGGGGTAGGAATGAAAGGGGACGGGAGGGAAGGGACAGGGAGGGAAGGGGAAGAGAGGAAAGGGGAAGGGAGGGAGGGAAGGGAGGGAGGGAAGGAGGGAGGGAGCTGGAAGGGGGTAAAATTTAATAACACAATTAGAGTAATTATGATTCAATGTTGAATTAACAAAGTTAGAATTAATCTTTCAGAAGTTCTCTGTTGTAAGTATAAATATTTATAATAAGCTCCAAGGAACCCAGCTAGAATGATATATAATCTAGAGCAATCCCTTATTTTAAGCAATGTTTTGCTCAGGATAAAGCTCACTTCAAAGCGAAACATCGCTCAAGTTATGCTCTCTATTACATAATTAAAATAAAAGAATGAAAAATTCAATATATAATACAAAAAATAGTTGTCAAAATTATATATATATATATATATATATATATATATATATATATATATATATATATATATATATATATATATATATATATATATATATATATATATATGCATCTGGTAGTAGTTGAGTAGTTGCGATATACACAAAGCACTCTGACTGTGCAGCACTTAGCAATAAAATATTTTATACAACATACGCAATAAAAAAAATGACCAGCAATAAAATTTATCGATATGAACGCTAAGCACGAATAAATATTATTATACCAAGTTGAAATAACCAGCATCGTTTAAAAGGAAAAACATTAAATTTTTAACATCAAAATACTTCCCTCAAAGTTCCCCGAGGATCCTACAGGCAGCTCGGTAATTATAAAAATTATGATGAAGGCGGTAAGGCCAGAGCTTTGGCCAAACTGTTAAGAAGTGTTCCACTCCGGAGATCAGAACATTCGATTATGGCAAGATAAACTTGCAGAAATGACGCCTAGTGGAATGCACCGAGTGCATCCCACGAATGCCGGGATGGTACACTGAATGCCTGTGTAGTAAACCAGAACATCCCCACACATCCCCACACACGCACGCACGCACGCACACACACACACACACACACACACACACACACACACACACACACACACACACACAAACACACGCATATATACACATACACACACACAGCCATTGCACCTCGCCGCCACCTTCCCTATTTGATAAGATAATCGTATTACCAACGAAGTAACACAATTCTCTGTGTCAAAGCTCATTCACAATCGAGTTAGGAGAATCGTATGAGGACATCACATTATGTCATCAGTACGGCATCTCTCCTTCCTAGGATATCCATCTTGATTCCTCCATTATTAAGAAATAAACTCACAGGCGGGAGCAAACATCGGCTTTTCCAACGAGGTAGGGTAACCCAAGGAAAGAAACATATCCACCATCGTTCATTCACTAGCTGTCTAGCCAAACTACCCCGAGCTTACTTCAAAATAATACTGAAATGTTGCTCAGTGCTGTGGAAAACAAGATAATAACTGTTCTGAACTATAAAAAAATGTCTTTTTCCACATCTTGTAGGTATTACAATACCATATTCTAGATAGTACAAAAGCTATAATAAATTACACTTTATATATATATATATATATATATATATATATATATATATATATATATATATATATATATATATATATATATATATATATATAAATACAGGTCAAAGTCTGGGAACAGGTCGCAGGGGACCATGACCACCGGAGACATCAACAGGCAGTACCGGGCAGAATTTTGACCTTAAACTCCTTCAAAAACCTAACACTTTTGTTATCCATTGCTTTGAAAAAGAGCGCTGTGCGGTTTAAATTTTTTTTTTTTTGCAGTACGGTTTATGTTGAAAGTTTGAATACCGCTTGTAAACTTTTAGTTCACTTTCGACACTAATGACGAGATATATGACTATGACGACTATAGCCACGGCAGTGATTAGACGACTACGACCACTACGACGACAATAACGACTGCAACCACTACGACGACAATAACGACTACGACCACTACGACGACAATAACGACTACGACCACTACGACGACAATAACGACTACGACCACTACGACAACGACTACGACCACTACAAAGACAATGACGACTACGACCACTACAAAGACAATAACGACTACGACCACTACAAAGACAATGATGACTACGACCACTACAACGACAATAACGACTACGACCACTACAACGACAATAACGACTACGACCACTACAACGACAGTAACGACTACAACCACTACAACGACAATAACGACTACGACCACTACAACAATAACGACCACAGCCACTACAACGACAATAGCGGCTACGACCACTACAAGATTAACGACATGGCAGGTAATAACAACAATTAACTTAATGCTAAACCAGCCTCTACCATTCCTGACAAATCTACTGATTTACGGGAAATAAATTACCCACTAGCCAACTTATTCTTAACGCTTTAATGGACGACAACATTATTTTAGTTACATATTCCATTATTTTATTATAACTTATTCAAGTCATTATAACTACGATAACGACGTTGGTTATAACTACGATTACCATGACGACGACAACTTTATTACCCCCCCCAAGACTGTTCATACACACCGTATTAACATGATTACATTCCTTCCCTTGTAAAAGTACAATTAGCAAATAGAAAAAATGCAGTTTACCTGGAGTTTACCTGGAGAGAGTTTCGGGGGTCAACGCCCCCGCGGCCCGGTCTGTGACCAGGCCTCCTAAAAATATCCGGACTTCAGAATAAAATTAACAGAAAATTTTGATTTTCCTATTAAAAAATTTACTGATAAAATCGCAACTACTAGAAAAATGATCGTGCCAGGTGATTATACTGAATTAAAACCCGTAAAAGGTCCAAACGTATATATACGTTTTTCCAACATTTGAAAGTATGTAAAAAAAGTAGATCTTCTTTTTGTTTTTTTACATTTGAAAATGTGTAAAAAAACTTTGATCTACTTTTTTTTGTTATATTTGAAAATATGTAAAAAAAACTTAGATCTACTTTTGTAGCACTACACATGTGAACGTAGATCTGCTTGGACCGTTTACGGGTTAATTAAACACACTTAAACGCACTGTAAGTATACTGAAATGAATATATTGAGTGCACTGAATTAAGTGTACTGAATTAGGTACAGCATGGGAACAGCAGTGTGTTCACGCGAGAGACTTGTACGATAGGGGAATATACAGAAATTAAAGCTCAAAAATTATATGTACTGTCGTGGCACTAACGTGGCACTAGTGTGACACCAGCTGTGTCATCACTCTTAAATTAAGATTGATCGTCGACACCTGCAAACCAGTGGTCGTCCTTTCTCCATGTTACTCATTATTAAGAATATATGTTCATTGTAGCACGTTATATATGCACGTATATATATATATATATATATATATATATATATATATATATATATATATATATATATATATATATATATATATATATATATATATATATATATATATATATATATATATATATATATATATATATATATATATATATTAATCACAGTAAACAGGTGATATCACGAAAGCACTTGAAATTTCATTACATATTTCACAAAATTTCCCTGCAATACTATAGTCTAACCTTCCATTTTTGGTAATATCATAAACACTGCAAAAACAGAAATTTGGAGTATATAAAAAATATTCTTAGTACACTGGCAAATTTTGCGTCGCCATGTACTTTTTTCCCCGCTAACCTTTCCAGGAGTTGATGTTATGCGAGTAGAAGCAGGTGCCTTTTGATGATTAATGTATTCCTTTCACTTTCCATTGTAGTTCATGTAATTGGAATGTGTAATTGGCTTGTGCTGACGTCTTGCCTCTCACGCACACCCCAGGCATCAGGTACTTATTTTACAGGGGCAAATTAAGGTGAAGATAACAGTCATGTAGGTTATTACGGTGATAACCTGGCTCCTTGATCACAGTCACGGAAACCCACACACTGACGTGTGCAGATCACTCCATACTGATAACAAGCAAGTAATGACTGTATTTTGCGGTGATTTATGAGTTGCTAAACAGGTCGTGTTGTGGCTTTAATTTTATGGTATTGAATCTAATGCCAAAGATTGTGTCATGGAAATATTTTCCGAAATTTTGAAATATAATAGAATTACCTGGTCATGAGATTTCAAGGTAGAATTTTGTGTTACCTAGTCATGAGATTTCAAGGTAGAATTTCGTGTTATCTAGTCATGAGACTTCAAGATAGAATTTTGTATTACCTAGTCATGAGATTTCAAGGTAGAATTTCGTGTTATCTAGTTATGAGACTTCAAGATAGAATTTTGTATTACCTAGTCATGAGATTTCAAGGTAGAATTTCGTGTTATCTAGTCATGAGATTTCAAGGTAGAATTTCGTTTTATCTAGTCATGAGATTTCAAGGTAGAATTTCGTGTTATCTAGTCATGAGATTTCAAGGTAGAATTTCGTGTTATCTAGTCATGAGATTTCAAGGTAGAATTTCGTGTTATCTAGTCATGAGACTTCAAGATAGAATTTTGTATTACCTAGTCATGAGATTTCAAGGTAGAATTTCGTGTTATCTAGTCATGAGATTTCAAGGTAGAATTTCGTTTTATCTAGTCATGAGATTTCAAGGTAGAATTTCGTGTTATCTAGTCATGAGACTTCAAGATAGAATTTTGTATTACCTAGTCATGAGATTTCAAGGTAGAATTTCGTGTTATCTAGTCATGAGTTTTATTTATTTTATTTGAAGTCATTTTGCTCACTGGAAGATGCAATGAGGTTGTGTAGTTATTTTAAAAGTGTTGAAACTGCGGTAGTGATTGGATTAGTCGTGGTGAGAAATATTACACCGACCTTTATTAGAGGCTCGTTGTAACTAAGGAGAATAAGAAACAATATTTTGCATGCAAGAAAGACTCATTGTCCAAACGACGTTTCTCCCTAAAACGCTCTGTTTACAACGAAACGTCGTCTATACAGGCTTGCTCTATACATAGTGTTTATCTATGTTTGTCTACATTACTCAAACGAAGTAATATTATGCTAGTGAAGTAATACTATACAGTTGGGAAAAACATTGTGTTGCATGTACTTTTGTAGTTTTGGTGGTCAAATTCTGTCTTAGTTAAGGTGATAATTTCTCGTAATTAAGGTGAAGATGCAGTACCTAATTTGGTAGTGATTAAAGCTTTGGCATAATTACAGTATTTGTTGTAGAATTTTGTGCGTGTATTTCACGTGAGATGATTGTCAGAAGTATTTTGAGAGGCTCGCGAAAGTGCGTACATGACTGCGCACACGCACGTATGTGCACTCACCTATCTGTGGTTGCAGGGGTGGAATCCTAGCTCGTGGCCCCTCCTCTTCACTAGTCGCTACTAGGTCCACTCTCTCCCTGCTCCAAGAGTCTTATCGTACCTCGTCTTAAAGCTATGTATGGATCCTGCCTCCATTACGCTCTCATGACTGTTCCAGTATCTGACAACTCTAAGGTTGAAGTGTGTGTGTCTAAATAACAAAAAAAGGCACAATACCGTGGCTGGAACGATACACAAATATCCCGCACATAGAAGAGGTGGAGCTTACGACGATGTGGAAGTAGTAGTAGTAGTAGTAGTAGTAGTGGAGGTGGAAGTAGTAGTAGTAGTAGTAGTGGTGGAGGTGGAAGTAGTAGTAGTAGTAGTAGTAGTAGTAGTGGTGGTGGTGGAGGTGGAAGTAGTAGTAGTAGTAGTAGTGGAGGTGGAAGTAGTAGTAGTAGTAGAGGTGGAAGTAATAGTAGTAGTAGTAGTGGTGGAGGTGGAAGTAGTAGTAGTAGTAGTAGTAGTGGTGGAGGTGGAAGTAGTAGTAGTAGTAGTAGTGGAGGTGGAAGTAGTAGTAGTAGTAGTAGTGGTGGAGGTGGAAGTAGTAGTAGTAGTAGTAGTGGAGGTGGAAGTAGTAGTAGTAGTAGTAGTGGTGGAGGTGGAAGTAGTAGTAGTAGTAGTAGTAGTAGTAGTAGTGGAGGTGGAAGTAGTAGTAGTAGTAGTAGTAGTAGTAGTGGTGGAGGTGGAAGTAGTAGTAGTAGTAGTGGTGGAGGTGGAAGTAGTAGTAGTAGTAGTAGTAGTGGTGGAGGTGGAAGTAGTAGTAGTAGTAGTAGTGGAGGTGGAAGTAGTAGTAGTAGTAGAGGTGGAAGTAGTAGTAGTAGTAGTAGTGGTGGAGGTGGAAGTAGTAGTAGTAGTAGTAGTAGTGGTGGAGGTGGAAGTAGTAGTAGTAGTAGTAGTGGAGGTGGAAGTAGTAGTAGTAGTAGTAGTGGTGGAGGTGGAAGTAGTAGTAGTAGTAGTAGTAGTAGTAGTAGTGGAGGTGGAAGTAGTAGTAGTAGTAGTAGTAGTAGTAGTGGAGGTGGAAGTAGTAGTAGTAGTAGTGGTGGAGGTGGAAGTAGTAGTAGTAGTAGTAGTAGTGGTGGAGGTGGAAGTAGTAGTAGTAGTAGTAGTGGAGGTGGAAGTAGTAGTAGTAGTAGAGGTGGAAGTAGTAGTAGTAGTAGTAGTGGTGGAGGTGGAAGTAGTAGTAGTAGTAGTAGTAGTGGTGGAGGTGGAAGTAGTAGTAGTAGTAGTAGTGGAGGTGGAAGTAGTAGTAGTAGTAGTAGTGGTGGAGGTGGAAGTAGTAGTAGTAGTAGTAGTAGTAGTGGTGGAGGTGGAAGTAGTAGTAGTAGTAGTGGTGGAGGTGGAAGTAGTAGTAGTAGTAGTGGTGGAGGTGGAAGTAGTAGTAGTAGTAGTAGTGGAGGTGGAAGTAGTAGTAGTAGTAGAGGTGGAAGTAGTAGTAGTAGTAGTAGTGGTGGAGGTGGAAGTAGTAGTAGTAGTAGTAGTAGTGGTGGAGGTGGAAGTAGTAGTAGTAGTAGTAGTGGAGGTGGAAGTAGTAGTAGTAGTAGTAGTGGTGGAGGTGGAAGTAGTAGTAGTAGTAGTAGTAGTAGTGGTGGAGGTGGAAGTAGTAGTAGTAGTAGTGGTGGAGGTGGAAGTAGTAGTAGTAGTAGTGGTGGAGGTGGAAGTAGTAGTAGTAGTAGTGGTGGAGGTGGAAGTAGTAGTAGTAGTAGTGGTGGAGGTGGAAGTAGTAGTAGTAGTAGTGGTGGAGGTGGAAGTAGTAGTAGTAGTAGTGGTGGAGGTGGAAGTAGTAGTAGTAGTAGTAGTAGTGGTGGAGGTGGAAGTAGTAGTAGTAGTAGTGGTGGAGGTGGAAGTAGTAGTAGTAGTAGTGGTGGGGGTGGAAGTAGTAGTAGTAGTAGTGGTGGAGGTGGAAGTAGTAGTAGTAGTAGTGGTGGAGGTGGAAGTAGTTCATCACATTATTTTTAAATTTATAATGGTAGCAACATTTGCTACTTCCTCTTAATTCATGGAATGTTCTAGAATGTTTCTGCTTTATCTTCAGTGCCAAACATTTTCCTCTACGTCTTCCTAGCTCGCTCTCTTCAGTTCGCTTTCTTATGTCGCCTCTCCCCATTCCTCTCTTCTCTTTCCTCTCATCCCTGTTCCCAGTATAACACTACCCACATTTTCACAGTGGGTCGAATATCCCATTTGACCGGATTTAATACCACACTAGGGTCAGTATCACAGCGTGCCCAGTACCACACTAGCCCCGGTACCACACTAGACCCAGTATCACACTGTGTTCAGTAGCACACTAGACCCAGTATTACACTGTGTTCAGTAACACACTAGAACCAGTATCACACTGTCTTCAGTACCACACTAGAACCAGTATCACACTGTGTTCAGTACCACACTAGAACCAGTATCACACTGTGTTCAGTAACACACTAGAACCAGTATCACACTGACTTCAGTACCACACTAGAACCAGTATCACACTGTGCTCAGTACCACACTAAAACCAGCATCACACTATGTTCAGTAACATACTAGAACCAGTATCACACTGTCTTCAGTACCACACTAGAGCCAGTATCACAGTGGGTTCAGTAACACACTAGAACCAATATCACACTGTGTTCAGTAACACACTATAACCAGTACCACACTGTACTCAGTAACACACTATAACCAGTACCACACTGTACTCAGTAACACACTATGACCAGTACCACACTGTACTCAGTAACACACTATAACCAGTACCACACTGTACTCAGTAACACGCTAGAACCACTATCACACCGTACTCAGTAACACTATGACCAGTACCACACTGTACTCAGTAACACACTATGACCAGTATCACATTGTGCTCAGTAACACACTAGAACTAGTATCACACCGTACTCAGTAACACACTATGACCAGTATCACACTGTACTCAGTAACACACTAGAACCAGTATCACACTGTACTCAGTAACACACTATAACCAGTATCACACCGTACTCAGTAACACACTATGACCAGTATCACATTGTGCTCAGTAACACACTAGAACCAGTATCACACGGTACTCAGTAACACACTATAACCAGTATCACACCGTATTCAGTAACACGCTATAACCAGTATCACACCGTACTCAATAACACACTATAACCAGTATCACACCGTACTCAATAACACACTATAACCAGTATCACACCGTACTCAGTAACACACTATAACCAGTATCACACCGTATTCAGTAACACGCTATAACCAGTATCACACCGTACTCAGTAACACACTGGAACCAGTATCACACTGGGCCCAGTATCACAATATACTCATTATCACACAGCGTCCAATATTAAACTGCCTATCTATCTGAAGACGAAGATAAAAATACTAGAGCGAAGGAGAATTTGTAATTCCCTCACCCACGAAGATCCGCTGCTCAATTGTCCCCGGTAATTTACGGGCAGCAAATAGATTCTTGCGCCCTGAATGAACTTGTTTAGGGACGAAATTTACATGGGAATCTGAATATCTCGAGTGGTTTGCAAAGCTGGAGAATGTGATCCTATTTCCCTCAACTACCGCAGAGCACAGCTTGAAATGTGCCAACAGGAGGGTTGGTATCGTCAAATACATACTAGAGAACTTGTTTTATTTCCAAGGTATAGAGCACACGTTATTTTTCAAGAGGCAGAATTAGAGTGGGCTCTGACACATGGAGCCTCCTCCTCCATAAGCTTTTCTAAGAAGGAAAACCGGAGTGTGCTCAAAGCATTTCCCGTTTTTTTTTTCTAAGATGTATAAATAACGGGTGTCTAAGAGATACAGCTACTATTATTTCCAAGAGATAAGAATAATAAAACGTTTAGTTTCGAGTGAGATACTGGAGAAAAATCTGTAAATGTCGCTTGTTACTCCCTGTCGGTCATATAATAAACAGGTAACAGCAACGATTAGTTGGAATTTATTTTTCAGGTGATTCAACTTCTTCGCCAGTGTTAGACCCCAGGTATATAATAATAATAATAATAATAATAATAATAATAATAATAATAATAATAATAATAATAATAATAATAATAATAATAATAATAATAATATATTTATAATATAATAATTATAAAATAATTATAATAATAATAATAATAATAATAATAATAATAATAATAATAATAATAACAATGTCAAAGTCAAGATTGTGTTCAGTGTTTGTGTACAACATATTTTGCCTAGTATTATTTCAGCACTTATGTGGAACAGGAAGCCCTTCTTGTTCTCCCGATAAAATGTTTCGGATTGTGTTAGGTTTATTTAATTATCCCAAGAGTACTTACTGTAAGAGGGCGCCCCAGGAATACTGCATCACTACTATCAGAGGGTTGGGTTACTCAGTTTAGTATTATGCTACGAATGCTGGTCTAGAGAACTCCACGATTTGGCAAGATTTAAGAGAGGCGTTTATCGACCTGGAAGAGAGAGAGACATAGAGAGACTGACGTGAAACACTTGCCCACTAGCTGCTGGTGTTGACGTGTTCAGTGACCTACATTCTCTCATTCATTATTCAGCTGACTCTTTCCTTAACTCACATATGCCTCCTCATTAGTTTTCATGAAAAAAACTCTCAACTAACCACATTTTCTCATTCGCTTTATCATCTTGATTATCCACTTCATTAATGAAGGAACATACAATGAACTTCAGGAGAAAAACAACTTCCTTTATCTGAGTGCTCTGTGTAACACTGAATAAAAAATGTGGACCCACTTACAAAGATGTTTCACAATGTAAGTGTCATTTCTTTACCATTTCCATGTCCCGTGGTTTCTTGTTGAAACCTTGGTAACAGATACCGATAAACTGATTTAGTGTTTGCTTAAGTGGCCTCTACAAGCGGCTTCTACATGTGTCCGCTTGTAGAGGCCTGTACAAGCTTATAGCTGCTATGGACCCTGGGACACAAGATTTGCTACAGTTGGTTTTGGTTTCTTAGACACAAGACCTGCGGTTGCTATGAATCCGTGGAAAGGACTCGCTATGACTCATATATCGGTCATATTAACCTAGATATCCCTCACACCACTGGTATCATCCCCGTGTTCTCACACCACTGGACTCATACCCGTGTTCTCACGCCACTGGCATCATACCCGTGTTCACAAACCCCTGGAATCATACCCGTTTTCTCCTCACACTACTGGCATCATCCTCGTGTCTTCGCACCACTGGAATCATCCCCGTGTCCTCACACCACTGGTATCTTCCCCATGACCTCACACCATTGGCATCTCCTCTAAATACCTACTCTTCAAAGTGAAACGTTAATAAAGATAAACTTGTAATAGCAAGAAACATATCAATAAAAACGGAATAACAGACAAACTGACGAAATCTGGGATTGAAAAAAGAGTGGGAGAGGCAGAATAAGCTATGAAGCAGAGAAGTATTACACAGAAGCTCCCTGGCATCACAAAAATAGTCTCCAACTGTATTTAATAAAAAAAATACATCAAAATCTCCAACTAAAATAACGAGTGTATTGTACGTAGGGCCACAGCCTATTCCCACTCCACAAGTTTTATTCAGAAATATGAGAACGTTTCTCCAATTATTTCTCGTTCAACTCGTTCAACGCGTCATGGATTTTATTTTCAATATAATCATTTGGGGTTAAATGTACGAATTTATCAGCATACATTACATAACACAATGAAACAAAAGCACTTCTAAATTTACAGGAAACGTCAGGAAACTGTTTTTGTAAACAATGTACAAAAATTAACGTCCTAAGAATATCAGTCTGACCTACGAGAGTAAAGAAAAAAAATTCTTGATTGCAATCTTCTACCCTGAAAGAATTATTAATTATGAGGAAATACCTAACTTGTATGATAAGATGTAATATGGTTTGACAAGAGGAAGAGGAGGAAGGTTGTAATGGTGTAAAGTGTCTGGTTGTTCACCGTCTGGTTGTTCACTGTGTCTGGGTGTTCAATGTGTCTGGTCGTTCACTGTGTCTGGTAGTTCATTGTGTCTGGTTATTCACTGCGTCTGGTTGCTCACCTGCGTCTCGTTACTAACCTGTGTCTGGTTACTCACCTGTGTCTGGTTACTCACCTGTGTCTGGTTGCTCACCTGCGTCTCGTTACTAACCTGTGTCTGGTTACTCACCTGTGTCTGGTTACTCACCTGTGTCTGGTTACTCACCTGTGTCTGGTTGCTCACCTGCGCCTGATTACTCACCTGTGTCTGGTTACTCACCTGTGTCTGGTTACCACCTGCGTCTGGTTACTCACCTGTGTCTGGTTTCTCACCTGTGTCTGGTTACTTATCTGTGTCTGGTTACTCACTTGTGTCTGGTTACTCACGGTGTCTGGTTGCTCACCTGTGTCTGGTTGCTCACCTGTGACTGGTTACTCACCTGTGTCTGGTTGCTCACCTGTGGCTGGATACTCACCTGTGGCTGGTTACTCACCTGTGCCTGGTTCCTCACCTGTGTCTGGTTCCCCACCTGTATCTGGTTCCTCACTTGAGTCTGGTTACTCACTTGTGTCTGGTTGCTCACCTGTGTCTGGTTGCTGCTCACCTGCGTCTGGTTCCTCACTTGTGTCTGGTTGCTCACCTGTGACTGGTTACTCACCTGTGTCTGGTTGCTCACCTGTGTCTGGTTACTCACTGTGTCTGGTTGCTCACCTGTGTCTGGTTGCTACTCACCTGTGGCTGGTTACTCACTTGTGTCTGGTTACTCACCTGTGTCTGGTTGCTGCTCACCTGTGTCTGGTTCCTCACTTGTGCCTGGTTGCTCACCTGTGTCTGGTTGCTCACCTGTGACTGGTTACTCACTGTGTCTGGTTGCTACTCACCTGTGGCTGGTTACTCACTTGTGTCTGGTTACTCACCTGTGTCTGGTTGCTGCTCACCTGTGTCTGGTTCATCACTTGTGTCTGGTTGCTCACCTGTGACTGGTTACTCACTGTGTCTGGTTGCTCACCTATGTCTGGTTGCTGCTCACCTGTGGCTGGTTACTCATTTGTGTCTGGTTGCTCACCTGTGTCTGGTTACTGCGTCTGGTTGCTCACCTGTGTCTGGTTGCTCACATGTGTCTGGTTGCTCACCTGTGTCTGGTTACTCACTGTGACTGGTTACTCACCTGTGTCTGGTTGCTGCTCACCTGTGTCTGGTTGCTCACCTGTGTCTGGTTGCTGCTCACCTGTGTCTGGTTGCTGCTCACCTGTGGCTGGTTACTCACCTGTGTCTGGTTGCTCACATGTGTCTGGTTGCTCACCTGTGTCTGGTTACTCACTGTGGCTGGTTACTCACCTGTGTCTGGTTGCTGCTCACCTGTGGCTGGTTACTCACCTGTGTCTGGTTGCTGCTCACCTGTGGCTGGTTACTCACCTGTGTCTGGTTGCTCACCTGCAAGTGAAATACCAGGAATGTTTAGAAACTATTTGCTGATAGTTTACGGATACAAGGATTTCCACGGACGCACAATCATTACCAAGGCCCCACAGACATTACCAGAGGCCTACAAACATTCCCACGAACGTACAGTCATTACCAAGAACGTGCAAACATTGTTATAGACGCACAAACAACATTCCCACGGACGCGCAATCACTGTCATGGACGAACAAACAATCACTGACGCACAAACAATATTCCCACGGACGCACAATCATTAGCAAGGACACACAAATATTACCACGGACACACAATCATTACCAAGACACACAAACATTACCACGAGCGCACAAACATTCGCACAGACGCACGGAGGCAGACAATAGTCGGAAAAGATAAAAAAAATCAATACTTTTATCTTTCATTATCTAGGAAGAATTTTATGCAGAGAATTTTACTCATTTGAGAATATTAATAGACGAAAATAATTTACGAAGGTATATATATATATATATATATATATATATATATATATATATATATATATATATATATATATATATATATATATATATATATATATATATATATGGATGACTCTATGCTAATTTCATTCTAGTCTCTGGTGTACCAGTCCAACGAGCAGTATTTTATATTATTGTGCCCACGAACAAGTGGTATTGATCAATAACAACACTGCGACTAGCTGGGTGCGTTACTCTTTAAGGATTGTTTGGTCCCGTGGGTAAAGGCGTCATTAGTTTTCGCCTACCATGAAGCAGGTCGAAGCAGCATGGGTTCGAGTCTTTGGCTAGTCGCAGTGTTGTTATTGATATATATATATATATATATATATATATATATATATAATATATATATATATATATATATATATATATATATATATATATATATATATATAAATATATATATATATATATATATATATATATATATATATATATATATATATATATATATATATATATATATATATATATATATATATCTTCTTTCAACGTACCAGCCGTATCCCACCGAGGCGGGGTGGCCCAAAACAAAAAACTTAAGTTTCTCCTTTTAAATTTAGTAATATATACAGGAGAAGGGGTTACTAGCCCCTTGCTCCCGGCATTTTAGTCGCCTCTTACGACACGCATGGCTTACAGAGGAAGAATTCTGTTCCACTTCCCCATGGAGATAAGAGGAAATAAACAAGAACAAGAATTAGAAAGAAAATAGAAGAAAACCCAGAGGGATGTGTATATATATGCTTGTACATGTATGTGTAGTGTGACCTAAGTGTAAGTATAAGTAGCAAGACTTACCTGTAATCTTGCATATTTATGAGACAGACAAAAGACACCAGCAATCCTACCATCATGTAAAACAATTACAGGCTTTCGTTTTACACTCACTTGGCAGGACGGCAGTACCTCCCTGGGCGGTTCCTGTCTACCAACCTACTACCTACGTGGTTGTTATATATATATATATATATATATATATATATATATATATATATATATATATATATATATATATATATATATATATATATATATGTATATATATATATATATATATAACAACCATGGGAGAAGTTGAATGATAGTTATAGCCCTTTCGTATTGCGATCAACACATCATCAGGAGCATGCAATGTTGCAGAAATTAATAAGAGTTCCAAGAAGCTCCGTCTAAGGGATCTTCTTGGAACACCTTCAAAACACCCTTGAACACCTTCAAAACACCCTTGAACACCTTCAAAAAACATCATTTGAACACCTTCATAAGTACTCTCATAATCATTTGTACACCTTCAAGAAACACCTTTGAATACTCACATAAACACCCTTGAACACCTTCAAAACACCTTTGAATAACCTCAAAACACCTTTGAACACCTTCAAAACACCCTTGAACACCCTTGATCACCTTCAAAAAAACAACATTTGAAAACACTCAAAACACCTTTGAACACCTTTGAACACCTTTGAACATTTCCAAACAACACTGAAACACTTCCAAAAACACCATTTGAGTACTCCCAATTACACCACTGAATACTACTAAAACACCGCTGAATTCAATCAAAACACCCTTCAACACCTTCAAAACACCTTTGAACACCTTTGAACATTTCCAAAAACACAATTTGAGTACTCCCAATTACACCACTGAATACTACTAAAACACCGCTGAATTCAATCAAAACACCCTTCAACACCTTCAAAACACCTTTGAACACCTTCAAAACACCTTTGAACACCTTCAAAACACTCTCATAATCATTTGAACACACTCAAAACACCTTTGAATAACCTCAAAACACCTTTGAACTCCTTCAAAACACCCTTGAACACCCTTGATCACCTTCAAAAAAAAACAACATTTGAACACACTCAAAACACCTTTGAACACTTCCAAAAAACACAATTTGAGTACTCCCAATTACACCACTGAATACTACTAAAACACCGCTGAATTCAATCAAAACACCCTTCAACACCTTCAAAACACCTTTGAACACCTTTGAACATTTCCAAAACACTATTTGAGTACTCCCAATTACACCACTGATTACTACTAAAACACCGCTGAATTCAATCAAAACACCCTTCAACACCTTCAAACACCCTTGAACACACTCAAAACACCCTTCAACACCTTCAAAACACCTTTGAACACCTTCAAAACACCGTTGAACACATTCAAAACACTCTCATAATCATTTGAACACACTCAAAACACCTTTGAATAACCTCAAAACACCTTTGAACACCTTCAAAACACCCTTGAACACCCTTGATCACCTTCAAAAAAACAACATTTGAACACACTCAAAACACCTTTGAACACCTTTGAACATTTCCAAACAACACTGAAACACTTCCAAAAACACCATTTGAGTACTCCCAAATACACCACTGAATACTAAAACACCACTGAATACACTCAAAACACCACCAAAATCACCATAAACTAAGATCAACACCCACATCCCACAACACCCACAACCCACAACACCCACAATTTTTTCTCGTTTTATCTAATTTCATCAGAAAGTCACAACACCCACACCTCCCATTTTTTTCTCGTTTTAACCCTTTTAGTTCATTAAAGTTAATAAGGGGGCACACTACATCAGAAAAAGTCACAAAAACAACCCACTTATAACGCCTTTTCGGTATCTCTAGTTCGACAACAACACCCACATCCCACAACACCCACATCCCACATACACACACAGACACACACACACACACATCCCTAACCTAGCCTAACCTAACCTAACTTATCCTAACCTAACCTAACCTAACCTAACCTAACCTAACCTAACCTAACTTATCCTAACCTAGCCTAACCTAACCTAACCTAACCTTACCTAACTTATCCTAACCTAACCTAACCTAGCCTAACCTAACCTAACTTAACCTAACCTAACCTAACCTAACCGAACCTACCCAAACCTAACCTTACCTAACATAACCTAACCTAGCCTAACCTAACCTAACCTAACTTAACCTAACCCAACCTAACCTAACCTAACCTAGCCTAACCTAACTTAACCTAACCTAACCTAACCTAACCTACCCTAACCTAACCTAACCTATCTTAACCTAACCTAACCTAACCTAGCCGAACCTATCCTAACCTAACCTAAAATATATTGGAACACTTCCAAAATACATTAGAGTACTCCAAAATTACTTTGAACGACTCCATTTTTTTGGATATTTCCAAATTAGTTTTGAAAACTTTATCGTAAAATCGAACATTATTTTCTTGTTGGTAAACACACTCAATGGTAGAAATATTTACTCGATTTCCGAATAGAAACACTTTCCTCGCTCTGAGAGACTCATTGTGGGTCACCCCTTCCCCCCCAACACCACTGGGTAATGCGGTTCACACCCAAGGTAGATTTAAGATAATCATGAACACCTGCGTCAACTCAGGACAGACAGACGCCATGAAATGCGGGTAACATCCAAGGTAGAAAATCATCTCTTTCCAGACCAACTGTCTATCCTAACCTAACCTAACCTAACCTAACCTAATTCCTAACCTAACCTAACCTCACCTAACCGAACCTAACCTAACTCCATCAATCACCTCTATCCTAACCTAACCTAACCTAACCTAACCCAACCTAACTCCATCAAACACCTCTATCCTAACCTAACCTAACCTATCCTAACCTAACCTAACTCCATCAAACACCTCGAATACTACCTAACTTAACCTAACCTAGACCAACTGTCTATCCTAACCTAACCTAACCTAACCTAACCTAATTCCTAACCTAACCTAACCTCACCTAACCGAACCTAACCTAACTCCATCAATCACCTCTATCCTAACCTAACCTAACCTAACCTAACCCAACCTAACTCCATCAAACACCTCTATCCTAACCTAACCTAACCTATCCTAACCTAACCTAACTCCATCAAACACCTCGAATACTACCTAACTTAACCTAACCTAACCTTACCTAACCTACCGAACCTAACCTAACCTAACCTAACCTAACCTAACCTATCCTAACCTGTCCTAACCTAACCTAACCTATCCTAACCTAACCTAACCTAACCTAACCTAACTTATCCTAAGCTAACCTAACCTAACTTATCCTAACCTAACCTAACCTAACTTATCCTAACCTAACCTAACCTAACCTAAAATAACGAACCTAACCTAACTTATCCTAATCTAATCTAACCTAACCTAACCTAACCTAACTTATCCTAACCTAACCTAACCTAACCTAACCTAAAATAACCTAACCTAACTTATCCTAACCTACTCACTTTACTTTGAACACCTTCAAAACACTCTCATACATCATTTGAGACCCCCTTTTCTCAATATCTCTCATCCACAACCTTTATCATCTCACTACAGAACAACCCCAAGATTACTTCGAACACTCTCATAAAGCATTTGAGTACTCACATAAACACTTTTGAACATTTCCAAACAACACTGAAGCACTTCCAAAATATCATTTTGATTACTCCCAAATAAGATTTGACAGCTCTAATTTATCTACACTTACACATTTCATTAAATTACATCTCATCCCCCCAAACTCCTCCCTCATTCTCCAGACTTTACAACATTAGCACAAAAAAAAACTAACTCATACACTTATGACATGATACATTACCATATCTAACACACTGACTAACTTTGAACCAACTCTGAACACCACTGATCTTCTTCAAAAAATACTCCGCACATCATTTGAACACCTTCAAAAAAAACACCATCAAACACCTCCGAATACTCCCAAAAAACACTACTGATTACTACCAAATCACCACTGAATACTACCAATCACCGTCAAAATCACCAGAAACTAAGTTTAACATCACCATCTAACATCCTTTTTATAGAAATCCCCTCAAATCACTATAACCAAGAACTCCCTCTCCATTTGACGCATAAAAAAAAAGCATGAACACAAACCTAATACGCAAACACTTAGTACATGATCACCATCAACTGAAAACATATCTTGTACACACACATAATATAAGACAATCACCAACTACAATCACCCATGTTCACTTACCTCAAAATCACTAATATCACAGAAAACAATCATTTTTATAAACATTTCACACACACACACACACAAAAAAAAAAATCATATTTGACAATATCTAAGCGCACTCACCTCACTACCACCAACACACGATGTCTCACCTCACAGGACCGGCGAGCTCACCTCCAGTGACGTCACACTCCCATTGTGTTACTTGGTGGTTGGTAACATCAACCTGTTGTACCCTACATTATCTAAGAACACTATATCCAAGACGATTACCAGATTTTATGATCCCCAACACCAAGATCACAGAAAACACACATTTTTTTATAATTATTCACACAAAAATCACGATCACCATTTCCATATCATGTTTACCGTCATCTATCAACACTAATCACCAAGATCACCAAAAAATCTAAGATCATGCATCTCAAAACTACTATGATCACTGAAAACACTTATTTTAAACATTCGCACAAAAATAAGACATACACAAAAATACCACAACACTTCCACCAACATCTATAACATAACATGAGCACTATAACATATCACTATCACAAAAAAAAAAAAATAATACACAGACACCCACATATTATACATTTCAATTGCAAATTTAAGACATGAGACATACACACCAAATCTAAGACATTCACCTCCAACTAAGACATACACATCACCCCTAAAACTTCCTTCCTTATTCATTCCGTATATCTCCTAGAGACGTTTTAACACCGACGGATCCATCACGACGTAGGAGCCAGAGGAACCATCACCACTCCAACACCACCTACTACACTCTGGCTCCTACGTCGTGATGGGTCCGTCGGGGTTAAAACAGCTCTAGGAGATATACGGAATGAATAAGGAAGGATGTTTTAGGGGTGAGGTGTATGTCTTAGTTGGAGGTGAATGTCTTAGATTTGGTGTGTATGTCTCATGTCTTAAATTTGCAATTGAAATGTATAATATGTGGGTGTCTGTGTATTATTTTTTTTTCTTTTGTGATAGTGATATGTTATAGTGCTCATGTTATGTTATAGATGTTGGTGGAAGTGTTGTGGTATTTTTGTGTATGTCTTATTTTTGTGCGAATGTTTAAAATAAGTGTTTTCAGTGATCATAGTAGTTTTGAGATGCATGATCTTAGATTTTTTGGTGATCTTGGTGATTAGTGTTGATAGATGACGGTAAACATGATATGGAAATGGTGAACGTGATTTTTGTGTGAATAATTATAAAAAAAATGTGTTTTCTGTGATCTTGGTGTTGGGGATCATAAAATCTGGTAATCGTCTTGGATATAGTGTTCTTAGATAATGTAGGGTACAACAGGTTGATGTTACCAACCACCAAGTAACACAATGGGAGTGTGACGTCACTGGAGGTGAGCTCGCCGGTCCTGTGAGGTGAGACATCGTGTGTTGGTGGTAGTGAGGTGAGTGCGCTTAGATATTGTCAAATATGATTTTTTTTTTTGTGTGTGTGTGAAATGTTTATAAAAATGATTGTTTTCTGTGATATTAGTGATTTTGAGGTAAGTGAACATGGGTGATTGTAGTTGGTGATTGTCTTATATTATGTGTGTGTACAAGATATGTTTTCAGTTGATGGTGATCATGTACTAAGTGTTTGCGTATTAGGTTTGTGTTCATGCTTTTTTTTTTTATGCGTCAAATGGGGAGGGAGTTCTTGGTTATAGTGATTTGAGGGGATTTCTATAAAAAGGATGTTAGATGGTGATGTTAAACTTAGTTTCTGGTGATTTTGACGGTGATTGGTAGTATTCAGTGGTGATTTGGTAGTAATCAGTAGTGTTTTTTGGGAGTATTCGGAGGTGTTTGATGGTGTTTTTTTTGAAGGTGTTCAAATGATGTGCGGAGTATTTTTTGAAGAAGATCAGTGGTGTTCAGAGTTGGTTCAAAGTTAGTCAGTGTGTTAGATATGGTAATGTATCATGTCATAAGTGTATGAGTTAGTTTTTTTTTGTGCTAATGTTGTAAAGTCTGGAGAATGAGGGAGGAGTATGGGGGGATGAGATGTAATTTAATGAAATGTGTAAGTGTAGATAAATTAGAGCTGTCAAATCTTATTTGGGAGTAATCAAAATGATATTTTGGAAGTGCTTCAGTGTTGTTTGGAAATGTTCAAAAGTGTTTATGTGAGTACTCAAATGCTTTATGAGAGTGTTCGAAGTAATCTTGGGGTTGTTCTGTAGTGAGATGATAAAGGTTGTGGATGAGAGATATTGAGAAAAGGGGGTCTCAAATGATGTATGAGAGTGTTTTGAAGGTGTTCAAAGTAAAGTGAGTAGGTTAGGATAAGTTAGGTTAGGTTATTTTAGGTTAGGTTAGGTTAGGTTAGGTTAGGATAAGTTAGGTTAGGTTAGGTTAGGTTAGATTAGATTAGGATAAGTTAGGTTAGGTTCGTTATTTTAGGTTAGGTTAGGTTAGGTTAGGATAAGTTAGGTTAGGTTAGATTAGGATAAGTTAGGTTAGGTTAGCTTAGGATAAGTTAGGTTAGGTTAGGTTAGGTTAGGATAGGTTAGGTTATGTTAGGAGAGATTAGGATAGGTTAGGTTAGGTTAGGTTAGGTTCGGTAGGTTAGGTAAGGTTAGGTTAGGTTAACTTAGGTAGTATTCGAGGTGTTTGATGGAGTTAGGTTAGGTTAGGATAGGTTAGGTTAGGTTAGGATAGAGGTGTTTGATGGAGTTAGGTTGGGTTAGGTTAGGTTAGGTTAGGTTAGGATAGAGGTGATTGATGGAGTTAGGTTAGGTTCGGTTAGGTGAGGTTAGGTTAGGTTAGGAATTAGGTTAGGTTAGGTTAGGTTAGGTTAGGATAGACAGTTGGTCTGGAAAGAGATGATTTTCTACCTTGGATGTTACCCGCATTTCATGGCGTCTGTCTGTCCTGAGTTGGCGCAGGTGTTCATGATTATCTTAAATCTACCTTGGGTGTGAACCGCATTACCCAGTGGTGTTGGGGGGGGGGAAGGGGTGACCCACAATGAGTCTCTCAGAGCGAGGAAAGTGTTTCTATTCGGAAATCGAGTAAATATTTCTACCATTGAGTGTGTTTACCAACAAGAAAATAATGTTCGATTTTATGATAAAGTTTTCAAAACTAATTTGGAAATATTCAAAAATGGAGTCGTTCAAAGTAATTCTGGAGTACTCTAATGTATTTTTTGGAAGTGTTCCAATATATTTTAGGTTAGGTTAGGATAGGTTCGGCTAGGTTAGGTTGGGTTAGGTTAAGATAGGTTAGGTGAGGTTAGGTAATGGTTAGGCAAGGTTAGATTAGGTTAGGTAAAGGTTAGGTTAGGTTAGGTTAAGTTAGGTAAAGGTTAGGTAAAGGTTAGGTTAGGTTAAGTTAGGTTAGGCTAGGTTAGGTTAGGTTAGGCTAGGTTAGGATAAGTTAGGTTAGGCTAGGTTAGGGTGTGTGTGTGTGTGTCTGTGTGTGTGTGTGTGGGATGTGGGATGTGGGTGTTGTGGGATGTGGGTGTTGTTGTCGAACTAGAGATACCGAAAAGACGTTATAAGTGGGTTGTTGATGTGACTTTTTCTGATGTAGTGTGCCCCCTTATTAACTTTAATGAACTAAAAGGGTTAAAACGAGAAAAAAAATGGGAGGTGTGGGTGTTGTGACTTTCTGATGAAATTAGATAAAACGAGAAAAAATTGTGGGTGTTGTGGGTTGTGGGTGTTGTGGGATGTGGGTGTTGATCTTAGTTTATGGTGATTTTGGTGGTGTTTTGAGTGTATTCAGTGGTGTTTTAGTATTCAGTGGTGTATTTGGGAGTACTCAAATGGTGTTTTTGGAAGTGTTTCAGTGTTGTTTGGAAATGTTCAAAGGTGTTCAAAGGTGTTTTGAGTGTGTTCAAATGTTTTTTTGAAGGTGTTCAAGGGTGTTTTGAAGGTGTTCAAAGGTGTTTTGAGGTTATTCAAAGGTGTTTTGAGTGTGTTCAAATGATTATGAGAGTGTTTTGAAGGTGTTCAAAGGTGTTTTGAGGTTATTCAAAGGTGTTTTGAGTGTGTTCAAATGATTATGAGTGTTTTGAAGGTGTTCAAAGGTGTTTTGAAGGTGTTCAAAGGTGTTTTGAAGGTGTTGAAGGGTGTTTTGAGTGTGTTCAAGGGTGTTTGAAGGTGTTGAAGGGTGTTTTGATTGAATTCAGCGGTGTTTTAGTAGTAATCAGTGGTGTAATTGGGAGTACTCAAATAGTGTTTTGAAAATGTTCAAAGGTGTTTTTGAAGGTGTTCAAGAGTGTTTTGAAGGTGTTCAAGGGTGTTTGAAGGTGTTGAAGGGTGTTTTGATTGAATTCAGCGGTGTTTTAGTAGTATTCAGTGGTGTAATTGGGAGTACTCAAATTGTGTTTTTTTTTTTTTTGGAAGTGTTCAAAGGTGTTCAAAAGGTGTTTTGAGTGTGTTCAAATGTTGTTTTTTTTGAAGGTGATCAAGGGTGTTCAAGGGTGTTTTGAAGGTGTTCAAAGGTGTTTTGAGGTTATTCAAAGGTGTTTTGAGTGTGTTCAAAGGTGTTTTGAAGGTGTTGAAGGGTGTTTTGATTGAATTCAGCGGTGTTTTAGTAGAATTCAGTGGTGTAATTGGGAGTACTCAAATTGTGTTTTTGGAAGTGTTTCAGTGTTGATTGGAAATGTTCGAAGGTGTTTTTTTGAAGGTGTTCAAGAGTGTTTTGAAGGTGTCAAAGGTGTTTTGAAGGTGTTCAAGGGTGTTTTGAAGGTGTTCAAATGATTATGAGAGTGCTTTGAAGGTGTTTTGAAGGTGTTCAAGGGTGTTTATGTGAGTATTCAAAGGTGTTTTTTGAAGGTGTACAAATGATTATGAGAGTGTTTTGGGGGTGATCAAAGTAAAGTGTTTGAGTTAGTTTTTGTGACTTTTTTTTCTGATGTATTGTGACCCCTTAATAACTTTAATGAACTAAAAGGGTAAAAAACGAGAAAATGCCTAGTCTGGAGACTGAGGGATGAGTTGTAATTTAATGAAATGTGTAAGTGCAGATAAATTAGAGATGTCAAATCTTATTTGGGAGTACTCAAATAGTGTTTTGGAAGTGTTCAAAGGTGTTCAAAAGGTGTTTTGAGTGTGTTCAAATGTTGTTTTTTTTTGAAGGTGATCAAGGGTGTTCAAGGGTGTTTTGAAGGTGTTCAAAGGTGTTTTGAAGGTGTCAAAGGTGTTTTGAGTGTGTTCAAAGGTGTTTTGAAGGTGTTGAAGGGTGTTTTGATTGAATTCAGCGGTGTTTTAGTAGAATTCAGTGGTGTAATTGGGAGTACTCAAATTGTGTTTTTGGAAGTGTTCAAAGGTGTTCAAAAGGTGTTTTGAGTGTGTTCAAATGTTGTTTTTTTTTTTGAAGGTGATCAAGGGTGTTCAAGGGTGTTTTGAATGTGTTCAAGGGTGTTTTGAAGGTGTTCAAATGATTATGAGAGTGCTTTGAAGGTGTTTTGAAGGTGTTCAAGGGTGTTTATGTGAGTATTCAAAGGTGTTTTTTGAAGGTGTACAAATGATTATGAGAGTACTTATGAAGGTGTTCAAATGATGTGCAAGAGTACTTATGAAGGTGTTCTGGGAGTATTCAGAGGTGATTTGGGGGTGTTCGAATGATGTTTTTGGAGTATTTCAGTGTTGTTTGGAAATGTATAAAGGTATTTTTTGTGAGTATTCAAATGATTTATGAGAGTGTTTTGAAGATGTTCAAAGTAAAAGTGCGTATTTAACTTCGTAATATGTAAAATTGTGAGTAGTGAATTTAACGAAAGTGGATGTAAGCGATGTGGTGACTTTCTGATGCATGTGTCCCCTTATGGGCCTGGGAGAGAGTGTGAGGTGGTTGGAGATGTGGGGAATGAGGCTTCTAGCAGTGAGGTGCAGTCTGTCTCTCACTGTGAGGAGGCTGTTGGTGGGGTGGTAGCAACGGCTACCAGCAGTGAGGTGCAGCCCAGCACCTGCTACAAGTGGCGAGTTGTTCACAGTAATGGGAGGCGCATCAGAGTAAGGAAAGTTAAGAGTGCAGATCTGAAGGTAGGAAATCGCTTCTCTGTTCTCCAGGATGAATGTACTTCAGTGGCCAGTGAAGGTAAGGGTACTACTGCCCCTGCTAATGAAGGTAAGCGCATTCTTGTGGTTGGTGACTCTCAGGTAAGATATGTTGATCGTGCTTTTTGTAATAGGAATAAGAAGATGAGAGATAGAGTGTGCTTCCCTGGAGCTGGTGTTGGGGACATTGTCAACAGACTGGATAATATCATGTCAGGTAATGGGAACAAGCCCATTATCTGTCTCAGTGCTGGTGGAAATGATATTGGGAAGGGTAGGAGAGAAGAGCTGCTAGATAAGTACAGGTCAGCTATAGATTTCATTAAGTCTAAGGGAGGGATCCCAATCATATGTAGCATCTTGCCTAGAAGGGGAGTAGGAAATGAATGGTTGTCTAGGGCAATTGGTGTAAATTGCTGGCTAGACAGATACTGCAAGGAACTTGCAATCCCATTCATTGACAACTGGAACAACTTTTATGGCAAACATGATATGTATGCAAGGGATGGGGTTCATCTCTCTGGGGCAGGGGTGGTAGCACTTGCAGACTCGATTGAGAAGGCCATTGGTGAAATGCCTATGATTTTAAACTGATGGAAGATAGAGGTATGGGTGTGTGTGGGAAACAAGCAGGTTGCAACACTAGGGTTGGAAACAGTAAATGTATAAAAGGCATTCAGCATGAAGTTATAAATAAAGACAATAGAACAGGTCAGCAAACAAAGGGGGACAGCAGAGGGCAGCAAGGGACTAGCTCCCTTAAGGTTTACTATACTAATAGCAGGAGTGTTAGAAATAAGATAGATGAGCTAAGATTAATTGCAAGTGCAGGAAACATAGATATTATTGCTATAACAGAGACCTGGCTCAATCTGAAAGATAGAGAGATGCCCTCTGAATGTCACATACAAGGCTATAAATTATTCCACACTGACAGGGTCAACAGGAAAGGTGGTGGAGTAGCGATGTATGTCAGAGACAATTTAAATTGTTGTGTTAGACAAGATATTAAATTAGAAGCGTCAGCCACTGAATCTGTTTGGTTACAGCTTCTCGAGGGCCGAGAAAAACTAATTTTGGGTGTGATTTACAGGGCCCCAAATCTTGATAGGGAGTGCAGTAAACTTCTATGGGACGAAATTCGTAAGGCATCTACATACGAAAATGTTGTGCTAATGGGAGATTTCAACTATAGACAGATTGACTGGAGCAATTTGACAGGAAATTTAGAGTCGGGTGACTTTCTTGATACGATCCAGGATTGTTTTTTAAAACAGTTTGTGACAGAGCCAACTAGGGGAAATAACCTCCTTGACTTGGTTCTTGCCAGTAGGGAAACACTAATTAATAATCTTGAGGTTAATGATGAGCTTGGGGAGAGTGATCACAAATCACTCAGTTTTAACATATCATGGAATTCCCCTAATAATGGCAATCAAGTCTCCGTCCCTGACTTTCGCTTGGCTGATTTCATAGGACTGAAAAATTACTTAGGTGGGCTGAACTGGAATGACCTGACTAGGGGTCAGGTAGGTGGTGATGGTTGCCGATATGATGCTTTCCAGGGCATAGTTCTAGCTGCTCAGTCAAATTATGTTCCAAATAGGGAAATCAGATCAAACAAAAATGATCCTAAATGGATGAACAATAGATTAAAATATCTGATTGGTCAAAAGAGAGGCATATATAGGCAAATCAAAAGAGGAGAGGGGCAATTAAGAAATCGATATATTCAGTTAAAGAGAGAAATAAAAAAGGGAATTAGAAAAGCAAATAGAGATTATGAGGTTAAAGTTGCAAGAGAATCGAAGACTAACCCAAAAGGATTCTTTCAGGTATACAGAAGTAAGATCAGGGACAAGATAGGCCCACTCAAAAGTTCCTCGGGTCAGCTCACTGACAGTGATAAGGAAATGTGTAGAATTTTTAACACATACTTCCTCTCAGTTTTTACACAGGAGGATACCAGCGATATTCCAGTAATGATAAATTATGTAGAACAGGACGATAATAAACTGTGCACTATTAGGGTCACAAGTGACATGGTCCTTAGGCAAATAGATAAATTAAAACCTAACAAATCCCCAGGCCCTGATGAACTGTATGCAAGGGTTCTAAAGGAATGTAAAGAGGAGCTTAGCACACCTTTGGCTAATCTTTTCAACATATCACTACAAACTGGCATGGTGCCAGATAAGTGGAAAATGGCAAATGTGATACCTATTTTCAAAACAGGTGACAGGTCCTTAGCTTCGAACTATAGACCAATAAGCCTAACCTCCATAGTGGGAAAATTTATGGAATCAATAATTGCCGAGGCAGTTCGTAGCCACCTTGAAAAGCATAAATTAATCAACGAATCTCAGCATGGTTTTACAAAGGGGCGTTCCTGCCTTACGAATTTATTAACTTTTTTCACTAAGGTATTTGAGGAGGTAGATCATGGTAATGAATATGATATTGTGTATATGGACTTCAGTAAGGCTTTTGACAGGGTCCCACATCAGAGACTATTGAGGAAAATTAAAGCACATGGAATAGGAGGAGAAATTTTTTCCTGGATAGAGGCATGGTTGACAAATAGGCAGCAGAGAGTTTGCATAAATGGGGAGAAATCAGAGTGGGGAAGCGTCACGAGCGGTGTTCCACAGGGGTCAGTGTTGGGCCCCCTGCTGTTCACAATCTACATAAACGACATAGATGAGGGCATAAAGAGCGACATCGGCAAGTTTGCCGATGACACCAAAATAGGCCGTCGAATTCATTCTGACGAGGACATTCGAGCACTCCAGGAAGATTTGAATAGACTGATGCAGTGGTCGGAGAAGTGGCAGATGCAGTTTAATATAGACAAATGCAAAGTTCTAAATGTTGGACAGGACAATAACCATGCCACATATAAACTAAATAATGTAGATCTTAATATTACGGATTGCGAAAAAGATTTAGGAGTTCTGGTTAGCAGTAATCTGAAACCAAGACAACAGTGCATAAGTGTTCGCAATAAAGCTAATAGAATCCTTGGCTTCATATCAAGAAGCATAAATAATAGGAGTCCTCAGGTTGTTCTTCAACTCTATACATCCTTGGTTAGGCCTCATTTAGATTATGCTGCACAGTTTTGGTCACCGTATTACAGAATGGATATAAATTCTCTGGAAAATGTACAAAGGAGGATGACAAAGATGATCCCATGTATCAGAAACCTTCCCTATGAGGATAGACTAAGGGCCCTGAAACTGCACTCTCTAGAAAGACGTAGAATTAGGGGGGATATGATTGAGGTTTATAAGTGGAAGACAGGAATAAATAAAGGGGATGTAAATAGTGTGCTGAAAATATCTAGCCTAGACAGGACTCGCAGCAATGGTTTTAAGTTGGAAAAATTCAGATTCAGGAGGGATATAGGAAAGTACTGGTTTGGTAATAGAGTTGTGGATGAGTGGAACAAACTCCCAAGTACAGTTATAGAGGCCAGAACGTTGTGTAGCTTTAAAAATAGGTTGGATAAATACATGAGTAGATGTGGGTGGGTGTGAGTTGGACCTGATAGCTTGTGCTAACAGGTCGGTTGCCGTGTTCCTCCCTTAAGTCAATGTGACCTGACCTGACTAGGTTGGGTGCATTGGCTTAAGCCGGTAGGGACTTGGACCTGCCTCGCATGGGCCAGTAGGCCTTCTGCAGTGTTCCTTCGTTCTTATGTTCTTATGTTCTTAAATACCCTTCATTAGACCTGTAGTAAGCATGCCCCCATAGGAGGAATCTATTTTGAATGCTTATACCCAGAGGGGGGGGGGATTCCAAAAACTTGATCCGAGGAATTTCGAAAACCCCATAGGGGGGAATCCAAAAAAAACTTGATCCAAGGAGATGGAGAATTTCGAAAACCCCATAGGGGGGATCCAAAAAACTTGATCCGAGGAGATGGAGTCATGGTATTGTCGAGAAAATTTGATCCGAGGAGATGGAGAATTTCGAAAACCCCATAGGGGGGATCCAAAAAACTCGATCCGAGGAGATGGAGTCATGGTATTGTCGAGAAAATTTGGGGTGAAAGGAGGGGTACCCAAAAAACCTTGATCCAAGGAGATGGAGAATTTCGAAACCCCCATAGGGGGGAATCCAAAAACTTGTATTATCGAGAAAAATTTGAGGTGGGGGGTGGGTGAAAGTGGGAGGGGTAATCTAAAAATTTGATCCGAGGAGATGGAGAATTTCGAAAACCCCATAGGGGGGAATCCAAAAACTTGTATTATCGAGAAATTTTGGGATGGGGGTGAAAGTCGGAGGAGGAACCTTAAAAACTTGATCCGAGGAGATGGAGAGCACAAGAAAATGAAATTCAAAAAAAATTCGAAAAAAATCGGAAAAAAATTCGAGGCGCGGGGGCGATCCGGACGACGCAGCAGAAGGCTCGGGCGGGGGTTGCAAAGGGCGCGGGGGCGCGGGCGGGCGCGCGCGGGGGGTCGCGAAGGGCGCGGGCGGGGGCGCGGGCGGGCGCGCGGGCGGGCGCGCGGCGCGACGGCGGGGTCGCGAAGGGGGAGGGGGTCGTGGCGGGGGGTATTAGTTGGGGGGTCAAGGGTGAGGTAGTCTCGAGGGCGAGGTCATGGTCAAAACCGGAAGTAACACCTAGGTGTGAAAAGGTGACCCTCCAGCTGCTGGTCCTAGACCGGATACACCGCCCTGTAGAAGGCCTAAACCTGATACATATACATATATATATATATATATATATATATATATATATATATATATATATATATATATATATATATATATATATATATATATATATTAGTGTTTGTGGAGGGGGGTCGAATCTCGGCACCTGACTGGGTTTCTTCGAGTGGCAATATTGATATCTTGTCTCAATGACCTTATCACACGTGCTCGTGAAATTGAATGTTGAAATTTGCCTCCGACACTTCCTCTTCGAATTCCCTCCCCTTTGCTATCATTTTCAAACAAAAGGAGTACATGTTCGTAAGAGAGAAAGAGAGGGAGGGAGGGAGGGAGGGATGGAGAGAGAGAGAGAGAGAGAGAGAGAGAGAGAGAGAGAGAGAGAGAGAGAGAGAGAGAGAGAGAGAGAGAGAGAGAGAGAGAGTAGGGGAAGAAAGTTTGTGTACTCGGTGCTGGGGAAACTTTCAGATGCTCTGTTTATTAAGTTCTAGAGCATTACTCTCCTCTCACTTAGTGGGTATCAGTGGTGATCTCTCACTCTACCCTGGGTATTAGTGCTGACCTTTCACTCTACCCTGGGTATCAGTGGTGATCTCTCACTCTACCCTGGGTATTAGTGCTGACCTTTCACTCTACCCTGGGTATCAGTGGTGATCTCTCACTCTACCCTGGGTATCAGTGGTGATCTCTCACTCTACCCTGGGTATCAGTGGTGATCTCTCACTCTACCCTGGGTATCAGTGCTGATCTCTCACTCTACCCTGGGTATCAGTGGTGATCTCTCACTCTACCCTGGGTATTAGTGCTGACCTTTCACTCTACCCTGGGTATTAGTGCTGACCTTTCACTCTACCCTGGGCATTAGTGCTGACCTTTCACTTTACCCTGGGTATCAGTGCTGATCTCTCACTCTACCCTGGGTATCAGTGGTGATCTCTCACTCTACCCTGGGTATTAGTGCTGACCTTTCACTCTACCCTGGGTATTAGTGCTGACCTTTCACTCTACCCTGGGTATTAGTGCTGACCTTTCACTCTACCCTGGGTATTAGTGCTGACCTTTCACTCTACCCTGGGTATTAGTGCTGACCTTTCACTCTACCCTGGGTATTAGTGCTGACCTTTCACTCTACCCTGGGTATTAGTGCTGACCTTTCACTCTACCCTGGGTATCAGTGGTGATCTCTCACTCTACCCTGGGTATTAGTGCTGACCTTTCACTCTACCCTGGGTATTAGTGCTGACCTTTCACTCTACCCTGGGCATTAGTGCTGACCTTTCACTCTACCCTGAGTATAAGTGCTGATCTCTCATTCTACCCTGGGCATTAGTGCTGACCTTTCACTCTACCCTGGGCATTAGTGCTGACCTTTCACTTTACCCTGGGTATCAGTGCTGATCTCTCACTCTACCCTGGGTATTAGTGCTGACCTTTCACTCTACCCTGGGTACTAGTGCTGACCTTTCACTCTACCCTGGGTATCAGTGCTGATCTCTCACTCTACCCTGAGTGTCAGTGGTGATCTCGCTCACTCTACCCTGGGTGTCAGTGGTGATCTCTCTCACTCTACCTTAGGTATCAGTGCTGATCTCTCTCACTCTACCCTGGGTATCAGTGTTGATCTCTCTCACTCTACCCTGGGTATCAGTATTGATCTCTCTCACTCTACCCTGGGTATCAGTGATCTCTCTCACTCTACCCTGGGTATCAGTGTTGATCTCTCTCTCTACCCTGGGTATCAGTATTGATCTCTCTCACTCTACCCTGGGTATCAGTGTTGATCTCTCTCACTCTACCCTGGGTATCAGTATTGATCTCTCTCATTCTACCCTGGGTATCAGTGCTGATCTCTCTCACTCTACCCTGGGTATCAGTGCTGATCTCTCTCACTACCCTGGGTATCAGTGCTGATCTCTCTCACTCTACCCTGGGTATCAGTGCTGATCTCTCTCTCTACCCTGGGTATCAGTGCTGATCTCTCTCTCTACCCTGGATATCAGTGTTGATCTCTCTCACTCTACCCTGGGTATCAGTATTGATCTCTCTCACTCTACCCTGGGTATCAGTGCTGATCTCTCTCACTCTACCCTGAGTATCAGCATTGATCTCTCTCACTCTACCCTGGGTATCAGTATTGATCTCTCTCACTCTACCCTGGGTATCAGTGCTGATCTCTCTCACTCTACCCTGGGTATCAGTGCTGATCTCTCACTCTACCCTGGGTATCAGTGCTGATCTCTCTCTCTACCCTGGGTATCAGTGCTGATCTCTCTCACTCTACCCTGGGTATCAGTGCTGATCTCTCTCACTCTACCCTGGGTATCAGTGTTGATCTCTCTCACTCTACCCTGGGTATCAGTGTTGATCTATCTCACTCTACCCTGAGTATCAGTATTGATCTCTCTCACTCTACCCTGGGTATCAGTGCTGATCTCTCTCACTCTACCTTGGGTGTCAGTGGTAATCTCGCTCACTCTACCCTGGGTGTCAGTGGTGATCTCTCTCACTCTACCTTGGGTATCAGTGCTGATCTCTCTTACTCTACCCTGGGTATCAGTGTTGATCTCTCTCACTCTACCCTGGGTATCAGTATTGATCTTTCTCACTCTACCCTGGGTATCAGTGTTGATCTCTCACTCTACCCTGGGTATCAGTGCTGATCTCTCTTACTCTACCCTGCATCAGTAAGTGATCTCCTCCTCACTACCCCGCATCAGTATTGATCTCTCTCACTCTACCCTGGGTATCAGTGCTGATCTCTCACTCTACCCTGGGTATCAGTGCGGATCTCTCACTCTACCCTGGGTATCAGTGTTGATCTCTCTCACTCTACCCTGGGTATCAGTATTGATCTCTCTCTCTACCCTGGGTATCAGTGTTGATCTCTCACTCTACCCTGGGTATCAGTGGTGATCTCTCTCACTCTACCCTGGGTATCAGTGCTGATCTCTCATTCTACCCTGGGTATCAGTGCGGATCTCTCACTCTACCCTGGGTATCAGTGTTGATCTCTCTCACTCTACCCTGGGTATCAGTGTTGATCTCTCACTCTACCCTGGGTATCAGTGGTGATCTCACTCTACCCTGGGTATCAGTGCTGATCTCTCACTCTACCCTGGGTATCAGTGCTGATCTCTCACTCTACCCTGGGTATCAGTGTTGATCTCTCACTCTACCCTGGGTATCAGTGGTGATCTCTCTCACTCTACCCTGGGTATCAGTGCTGATCTCTCACTCTACCCTGGGTATCAGTGCTGATCTCTCACTCTACCCTGGGTATCAGTGTTGATCTCTCACTCTACCCTGGGTATCAGTGTTGATCTCTCACTCTACCCTGGGTATCAGTGCTGATCTCTCACTCTACCCTGGGTATCAGTGCTGAGGAACTGCACTATCAGAGGAAAAGAATCTCCAGAGACACGATTAGTCATCTCCATTACACGCAAGTTTTAATCCATGTAAAAGGTAGTAAAAGGTTCTAGAGTAATTATCTTGAAAGACAGAGAGAGAGAGAGAGAGAGAGAGAGAGAGAGAGAGAGAGAGAGAGAGAGAGAGTGAGAGAGAGAGAGAGAGAGAGAGAGAGAGAGAGAGAGAGAGAGAGAGAGAGAGAGAGAGAGAGAGAGAGAGAGAGAGAGAGAGAGAGAGAGAGAGAGCAACAATTACATGAAGATAACATGACTCATAGGGTCAATGGCTGTCATCTCAGTCACAAATGGTTCCTTCCCCTTAAATATATATATATATATATATATATGTCGTGCCGAATAGGCAGAATTTGCGATCTCGGCTTAAATAGCAACGTTCATCTTGCCATATAGGACAAGTGAAAATTTGTGTATGCAATAATTTCGCCAAAATCATTCTGAACCTAACGAAAAAAATATATTTCACTGTGTTTGTTTAGTATTAAATTACTGTAAACAAATCTAAAACATATTTAGTTGGGTTAGGCTAGAATAAATTGTTCTTGTTATAATAAGGTTAGGTAAGTTTTCTAAGATTCTTTTGGTGTAAAATTAAAAATTTTTATATTAACATTAATGAGAAAAATATATCTTTAAACGTATAAGAAAAAATTTTAGAACGGACTTAATTTTAAATGAGTTCTTGCTAATTGACCAGTTTTACATATTCGGCACGACATATATATATATATATATATATATGTCGTGCCGAATATGTAAAACTGGTCAATTAGCAAGAACTCATTTAAAATTAAGTCCGTTCTAAAATTTTCTCATATACGTTTAAAGATATATTTTTTTCATTAATGTTGAAGTAAAATTTTATAATTTTGCACCAAAAGGAACTTAGAAAACTTACCTAACCTTATTATAACAAGAACAATTTATTTTAGCCTAACCCAACTAAATATATTTTAGATTTGTTTACAATAATTTAATACTAAACAAACACAATGAAATATATTTTTTTCGTTAGGTTCAGAATGATTTTGGCGAAATTATTGCATACACAAATTTTCGCTTGTCCTATATGGCAAGATGAGCGTTGCTATTTAAGCCAAGATCGCAAGTTCTGCCTATTCGGCACGACATATATATATATATATATATATATATATATATATATATATATATATATATATATATACATATATATATATATATATATATATATATATATATATATATATATATATATATATACCTATGATATATATATATCATAGGTAGTAGGTTGGTAGACAGCAACCGCCCAGGGAGGTACTACCGTCTTGCCAAGTGAGTGTAAAACGGAAGCTTGTGATTGTTTTACATGATGGTAGGATTGCTGGTGTCCATTTTTCTGTCTAATAAACATGCAAGATTTCAGGTACGTCTTGCTACTACTTCTTACACATAGGTCACACTACACATAAATGTATAAACATATATATATATATATATATATATATATATATATATATATATATATATATATATATATATATATATATATATATATATACACACCCTTCTGGGTTTTCTTCTATTTTCTTACTAGTTCTTGTTCTTGTTTATTTACTGTTATCTCCATGGTGAAGTGGAACAGAATTCTTCCTCCGTAAGCTATGCGTGTTGCAAGAGGCGACTAAAATGCCGGGAGCAAGGGGCTAGTAATCCCCTTCTCCTGTATATATTACTAAATTTAAAAGGAAGAACCTTCGTTTTTCTTTTTAGGTCACCTCGCCTCGGTGGGATACGGCAGGTTTGTTGATATATATATATATATATATATATATATATATATATATATATATATATATATATATATATATATATATATATATATATATATATATATATATAACCACTTTACCCACTTTACCATGCTGTCTTAATAAAATTCCTGTATGCATATTTCTTTACACTAGAAAAGTCAGATAGACCATACTGTGACTACTGTGACTACAAATACCTGTATTTAAGGTCACTTTAGAGAACGTGCAGACGCACACGAGCACACACACACACACTCCAGGCCTCATCATAACAACTCAAGTCACCATCCTGGGCTACCTGAAGACGCTAATGTTTCTTGTTGAGATTTAGACACTGATGGATGGCTTCTCGTCACGACCCACACGATGCTCTTGTAAACTTTTCCTCCAGAGTCTGAAAGAAACGTTATTCTTCCCGAGACATCCGAACACATTTACCTGCTAAACAATATTGATGAGCGAAACTTGGGACCAACTTCTCTTCTGCATTCATTTATTTTTTTTCTTCCACATCAGATCGCTCGTTTTCATTTATTGACGCACACGTCGGAAAGTCGCTCTGTTTGTCTAGGAAACCTGGCTGCGCACTGTGCTTCCGTCAGCTGATAGGCTGACGGAAGCACAGTGCCTCCACCACTTCTTGGGTAATTTCATCTCTTACATTATTCATGTCGTGTTTTTATTCCTTTTTAAAAAAAATTATCAACTTTTTTTTCATAATTTTCGTAAACAAAAATTACATATTGATGATAATTGTAACCCAGCCGCCACATATTATTATTATTATTATTATTTTATTGATGAGGAAGCGCTAAACGCGTAGGAGTCATACAACTCATGGGGAATGTGAAGCAGTGAGGTTTAATACGAGGAAGAGGGTAGCTCCAGTGTCTGTGATCAAGAGCCGTTCACAAGCATCAAGGCACCTCCACCCCCTCCTCAGGGTCAGCAGTTTCACAGGTTCGTTCGGAAACACACGCTGTCTCAACCCCTAGAATTTAAACATTAACATTTAACAGCGTAACGAATAAAATTAACAGCCACGTTAAACGAATCTGATTTATTCTTTGTTTATTTTGTATCTCGCTTTATTATAGTCACTATGAAACGCTAAACCCGTAAGAATAATAGAGCGCCATATTCTGTATGATCGTATGCCGTGATCATGTCTCTTCTGCTCCTGCCTTTCAGGGAACGGCGCCTTAGAGCAAAACTCTTCATCCAAGAAATATGATCAACGCTCCTCTTCCTTGGATTCTTCAGGGTCTCTATGACTCCTACGAGCCTATCGTTTCCCATTAAAACAATAATCTTCTTTTCTTGCTGGCAACCAACCAGAGAATGGTCATTATGTTCAGTTTAAGACAATAACATTTGTTAACTCTAGCAGATATTTTGCTATAAGAACAAAATAACGGAGGAGTACCGCAGAAGGCCTACTCGCCCATGCAAGGCAAGTCCTTCTCAAAACCAATCATTCCCACCCACACTCTTAAGAACACTATTTAGCACAGTGGCTGCAATTTTTTTTTTGTTCTTTAATTTCTCCTAGAACCCATTTCTTATGAGCGTTAAACCCGTAACGCTCTCACGGCGCCTCGAAAATGAAAGACAATTTAGTTTAATCTAAGGAAAAGGAGAGCGACGCTGTCAGTATCGTATCAAACACCAAATATTCCTCATTTTAGGTTTAGAAAATACATTCATACAGTTAACATATATTAAAGGAAGCGTTTAGCTACGAGTGGCTTCATCAGTCGTAACACGCGTGCCCTCTCTCACATCCTGTCAGTATCACTGTGATTCTATTGGTAGCGCCCTCAGCTCACACACTGAGGGTCTGTGATTCTATTCCCGACACACGTGGAAACGTTGGGCATGTTTCCTGACACCTGATGCTCCTCTTCGCCTAGCAATAAGCAGGTACCAGGGTGTTAGTCGCCTGGTGTGAGTCGCATCCTGAGGGGTGGTAGTATACCTTAGATAGGGTTGGACTTTGGAATGAGCTGATGTAGGATAACAGCTCTTAGCCTATAATATCAACTGTATAAAAATAAAAATAAAAACATTCAGTTTGGTTGTGTTCTGTTTCTATTATGTGGAAGCTGTTCAGATAGAAACCAAGTTTTCCAATGGTGAACGGAAAACAATATAATCACTGAGGACAAATTTCAACTACGTTATGGAAAACTGGAGGAAATAATAGCTAGAACTAAGTATACTACAAGCTGTAATTACACAATGAAGCGGAATAGTAGTGTAAAGGACTTGGGAGTATTAATGTTACAGAATTTCACTTTCAAGGATAACAGAACCTTCAAAACAAGGGATGCCAAGCCAAAGATGATCCTTTTTAAATCACTTGTTCTCTCTCTAGGCTGGAATACTGCTGTACACTAACTTCTCCATTCAAGGCAGGTGAAATCTCAGATCTTTAGATTGTACAGAGAACCTTTACTGCGCATATAAGCTCCGTCAAGCACCTTAAGTACTGGGAACACTTGGAAGCACTTCATCCATATTCACTGGAGAACAATCGAAATACAACATAATCTACACATGGAAAATCCTAGAAGGACTGGTCCCAAATATGCACACAGAAATCACTCCCTACGAAAGCAAAAGACTGAGCAGATGGTGCAACATACCCTCAATTAAAAGTAGGGGTACCATTAGTACACTAAGAGAAAATACAGTAAGTGTCCGGGGCCCAAGACTGTTCAACAGCCCCCCACCACGAATAATGGTAATTACCAATAGACCTCTGGCTGCTTTCAAGAGGGAACTATATAGATACCTAAAGTCTATATTCGATCAACCGGGCTGTGGTTCGAACGTTAGAATACGTGTAGCCAGCAGTAGCAGTCTGATTAATCGGGATGTGATCCACCCTTCAGGTGGATCAGGTGCTGATTCACCGTGGTGGGTACTCAGGGGGCCACCACGTAGACTCCAGGTAGGTGGACGAAGCTTTGCTCAAGTTATCTGTCTTCTTGCTAGAATCAACATTTTGTTTTTATATTACGTGTTTTTCTTGCTGTTTTTTTTTTTTTGTGCATTTTCCGCGATCATGTTCATATAGTTTCTTATATTCCTTATGGAAAATCATTTACGTAAGTTATAAACCACTGCTTGGGTAAGCAGAGATCATAAATGATATACAATAACGAGAACTTGATAAGGATGATACATGCTCAACACCTGGATACCTAAGTGCTGTACGTGTGTTACTCATCAAAGTGGAAATCCACTGCTGACATTTTCCCCCGCGTACCTGTTTTCATGAGAATAATGATCAAAACACATGAATGAATAAAAAAAAAAAATTCTCTTGCTCCATTCCGGGATTCTTCCCAAATTTTTAGGGCCTGTAATATTAATACCTATAATAATAATAATTATATTATTATATAATAATATTATTATTAATATGGTGTTCCTTATCCTAAGTTTTACAGTTTGCAAACAGCTATTCAAAAAGATTTTTTGAAAGACGAATAAATGCCCAACAAATACTCTTTCCAGAGTGATTGTTGTGACTCGTGTAATACAGTAATATATTTGATATACAGGATATTACTGATGAAAAAAAACGAACTGTAACAGATTTTACTGAATGTTTATCCATGTTTTCGATAACTTTTCCCTCCCTTAGCATTTACAACTTCAGTCACTGAGATAATGAAGATCGTGTATGGTATTTTATCTTACTTTAACCCCGGTTAACTTGCCTGCTGAAGCTGGTTTGCCCAAGGAAAAAGCCATTGTTTGCGAGTCTCGACTTCTGGCGCCTGGGAAATTCTACCTCTCCTGACCCGCTTTAGCTGGGAATAATTTCAGCGTAATGTGAGCCCTGATGTGTGAGACTTGACCCAAACTCTATTTTCTGGCAAAAACTTTCTGGTGAGAAGTGTGGAGGCGAGACTGAGTTAGTCCATTGTGTTGTGTTGTTGTGAGGAAGGGTGAGGGTGTGTGTGTGTGTGTGTGTGTGTGTGTGTGTGTGTGTGTGTGTGTGTGTGTGTGTGTGTGTGTGTGTGTGTGTGTGTGTGTGTGTGTACTCATATGTAGTTGCAGGGGTCGATGCACAGCTCCTGGTTGTGTGTCTGTGTGTTTTAAAGAGAGAGAGAGAGAGGGAGAGAAACAAATACACACGAAGGCATTACATTTGTTTCCCTTATTTACCGCTGCCTGGAAGTCGTTCGCGAGCTAATGTCGGGTACCTCAACGTTTTTTTTTTTTTCCAATATTCTAGTCACAGGCTAAAAAAAAAAAAATCTGTAATGCCAGTGTCGGATACTTTTCCTTTCTTCATGAGGGTCGCCAAACCCAAATATTAAAGTCGGTCGTATTTTTCGAAATGTTCTCTTAAGACGGTCAGGGGGAGATGCCAGCCCCTTTAAGCTCTTCCCTGGGCTCTTTGAACTCAACTCTGCAGTTCTGATCTTCTTCTGTCAAGTTGTCTTGCAGAAGTTGGTGGAATCTATATTAGTTTGTGGAATGTATATAAGTTTATGGAATCTATATGTTATATGTTTGTGGAATATATATATATATATCTATATATATATATATATATATATATATATATATATATATATATATATATATATATACACACACACAAATAACCCGCACATAAAAGAGAGAAGCTTACGACGACGTGTCGGTCCGACTTGGACCGACAAAATCTGACCGAAACGTCGTCGTAAGCTTCTCTCTTTTATGTGCGGGTTATTTGTTTATCGCTCCAGTCACGGTATTGTGCCTTTTGTTATTTATATATACATATATATATATATATATATATATATATATATATATATATATATATATATATATATATATATATATATATATATATATGTTTGTGGAATATTTACGAGTTCGTGGAATCTATATAAACTTGTAGAATCTATACAAGTTTATGGAATCTATATAAGTTTGTGGAATCTACATTAGTTTTTGGAATTTTAAGTGATCTATCGTTCTTAAGAAAAAAATACTTAGATAGAATATTATGAAGAGCTTGGATAGTATTGGGTTTCTTAGTAGCATTAGGATTATTATTAATAGTAAGAGTAACAGCAGTAGTAGTAATAATAGTAGCTGTGACATTTACGGAACACTTTGACCATGTAAGTCACTCAGCGCTCACGGGCGTAAAAAATATATATCAAACACACAATAAAAACAAGGATTATAAAAGCAACGAACATAAAAATTCAACAAACAAATGAATACCATCATGTCAATCTAAAATAAGCAGCATCACTTAAAAATCCCATGTAATGATTAATGTCAAAAGACTCCGCTAAATTTCACCGAGGTCCCTACAGGCACCTCGGTAATTATAAAAGTCATGACGACGGCAGAAAGGCCTAAGCCGTGAGCATATTGTTAAAATATGCTCCACAGTCAGCAGCACGTCACAAGCTATGCAGAAGGGAGGCAGGAGCACCTGCGGGTTACATAGCAATATACATTTAGAGCTGAATTTATTGTAATAAGATAGTGAGGTAATGTGAGAGAAACCACATACAATAACCTCTAGTGCTTTCCTCATACAGTTTATAACTTGATACAAACCAAAGAGGTGTAAACCGAGAACTTTATAAATAAAAAATTAAAGAACTTGATATTAACCCATTCTAAGCAAAATGCATTTTTATTTCATCTTTTAACTAAGTTACTATCAGTTTTTTTTTTTATTTACACAAATCAGTTTTACAGACTAAGAGCTGTTATCCTACCTCATCTCAGCCCCAGACCTATCTGAGGTATACTACCACCCCCAGGATGCCACCCACAACAGTCGATTAACACTCAAGTACCTACTTTACTTAATGCTAGGTGAACAGGGATAGCAGGTGTAAGGAAACATGTCCAACGTTTCCACCCGTACCGGGATCAAACCACGGACACTCAGTATGTGAGCCGAGCGCGCTACCAACCAAGCCTTTGGACACCTTTGTGGTACCTGTATGGTTAAGAATCTGCTAAAGAGTTAAGATATCGCAATATAATAAGAATGCAGCCTTGAGTAGCTCTCATCTTGTTCCAATACTATAATAATTACATATAATGAGAGGCCTGGATAATTTTTTAAGAAAAAAAAAAACATATATCTGTCCTCTGTGGCTCAAAGCGTTCTGGATTCGTTTCCAATCCTCGACACATGGAGCTTTGGTTGATGAAGAGGAATCCCGAGAAGGAAAAGTAATCCTCTTTCGTTGATTCCGAAATCCTTTCCCACGGTCAAGCAATTTAACACCTTTGATAAGGATTGACGGTTGGCAGCGAGGGACGACTAGCAAATGGTGGAGATGAAAGCTCTGTAGCTGGTAAGAAGTCAGATTATTTTATGAAATAATTACGTTCTCGTAGCCACTTACCTTGAAGGATATACAGCTGACGTGGTTACAGTAATTAGTAAATTGGAAAATGAGGGAGAGAAAAGGAAATGTGACAGAAAGGGTCAACTTTGCAGTGTAAATATTGGGAGTGTATCGTACACAGGTGAGTGTCGTACACTGTTACGTCGTACACTGCTGGGAGACTGCCGTACACTTGTCACTCTCCCACTACAGTCTCGGCACTACTAAATGGTTCCTCAGATGATAACGAGTCGTGTTATTTAATTTTATCTGACGAGGGAACGAACAATATATTTTCGTCAGTGTGTTTGTGCTGGCTGACTGTTCCAGGAACGGCAACGTAACTATCTGTTCTACTCTAGACTACTGAGGCCGAAGGTTAAATCTCATAAAACATGGAGTAGAATATCATTAACAACACGTAAAGTCAAAATTTGAAAATTCATAAAATCTCTATTTCTGCGCTACCACAATTTCCCTATGAATAATCCTCTTATTTATCATACTTTCCCCTTCTCTATTCCCTTCCCACTCCGCGGATCAAGCTTGAGTGGTCACCTCACCTTCCTTCATTAACTTCTCTTCATTTACTAACTCAATTATTTCCCCTCCACTCCTCTTTTATTTTTGCTGTGCTCTTATTAGTGTCCCCTGTGTACCATCCTCCTGTGGCTGTCTACATTTCATTTTATTATTATCTTCATAGGGAAGCGTTAAACCTATTGGGAGTCATGCTGCGCCTTGGGAACGGAAGGCAATTGCTCTTGATCCAAGGGAAAGGGAAGCTCCCCATTTTTATTTAAATAAGAAGGCTTCACCATCATCAAAGCACTATGTTGAAGGAAGGCTTCTCTAAGCCACTCAACAGTCACTGAGGGAGATGCCTCATGGAACATGCCTAATGGGACATGCCTAAAGATTTTTTCAATTCTGACAGAGGTATAGACAACTAGACCTTAGTTAATCTGATATACACAATAATGACTTCTATTTATTTTCACTATGTTCCCTTAAAGTTAATTATAAGCGAGAGAAAAATTCTGGGGGAACAGCTCTTGTTTGATTTCGGGAGGATATCGAAAGCCAAAAGAACTGGAGTAAGAGGCAGAGGCTACGAGGGAAGGATAAGAGGTATGAACAGAGCTTTAAGAGAGAATAATATTGGGCGGAGCTGGAAGCTATAGTGCTCTTGGCTGGTAATGATGGATCTTGTGTGGAAGCAGAAAGATCGATGCGAAGTTGACGATAAGGAATTGATCGAACAAAGGCTGAGGCAGATACGCTGGGATGGAGTTGTGGTGTATAGGACTGAGGCAATGACAAGACCCTATTCTTCAATAATGATGATTACTGATGGTGATGTGGATGTTTACGGTGGTGGTGGTGTGTGTTAGTTACCATTTTGTCCTAGGCACATGTCAATTAGATACTAAGCCTGTTGTATATGCGTGCGTGCGCGCGTATGTGTATGTATGTGCATGTGTGTGCGTGTACTCACCTAGTTGAGGTTGCAGGGGTCGAGTCCTAGCTCCTGGCCTCGCCTCTTCACTGGTCGCTACTAGGTCACTCTCCCTGAACCTTGACCTTTATCATACCTTTGCTTAAAGCTATGTATGGATCCTGCCTCCACTACATCGCTTCCCAAACTATTCCACTTCCTGACTACTCTGTGGCTGAAGAAATACTTCCTAAAATCCCTGTGATTCATCTGTGTCTTCAACTTCCAACTGTGTCCCCTTGTTGCTGTGTCCAATCTCTGGAACATCCTGTCTCTGTCCACCTTGTCAATTCCTCTCAGTATTTTGTATGTCGTTATCATGTCCCCCCTATCTCTCCTGTCCTCCAGTGTCGTCAGGTTGATTTCCCTCAACCTCTCCTAGTAGGACATACCTCTTAGCTCTGGGACTAGTCTTGTTGCAAACCTTTGCACTTTCTCTAGTTTCTTTACGTGCTTGGCTAGGTGTGGGTTCCAAACTGGTGCCGCATACTCCAATATGGGCCTAACGTACACGGTGTACAGGGTCCTGTTCTGAAGTTTGCCAGGCGCCCATATGCTGCAGTAGTTATTTGGTTGATGTGCGCTTCAGGAAATGTGCCTGGTGTCATACTCACCACAAGATCTTTTTCCTTGAGTGAGCTTTGTAGTCTCTGGCCCCCTAGATTGTACTCCGTCTGCGGTCTTCTTTGCCCTTCCCCAATCTTCATGACTTTGCACTTGGTGGGGTTGAACTCCAGGAGCCAATTGCTGGACCAGGTCTGCAGCCTGTCCAGATCCCTTTGTAGTTCTGCCTGGTCTTCGATCGAATGAATTTTTCTCATCAACTTCACGTCATCTGCAAACAGGGACACTTCGGAGTCTATTCCTTCCGTCATGTCGTTCACAAATACCAGAAACAGCACTGGTCCTAGGACTGACCCCTGTGGGACCCCGCTGGTCACAGGTGCCCACTCTGACACCTCGCCACGTACCATGACTCACTGCTGTCTTCCTGACAAGTATTCCCTAATCCATTGTAGTGCCTTCCCTGTTATCCCTGCTTGGTCCTCCAGTTTTTTAAATAATCTCTTGTGTGGAACTGTGTCAAACGCCTTCTTGCAGTCCAAGAAAATGCAATCCACCCATCCCTCTCTCTCTTGTCTTACTGCTGTCACCATGTCATATAACTCCAGTAGGTTTGTGACACAGGATTTCCCGTCCCTGAAACCATGTTGGCTGCTGTTGATGAGATCATTACTTTCTAGGTGTTCCACCACTCTTCTCCTGATAATCTTCTCCATGACTTTGCATACTATACATGTCAGTGACACTGGTCTGTAGTTTAGTGCTTCATGTCTGTCTCCTTTTTTAAAGATTGGGACTACATTTGCTGTCTTCCATGCCTCAGGCAATCTCACTGTTTCGATAGATGTATTGAATATTGTTGTTAGGGGTACACATAGCGCCTCTGCCCCTGTTATCCGGCCCCATTGCCTTTGAGGTATCTAGCTCACTCAGAAGCCTCTTCACTTCTTCCTCGGTTGTGTGTACTGTGTCCAGCACTTGGTGGTGTGCACCACCTCTCCGTCTTTCTGGAGCCCCTTCTGTCTCCTCTGTAAACAATTCTTCGAATCTCTTGTTGAGTTCCTCACATACTTCACGCTCATTTCTTGTTGTCTCTCCTCCTTCCTTCCTTAGACTGATTACCTGGTCCTTGATTGTTGTTTTCCTCCTGATGTGACTGTATAACAGTTTCGGGTCAGATTTGGCTTTCGCTGTTATGTCGATTTCATATTGTCGTTGGGCCTCCCTTCTTATCTATGCCTATTCATTTCTGGCTCTACGACTGCTCTCCTTATTCTCCTGGGTCCTTTACCTTCTATATTTTTCCATTCCCTAGCACACTTGGTTTTTGCCTCCCTGCACCTTTGGGTGAACCATTGGCTCGTCCTGGCTTTTTCATTATTCCTGTTTCCCTTGGGTACAAACCTCTCCTCAGCCTCCTTGCACATTGTGTGTGTGTGTGTGTGTACTCACCTAGTTGTACTCACCTAGTTGAGGTTGCGGGGGTCGAGTCCGAGCTCCTGGCCCCGCCTCTTCACTGATCGCTACTAGGTCACTCTCCCTGAGCCGTGAGCTTTATCACACCTCTGCTTAAAGCTATGTATGGATCCTGCCTCCACTACATCGCTTCCCAAACTATTCCACTTACTGACTACTCTGTGGCTGAAGAAATACTTCCTAACATCCCTGTGATTCAGCTGTGTCTTCAGCTTCCAACTGTGTCCCCTTGTTACTGTGTCCAATCTCTGGAACATCCTGTTTTTGTCCACCTTGTCAGTTCCTCTCAGTATTTAGTATGTCGTTATCATGTCCCCCCTATCTCTCCTGTCCTCCAGTGTCGTCAGGTTGATTTCCCTTAACCTCTCCTCGTAGGACATACCTCTTAGCTCTGGGACTAGTCTTGTTGCAAACCTTTGCACTTTCTCTAGTTTCTTCACGTGCTTGGCTAGGTGTGGGTTCCAAACTGGTGCCGCATACTCCAATATGGGCCTAACGTACACGGTGTACAGGGTCCTGAATGATTCCTTATTAAGATGTCGGAATGCTGTTCTGAGGTTTGCTAGGCGCCCATATGCTGCAGCAGTTATTTGGTTGATGTGCGCTTCAGGAGATGTGCCTGGTGTTATACTCACCCCAAGATCTTTTTCCTTGAGTGAGGTTTGTAGTCTCTGACCCCCTAGACTGTACTCCGTCTGCGGCCTTCTTTGCCCTTCCCCAATCTTCATGACTTTGCACTTGGTGGGATTGAACTCCAGGAGCCAATTGCTGGACCAGGTCTGCAGCCTGTCCAGATCCCTTTGTAGTTCTGCCTGGTCTTCGATCGAGTGAATTCTTCTCATCAACTTCACGTCATCTGCAAACAGGGACACCTCAGAGTCTATTCCTTCCGTCATGTCGTTCACAAATACCAGAAACAGCACTGGTCCTAGGACTGACCCCTCCGGGACCCCGCTGGTCACAGGTGCCCACTCTGACACCTCGCCACGTACAATGACTCGCTGCTGTCTTCCTGTCAAGTATTCCCTGATCCATTGTAGTGCCTTCCCTGTTATCCCTGCTTGGTCCTCCAGTTTTTGCACCAATCTCTTGTGTGGAACTGTGTCAAACGCCTTCTTGCAGTCCAAGAAAATGCAATCCACCCACTCCTCTCTCTCTTGTCTTACTGCTGTCACCATGTCATAGAACTCCAGTAGGTTTGTGACACAGGATTTCCCGTCCCTGAAACTATGTTGGCTGCTGTTGATGAGATCGTTCCTTTCTAGGTGTTCCACCACTCTTCTCCTGATAATCTTCTCCATGATTTTGCATACTATACATGTCAGTGACACTGGTCTGTAGTTTAATGCTTCATGTCTGTCTCCTTTTTTAAAGATTGGGACTACATTTGCTGTCTTCCATGCCTCAGGCAATCTCCCTGTTTCGATAGATGTATTGAATATTGTTGTTAGGGGTACACATAGCGCCTCTGCTCCCTCTCTCAATACCCATGGGAGATGTTATCTGGCCCCATTGCCTTTGAGGTATCTAGCTCACTCAGAAGCCTCTTCACTTCTTCCTCGGTTGTGTGCACTGTGTCCAGCACTTGGTGGTGTGCCCCACCTCTCCGTCTTTCTGGAGTCCCTTCTGTCTCCTCTGTGAACACTTCTTTGAATCTCTTGTTGAGTTCTTCACATACTTCACGGTCATTTCTTGTTGTCTCTCCTCCTTCCTTCCCTAGCCTGATTACCTGGTCCTTGACTGTTGTTTTCCTCCTGATGTGGCTGTACAACAGTTTCGGGTCAGATTTGGCTTTCGCTGCTATGTCATTTTCATATTGTCTTTGGGCCTCCCTTCTTATCTGTGCATATTCGTTTCTGGCTCTACGACTGTTCTCCTTATTCTCCTGGGTCCTTTGCCTTCTATATTTCTTCCATTCCCTAGCACACTTGGTTTTTGCCTTCCTGCACCTTTGGGTAATCCATGGGCTCATCCTGGCTTTTTCATTATTCCTGTTACCCTTGGGTACAAACCTCTCCTCAGCCTCCTTGCATTTTGTTGCTACATATTCCATCATCTCATTAACTGGCTTCCCTGCCAGTTCTCTGTCCCACTGAACCCCGTTCAGGTAGTTTCCTCATTCCTGTGTAGTCCCCTTTCTTGTAGTTTGGCTTCATTCGTCCTGGCCTTCCTGCTTCTCCCTCCACTTGTAGCTCTACTGTGTATTCGAAGCTTAAAACCATATGGTCACTGGCCCCAAGGGGTCTTTCATATGTGATGTCCTCGATATCTGCACTACTCAAGGTGAATACTAAGTCCAGCCTTGCTGGTTCATCCTCTCCTCTCTCTCTTGTAGTGTCCCTTACGTGTTGGCACATGAAGTTTTCCAGTACCACCTCCATCATCTTAGCCCTCCATGTATCTTGGCCCCCATGTGGGTCCAAGTTCTCCCAATCGATCTCCTTGTGGTTAAAGTCACCCATGATCAGGAGCTTTGCCCTGCATGCATGAGCTCTTCTGGCCACTCTAGCCAGTGTGTCAACCATCGCTCTATTGCTCTCATCGTACTCTTGCCTTGGCCTCCTGCTGTTCTGTGGTGGGTTATACATCACTGCTATTACCACCTTGGGACCTCCAGAGTGAAGTGTTCCACTATGTAATCACTTTCTTCTCCGCTGTCTCCTCTCTCCAGCTCATCAAAATTCCAGCGATTTTTGATCAGCAACGCCACTCCTCCACCCCCCCTGTTCCCTCTGTCTTTCCTCAGGATTTGGTATCCCGTTGGAAAGATGGCATCTGTTATCATACCTGTAAGCTTGGTTTCTGTGAGAGCTATGATGTCCGGTGATGCTTCTTTGACTCTTTCATGCCACTCCTCCCACTTATTTGTTATTCCATCAGCGTTTGTGTACCATACCTTCAGTTTCCTTTCCAACACTGTGGTTTGGGGGGCCTGTGAGGGTGGGAGACCTGGTGGCATACTGTGGGATTCTATAGCTCGGTGTTGGGTGGAGGCTGTGGGTATGGATTGTAGTGTGTGTGTAGTGTGTGTGTGTGTGTGTGTGTGTGTGTGTGTGTGTGTGTGTGTGTGTGTGTGTGTGTGTGTGTGTGTGTGTGTGTGTAATTACCTATTACAGTCATAATGAGTGCTTACGACTGTCGTGTCCCGTCCTCAATTTCGTGTCACAGTGAAAGCATGAAAAATTCTTAATTGGCTCACTGTTTCCTCTATGATTTCATTCATCTGTGTAAAAAAGATACTAACAAGACCAGGTTCTACGTTATTTCATAGGTAAAACAAAAATACAACTGTTATCCATATTGCTTGTGAAGGTACATGGGATAGACATATAACAGAAGACTTTTAAGTCCACCCTGAGGCTGTCTGGTGAGAAGAACCTTCTACTTCTATCTTGATAAACAATTATCTTGTATTATCTAGGTGTGTGAGTCAAGAATGGCAAAACAGAAAGGGAAGGGAGGAGGTCAAGCGGAAAGCTAGCTACTCCCTGGTTGAACTAGCAAGACTCAGAACCTAGCTATTCCCTGGTTGAACCAGCAAGACTCAGAACCTAGCTATTCCCTGGTTGAACCAGCAAGACTCAGAACCTAGCTATTCCCTGGTTGAACCAGCAAGATCCAGAAGCTAGCTACTCCGTGGCTGAACCAGCAAGACCCAGAAGCGAGCTACTCCCTGGTTGAACCAGCAAGACTCAGAAGCTAGCTACTCCCTGGTTGAACCAGCAAGACCCAGAAAGTAGCTACTCCCTGGTTGAACCAGCAAGACCCAGAAGCTAGCTACTCCCTGGTTGAACCAGCAAGACCCAGAAACTAGTTACTCCCTGGTTGAACCAGCAAGACTCAGAAGCTAGTTACTCCCTGGCTGAACCAGCAAGACTCAGAAGCTAGCTACTCCCTGGTTGAACCAGCAAGACTCAGAAGCTAGCTACTCCCTGGTTGAACCAGCAAGACCCAGAAGCTAGCTACTCCCTGGTTGAACCAGCAAAACCCAAAAGCTAGCTACTCCCTGGTTGAACCAACAAGACCCAGAAGCTAGCTACGCTACTCCCTGGCTGAACCAGCAAAACCCAGAAGCTAGCTACTCCCTGGTTGAACCAGCAAGACTCAGAAGCTAGCTACTCCCTGGTTGAACCAGTAAGACCCAGAAGCTAGCTACTCTCTGACTGAACCAGCAAAACCCAGAAGCTAGCTACTCCCTGGCTGAACCAGCAAGACCCAGAAGCTAGCTACTCCCTGGTTGAACCAGCAAAATCCAGAAGCTAGCTACTCCCTGGTTGAACCAGCAAGACCCAGAAAGTAGCTACTCCCTGGTTGAACCAGCAAGACCCAGAAGCTAGCTACTCCCTGGTTGAACCAGCAAGACCCAGAAGCTAGCTACTCCCTGGTTGAACCAGCAAGACTCAGAAGCTAGATACTCCCTGGCTGAACCAGCAAGACCCAGAAGCTAGCTACTCCCTGGTTGAACCAGCAAA
>NC_091352.1:10571245-10573745 GCF_038502225.1 Cherax quadricarinatus | reverse complement strand
CTAGTCGTTACTGAAGCTCGCCGAAATTCTTCCCATCACTCTCCGGGTAATATTTGTGGGGCGGAGCCTTGACCAGATAAGCCCCTGTCGAAAAATGTGTTGTGGGCGTCACTGTGGTCATCTAAACTACAGTGAATCACTGACTGCGGAAGGAAGAAGTAGTCAAGGGAAGAATTACCGGATCCTTAAACAAAGATCGCGTTTAGGCGGAACACTCTACCTATATGTTATTATTACTACGTAATGGAATTACGGTTCCGGATAATCCCTGTTCTCTCTGCTAACTATTGGCCAAGAAGGATAATTTGATATTGTAAAAAATTAGTCATGAACTTAGTAATTAAGTATCCACTGGCCAATAATAACCTTAGGCTTCGTTCTACTAAGATATACAAGTGTTTGAGGTTTAAATCCTATCCAAAGAGACATTCTTAGGAGTATCGTCATGATTATGATACAAAATAACAGTAGGAATAGGAGAAGGAAGAGGAGAAAGTGGAGGAGGAGGAGGAGAAAAAGAAGGAAAAGAATAAGAAGAAACATCAGTGAATAAGGAAGAGAGTAAGAAGAAACCTCAGTGAATCAGGAAAAGAATAAGAAGAAATCTCAGTGAATCAGGAAAAGAATAAGAAGAAACCTCAGTGAATCACTCCAGGTATCTTCCTTCCGGAGACACCTCCTAAATATCGTTTTAAAAAAAAATCATGGAATCTTGTGTTTATTTTCGTGATGTGGTAACGACGAGGATTCATGCAATTTGGTGTATTTTTAGAAATGCTGCCCCAGGCACGTTGTGTAATGGTCGCAATTATTACTTACTAACCCACCCGGCCTGGCATTTATGATCCAATACACTGTAGTGGTAGAGGGTTGTACCCACAAGGGATTTTCTCCTATATATCACATCGCTGAATAAAATTTTGCTGCAAATTGTATACCCTCTTTGCAAATTAGTGAGTTTTATGAGGTCCATTCTAAATTGTCAGTCGATTTTATATGAACTGCTTTCAACAAATTTCTCTGTTTACGTTATTTACGTTAGGTTAGTTTTCGCATATTAGCGAATTTACCATTTATACAACACAAGTGAATACAATAATAGACGAAGGTGATAAAAACATTTGGAGTGTCAACAGCAATCGGGGAGCAAACAAGCTGACGGTACATTACAGCCACATTATTACTGATTCAATCCAGTGTCACAGTCACACAACTGACTGTCTAAGCCACAGTCATATAGTGACACTCTCAAGTGACAATGCTTCCTTAAACCCTCCCTCTCTACCTCACCACTTCCTTTCTTACTCTAAAACCCCACCCATTCTTCCTTTCCTACCCTACCCATCTTTTCCTTTCATTCCACTCCCTACTATATAACGCCATACATTCTTCCCCACTGCCCTTCCCCTCAATCGATGCCTACCTCTCCCCCTCCCTTGCTCCATATCCCAACCCTCTCTCCCTCCCATCCTACCTATTCCCTAGCCCCGCTCCCTCACTATCTCCCTTTACAACCCTTCCCTATCCTAAATCACCCAACCAGTTCCTCTCTTCACCGTCCATCTTTCTCAACCACATTACCTGCAATTGTTTAGCAATTGATTTCCACTTCCACACTGTGTGTACGATTTGTAAATTGATTACCACTTCCATAATGTGTATACTAATTACACTCAATCATACCCAAGAGGAGTTAATGAGGTCTGTTTACACTTGGAACGATCTTATTAAAACACTAGTTTTCCTCAGGGCTTTCATTAAGAGTGTGTTGACTGCGATATAATTAACTTGGGAGAGCCAGGTTCCTCCAGAAGTGGGACTCAGTGGTTAAGTTGCTTTTCTGCACACTCTGACAGCTACACCGGACATTTATTGTATAAACTGACAGCTAGACATGATCTTTCTTTTACACCTTGAGAACTAAACAATGTAAGACGGGCAGGGAAATATGTTATACTCTTACATAATAATTGTGTGCGTGTGTGTGAAAGAGAGAGAGAGAGAGAGAGAGAGAGAGAGAGAGAGAGAGAGAGAGAGAGAGAGAGAGAGAGAGAGAGAGAGAGAGAGAGAGAGAGAGAGAGAGAGAGAGAGAGAGATGAGAGACAGAAGAGCTTTAAGAGACAGCTAACAAAAGATCTTATGAAGTATCTCTGAGAAATACTAACTACATTCTAGTTACTCTACTTCTGCCTAGGCTATTCTAGACAGCCGAAGCCAGAATAATAACGGAATGTTCTCTTCTCAGTTTCCACATTCTCCAGCAACACTGTCGACATTAAAATTTGAAAAAATCAAAAACATACAGAATTAAAGTCAGAAAAAAATTCTAAGAATTAACATGGTATAAACATTGTTAACTGATACCCACAGGTGATTTAAAAAGATGTGAGCAAAGACACGAACATATCTATTAGGAAACGTTTCGGTCCTGGGAGAGCATCGTATATACCAATATGTCCTATTGTTTGTTCACGTGTCTTTGAAAAACTTGCATTAACTG
>NC_091352.1:10536245-10566245 GCF_038502225.1 Cherax quadricarinatus | reverse complement strand
ATCAGTTTGGTTTGATAGGTTTAAGGTTATTATCGGTTTAGTGTGATAGTTTAACACCTATAATAACCTCATTTGGAAGGTTTAAGACCTATAATCAATTTATTTTCAGCGGATTAATTAAGACCTATAAACTGTATGAGGTGTCATAATGAATGCGTCACATTTCACTACGTTAATATACTTTAATCTTTAAAATGTGTAATTAAGATTTATAGAGCACTTCGATACAGAGAGAAAGAGAGAGAGAGAGAGAGAGAGAGAGAGAGAGAGAGAGAGAGAGAGAGAGAGAGAGAGAGAGAGAGAGAGAGAGAGAGAGAGAGACAGAGAGAGAGAGAGAAGGGTTCTTCGTCCAAAGAACTGGGACAACCACTTTTTCCTCAGTATAGACTGCAGTATAGACTTTATTTGTTTACCGCTCCCCCTTATTATATAAATAATAATGAGAGAAGCCTCACAATAAGGCACAATACCGTGACTACTACTACTACTATTATTACTACTGATATTACTACTACTACTAACTCCCTATAAGGATCAGGATGCTATTGGGAAACTCATCTGACTGTATGTTGGCCTCTGAGAACGAATCTAATTATTTTTAATAGCGTGTGTGTGTGTGTGTGTGTGTGTGTGTGTGTGTGTGTGTGTGTGTGTGTGTGTGTGTGTGTGTGTGTGTGTGTGTGTGTGTGTGTGTGTGTGTGTGTGTGACTGGTATAGAACCAGGAGAGTAATTTCAGTGCTGTGTTTCGTAATAGTGGAAGAGAGATGTGCTGTCGGACAAAGTTTGCATTATTGAGAAAGTTTGTCTCACCAACAAATGAATTATATATATATATATATATATATATATATATATTATATATATATATTATATATATATATATAGGTAGGTAGTAGGTTGGTAGACAGCAACCACCCAGGGAAGTACTACCGTCCTGCCAGATGACTGTGAAACAAAAACCTGTAACTGTTTTGCATGATGGTAGGATTGCTGGTTTCTTTTTCTGTCTCATAAACACGCTAAGATAACAGGGATATCTTGCTACTCCTACTTACACTTTGGTCACACTTCACAGACACGCACATGCATATATATATATACATACATCTAGGTTTTTCTCCTTTTTCTAAATAGCTCTTGTTCTTTTTTATTTCTTCTATTGTCCATGGGGAAGTGGAAAAGAATCTTTCCTCCGTAAGCCATGCGTGTCGTATGAGGCGACTAAAATGCCGGGAGCAATGGGCTAGTAACCCCTTCTCCTGTATACAATTACTAAAAAAGAGAAGAAGAAAAACTTTATAAAACTGGGTTGCTTAAATGTGCGTGGATGTAGTGCGGATGACAAGAAACAGATGATTGCTGATGTTATGAATGAAAAGAAGTTGGATGTCCTGGCCCTAAGCGAAACAAAGCTGAAGGGGGTAGGAGAGTTTCAGTGGGGGGAAATAAATGGGATTAAATCTGGAGTATCTGAGAGAGTTAGAGCAAAGGAAGGGGTAGCAGTAATGTTAAATGATCAGTTATGGAAGGAGAAAAGAGAATATGAATGTGTAAATTCAAGAATTATGTGGATTAAAGTAAAGGTTGGATGCGAGAAGTGGGTCATAATAAGCGTGTATGCACCTGGAGAAGAGAGGAATGCAGAGGAGAGAGAGAGATTTTGGGAGATGTTAAGTGAATGTATAGGAGCCTTTGAACCAAGTGAGAGAGTAATTGTGGTAGGGGACTTGAATGCTAAAGTAGGAGAAACTTTTAGAGAGGGTGTGGTAGGTAAGTTTGGGGTGCCAGGTGTAAATGATAATGGGAGCCCTTTGATTGAACTTTGTATAGAAAGGGGTTTAGTTATAGGTAATACATATTTTAAGAAAAAGAGGATAAATAAGTATACACGATATGATGTAGGGCGAAATGACAGTAGTTTGTTGGATTATGTATTGGTAGATAAAAGACTGTTGAGTAGACTTCAGGATGTACATGTTTATAGAGGGGCCACAGATATATCAGATCACTTTCTAGTTGTAGCTACACTGAGAGTAAAAGGTAGATGGGATACAAGGAGAATAGAAGCATCAGGGAAGAGAGAGGTGAAGGTTTATAAACTAAAAGAGGAGGCAGTTAGGGTAAGATATAAACAGCTATTGGAGGATAGATGGGCTAATGAGAGCATAGGCAATGGGGTCGAAGAGGTATGGGGTAGGTTTAAAAATGTAGTGTTAGAGTGTTCAGCAGAAGTTTGTGGTTACAGGAAAGTGGGTGCAGGAGGGAAGAGGAGCGATTGGTGGAATGATGATGTAAAGAGAGTAGTAAGGGAGAAAAAGTTAGCATATGAGAAGTTTTTACAAAGTAGAAGTGATGCAAGGAGGGAAGAGTATATGGAGAAAAAGAGAGAAGTTAAGAGAGTGGTGAAGCAATGTAAAAAGAGAGCAAATGAGAGAGTGGGTGAGATGTTATCAACAAATTTTGTTGAAAATAAGAAAAAGTTTTGGAGTGAGATTAACAAGTTAAGAAAGCCTAGAGAACAAATGGATTTGTCAGTTAAAAATAGGAGAGGAGAGTTATTAAATGGAGAGTTAGAGGTATTGGGAAGATGGAAGGAATATTTTGAGGAATTGTTAAATGTTGATGAAGATAGGGAAGCTGTGATTTCGTGTATAGGGCAAGGAGGAATAACATCTTGTAGGAGTGAGGAAGAGCCAGTTGTGAGTGTGGGGGAAGTTCGTGAGGCAGTAGGTAAAATGAAAGGGGGTAAGGCAGCCGGGATTGATGGGATAAAGATAGAAATGTTAAAAGCAGGTGGGGATATAGTTTTGGAGTGGTTGGTGCAATTATTTAATAAATGTATGGAAGAGGGTAAGGTACCTAGGGATTGGCAGAGAGCATGCATAGTTCCTTTGTATAAAGGCAAAGGGGATAAAAGAGAGTGCAAAAATTATAGGGGGATAAGTCTGTTGAGTGTACCTGGTAAAGTGTATGGTAGAGTTATAATTGAAAGAATTAAGAGTAAGACGGAGAATAGGATAGCAGATGAACAAGGAGGCTTTAGGAAAGGTAGGGGGTGTGTGGACCAGGTGTTTACAGTGAAACATATAAGTGAACAGTATTTAGATAAGGCTAAAGAGGTCTTTGTGGCATTTATGGATTTGGAAAAGGCGTATGACAGGGTGGATAGGGGGGCAATGTGGCAGATGTTGCAAGTGTATGGTGTAGGAGGTAGGTTACTGAAAGCAGTGAAGAGTTTTTACGAGGATAGTGAGGCTCAAGTTAGAGTATGTAGGAAAGAGGGAAATTTTTTCCCAGTAAAAGTAGGCCTTAGACAAGGATGTGTGATGTCACCGTGGTTGTTTAATATATTTATAGATGGGGTTGTAAGAGAAGTAAATGCGAGGGTCTTGGCAAGAGGCGTGGAGTTAAAAGATAAAGAATCACACACAAAGTGGGAGTTGTCACAGCTGCTCTTTGCTGATGACACTGTGCTCTTGGGAGATTCTGAAGAGAAGTTGCAGAGATTGGTGGATGAATTTGGTAGGGTGTGCAAAAGAAGAAAATTAAAGGTGAATACAGGAAAGAGTAAGGTTATGAGGATAACAAAAAGATTAGGTGATGAAAGATTGAATATCAGATTGGAGGGAGAGAGTATGGAGGAGGTGAACGTATTCAGATATTTGGGAGTGGACGTGTCAGCGGATGGGTCTATGAAAGATGAGGTGAATCATAGAATTGATGAGGGAAAAAGAGTGAGTGGTGCACTTAGGAGTCTGTGGAGACAAAGAACTTTGTCCTTGGAGGCAAAGAGGGGAATGTATGAGAGTATAGTTTTACCAACGCTCTTATATGGGTGTGAAGCGTGGGTGATGAATGTTGCAGCGAGGAGAAGGCTGGAGGCAGTGGAGATGTCATGTCTGAGGGCAATGTGTGGTGTGAATATAATGCAGAGAATTCGTAGTTTGGAAGTTAGGAGGAGGTGCGGGATTACCAAAACTGTTGTCCAGAGGGCTGAGGAAGGGTTGTTGAGGTGGTTCGGACATGTAGAGAGAATGGAGCGAAACAGAATGACTTCAAGAGTGTATCAGTCTGTAGTGGAAGGAAGGCGGGGTAGGGGTCGGCCTAGGAAGGGTTGGAGGGAGGGGGTAAAGGAGGTTTTGTGTGCGAGGGGCTTGGACTTCCAGCAGGCATGCGTGAGCGTGTTTGATAGGAGTGAATGGAGACAAATGGTTTTTAATACTTGACGTGCTGTTGGAGTGTGAGCAAAGTAACATTTATGAAGGGATTCAGGGAAACCGGCAGGCCGGACTTGAGTCCTGGAGATGGGAAGTACAGTGCCTGCACTCTGAAGGAGGGGTGTTAATGTTGCAGTTTAAAAACTGTAGTGTAAAGCACCCTTCTGGCAAGACAGTGATGGAGTGAATGATGGTGAAAGTTTTTCTTTTTCGGGCCACCCTGCCTTGGTGGGAATCGGCCGGTGTGATAATAAAAATAAAAAAAAAAATATATATATATATATATATATATGTATATACATATATATATATATATATATATAAAATTACAGATAGGATTACGGTTGCGAAATTCAATATAGAAAATAAAATATATTTCAGTGCACATAAGTATTGTATTCACTGCTATTCATTCAATCGACGTCTTGCCAGAAGCGTGCTGACATCACCTTCCGAATGGGCCTCCAAACTGCAGAATCTCCATCCCTCCTCCAGGACTTACCGCCTCCAGAACTCAAGTCCGGCTCTCAGATTTCCTCTAATCCCTTCATAACTCCAACGCACTCCAACAGCACCTCAGGTCACAAATCCATTTGACTTCACTCCGATCTAAACAACTCACAGAACCCCTCGGGATGTCCATAAGCTGATAAATATGCCAACTGGTAAAAATAAGCAGGAAAAGGCAAAAAATGCACCATCGATTCAATAATTTAAGGCTTGTTAATGATAGGAAAGATTAAAGAGAATCCAAACACACAAGAGTCTCATGCAAGGAGCACAACACAACGTGATTTTCTGCTCAGGCTGTCGTGGAGGTCCGGATAACCAACTCGGGACGTCAATATATTGGCTGCTGGGAAACTGTGGTGCCAATGTTGGTGCTGTGTTAGTTGGTGTATTGTGAGGGAGGAGGAACGGAGAGAAAGAGAAAGAGAGAGCGAAGAAAACAGAGAAAGAGAGCGAGGGAGGGCGGGAGGGAGGGAGGGAGGGAGAGAGAGAGAGAGAGAGAGAGAGAGAGAGAGAGAGAGAGAGAGAGAGAGAGAGAGAGAGAGAGAGAGAGAGAGAGAGAGAGAGATTGAGAGAGAGACAGAGAGACAGAGACAGAGAGACACAGAGACAGAGAGACAGAGACAGAGAGAGAGGAGGGAGGGAGGTACAGAGATTGGAGGAGGGAGAGAGAGAGATAAGTAATGACTATAACTCCTCACTTTTTACAATAACTTTTTCTATGTAGCACCCATCAAATTGACTATATGCAACATCTTTCTCTCACCCTTTCCAACACAATTGAACCCTAACAATTCCTCACCCACACTTTCCATAACAACTGAACGTAATATAACACAATTCCTCACCCTCACTGTCCACAACAACTGGACCGTAACATAACACAATTACTCTGCCTTGCTATGCAGAATATCTTGGCTACACCACAGGCGAGGACACAGCGGCCTCGGTCCTCTGTAACCTGTCTCGACACCTTGCTCCAGTAATTAACGTTGTGGTCTTCTCTGACAACCACCTTTCACACGCGCGCACACGCACACACGCACACACACACACACACACACACACACACACACACACACACACACACACACACACACACACACACACACACACAATGTTCCAAACTTCATAGTTTTTTCCTAGTGTTATCAGATGCATCTCCCTATCGGGTACATGTCTCCCTAGCTCCTCCATTTAAAAAAATCAACTAACTGAAGCTCATTGAATCACACCACTCTCCAGTTAAAACTTCTCTACTCTAGTTAAAAGTTCGTCTTTCCCACTCCACTAAAACAACATCCTCTCTCCACTCCAGCTAAACAACGCTCTTTCCTCCACTCCAGTTAAACAACGCTCTTTCCTCCACTCCAGTTAAACAACGCTCTTTCCTCCACTCAAGTTAAAAAATGCTCTTTCCTCCACTCCAGTTAAACAATGCTTTTCCTCCACTCCAGTTAAACAACGCTCTTTCCTCCACTCCAGTTAAACAACGCTTTTCCTCCACTCCAGTTAAACAACGCTCTTTCCTCCACTCCAGTTAAACAACGCTCTTTCCTCCACTCAAGTTAAACAACGCTCTTTCCTCCACTCAAGTTAAACAACGCTCTTTCCTCAACTCCAGTTAAACAACGCTCTTTCCTCCACTCAAGTTAAACAACGCTCTTTCCTCCACTCCAGTTAAACAATGCTCTTTCCTCCACTCCAGTTAAACAAAATCCTCTTTAAATAAAAACGTAGTCCATAACACTGCCCTTGTGTTACTAGAGCTTCTGAAAGTCGCGCGAGTGTGTATGGGAAAAGTGATTGTCAGTGTAGATGACGATGTCGAGACAGGTTATGGACGACCAGCGATAATGTAACCGCGATAATCTTTATTTTTGCATGCATGCAACTTGTATAAATGTGTGCCGCTGATGGGTAGGGTGGTGTACCCCCTCTTCTTGAATTTCATGACTATACTACACACACACACACACACACACACACACACACACACACACACACACACACACACACATTTTTATTAAAATGCACCAAAAATGTTAGGCCACTTATCTTTATTATCCCGTCTCCCCTCCCTCCGCCCACCCTTTTCCCTTATTTCCATCCTTACCTATCTGTCTTCCTTCCTCATCTTACCTAACATCTGATCATAAATCACCACTCACCTTGTCTCGATACTCCCATGATACTGGTTCCTTTTATTGCAATATTTATTTAACCGCATCAACGCCAGTCCCTTAAACGATTATTAACTCTCTGAATTATAATTATGTTAAGCTATCCTTCCTCCAAAACTACTTAAGTTAAATAGCTCATTTATTTAAAATTTAACACAAACAGCTCAAAGAAAGAATTGATTTCTAGGTACTACCAATAAGGTAAACTAGACCACGAGTATAAACTATACATTTTATTAGAAAACTTTCATCATATAAACCATATTGCTCTATCATTCTAGTCACAAATAACCCGCACATAGGAAAGAGAAGCTTATTACTACGTTTCGGTCCGACTTGGATCACTTACAAGTTAGTGTTCCTTGTAAATGGTCCAAATCGGACCGAAACGTCGTTATAAGCTTCTCTCTCCTATTTTTGGGTTATTTCTGTGTTGTTCCAGTCACAGTATTGTGCCTCTTTGATCTTTGTATTTTTTCTTCTTCATACTGACTTAGCGCCAAGAAGACGAGTTATCCTTTTTTTTCAGCTCCCCTTTCAATTAAATGTCTTATTCCATACGTGTATAAAACATCTCTAACTTCAGCAACATGATAGTCACAATTACAACCTATTGAATCAGCAAGAGATTATAGTAAACATACAGTCGAATATTCATCTCGCCTGTAAGCTGGCCGCTTGTACCTCGTGTATTCGATTTATTTAAATATGTTTTTAAGCAGCATGATCTCTCAAGTAATATATTGCTCGAGAACTTTTCAAAATTAAAAGAACTTCTAGAATTACAGACGCTAACGAGAGTATAATTATCACACTGCAATAGTTTTTGGCTACTGTTATTTTAATTAAAATAATGTATATGGTAATATTTATTAATATGCAACGAGCTATATTCCATAGCATACGAATATTATACTTTATGTGACGTGCTTTAAGCTCTTCTTGCTCACAGAGTTCACAGTGGCTCACGGTTGCTTACGGGATTAGGTACAGATGTTAGCGATATGCACTGTGCACTAACATTTGCCACCCTGGCCTTATATTCGTGCCTGTCCTGCTTTTATGTCTCTGTCTGTCTCTCCGTCTCTCTGTCTGTCTGTCTGTCTCTCTCTCTCTCTCTCTCTCTCTCTCTCTCTCTCTCTCTCTCTTTCTGTTTCTCACCAACACACACACACACACACATACACATACACACAGGTTTCATTCCTTATGTATAACCAAGTCTGAACTGAGGTTTATAATTATCGTGAGCCAACCAGATGGCTAATGTTATTCACCGAGTTCATTTTTTCTTTCTCTTATTTTCTTCTTTTATTCTTGTTTCCAGGATAAAGGATCAAGTATCCAGGATAAAGTTTACAAAATAAGTTTAAGCTTAATTCAAATGTACAAAACTTATTACGTACAGTCCAAGTTTTGAGGTTTAAACTGAAGTAAATTTCGAGTGTGTTGTAGTGATGTTTACACTTCATTATGATTGTATTATCATAATGTTTATAATTTTTGTCATTGTATTATCATAATGTTTACAATTTTTATCATTGTATTATCATAATGTTTACAGTTATTAAGATGGTATTATCATAATTTTTACACTTCTTTATGACTAAACGTCACAATGTTCACAGTCATTATTATATTATTATAACATTTACACTTCTCAATGTTTGTGTTGTCATAATGTTTACACTTCATTAATTAAATCACATTAAACTCGAGAAGACTAATTATGCTAATATCTTGTTTTTTATGTTAAGTAGAATAATTCCAGCATGAATGTTCGCCTCCCAACTAAAGCATAACATAATTATGCTAGTTAATATACAGGAAATCATTTGCATTAATAAATTCAAGTGTGCAGTAAGTATCCTCGCCCCGGCAACGACAATAAGTAGTATTTGATAAGTGTTCGCCTCTCCTCAACACTTTAAACAATGGATATAATTTCGATCCCCCATTAATTGATTTGTATATTTCGATCTCCCTTTTGCTGAAGAGGATCCCAGAAGGGGATAGTAATATATAGACCAATTAATCCTCTGAGTCTCTGTCTCCATATGGGTTTATATTGAGCACTGACAGGCGTTCGTTATATTTTAGTTATTCAGTGGATATAACATGATACCTAAGACATGACAGATCAGTTTCCAGAGTCGTTCTAATGTCTAAGCAGCCCGTCCACAGGATAGGCTAATCCCTGCCTGAGGCTAGATTTTTCCTGACAACCTGATCAAGCTGGCTGCTGGTTCAGTGGCCCGCCATAGCTGCACAAACGGGCTGATCTGGCACTCCCTGCAGGTAGTGTTCCATTGGGTGAATTGTACCAGCCCTAGTAGAGGTTTCACCCACAAGAAATACCAGGAAATCTGTTCCAATGCCCAGTGCAGCTTGGCATAAGCTTATTTAAGTTCCTCTCGACACAACCCATTCTTATACTCACGCGTTAAACATGACTCTGTGAGACTTCAATATTTATCAAGGCTGAGGGACTGATCACCTGAAAATACGTCTTCACGTCGTCCACAGCATGTTCTCTGCACTAAATTGACAAAGTCACTGGCTGGCAAAACGTCTCCACAATAAAGATACCCAAATGTTGCACATTTCTCTTATGCATTAACAAGTTGATGAATACAGGCATGCGCACACACACACAAACACACACACACACACACACACACACACACACACACACACACACACACACACACACACACACACACACACACACACACACACACACACACACACAGAACACATGAAAATAGGGAGATTAGTCGCAGAGCCAGGAACGAGTATGCACAGGTAAGGAGGGAGGCCCAGCGACAGTATGAAAATAACAGCATCGAAAATCAAGACTGACCCGAAACTGTTGTATAGCAACATCAGGAGGAAGACAACAGTCAAAGACCAGGTGATCAGACTGAGGACAGAAGGTGGAGAACCCACAAGAAATGATCAGGAGGTATGTGAGGAGCTAAACAGGAGATTTAAGGAAGTTTTTACAGTAGAGACAGGAAGGGCTCTGGGAAGACAGCACAGAAGGGAACATCAAGAGGGAATATACCAACAAGTGTTGGATGACATACGAACAAACGAGGAGGAGGTGCAGAAGCTGCTAAGTGACCTTGATACCTCAAAGGCGATGGGATCGGACATCTCCCCGTGGGTCCTTAGAGAAGGAGCAGAGATGATGTGCGTGCCCCTAACCACAATCTTCAACACATCCCTTGAAACTGGGCAACTACCTGAGAAATGGAAGACAGCAAATGTAGTCCCCATATTTAAGAAAGGAAACAGAAATGAGGCACTAAACTACAGACCTGTGTCTCTGACATGTATTGTGTGCAAAGTCATGGAGAAGATTATCAGGAGGAGAGTGGTCGAACACCTGGAACGGAACAAGATTATAAATGAAAACCAGCATGGGTTCATGGAAGGCAAATCCTGTGTCACAAACCTTCTGGAGTTTTATGACAAGGTAACAGAAGTAAGACACGAGAGAGAGGGGTGGGTTGATTGCATTTTCCTTGACTGCAGGAAGGCCTTTGACACAGTTCCCCACAAGAGATTAGTGCAGAACCTGGAGGATCAGGCGCATGTAACAGGGAGGGCACTACAATGGATCAGGGAATACCTGACAGGGAGGCAACAACGAGACATGGTACGTGAAGAGGTATCACAGTGGGCACCTGTGACGAGCGGGGTCCCACAGGGGTCAGTTCTAGGACCAGTGCTATTTTTGATATATGCGAACGACATGATGGAAGGAATAGACTCTGAAGTGTCCCTATTCGCAGATGATGTGAAGCTGATGAGAAGAATTAAATCGGATGAGGATGAGGCAGGACTGCAAAGAGACCTGGACAGGCTGGACATGTAGTCCAGAAACTGGCTTCTCGAATTCAACCCTGCCAAATGCAAAGTCATGAAGATTGGGGAGGGTTAAAGAAGACCGCAGACAGAGTATAGGCCAGGTGGACAAAGTCTACAGACCTCACTCACGGAGAAAGACCTCGGGGTGACCATAACACCGAGCACGTCACCGGAGGCACACATCAACCAAATAACTGCTGCAGCATACGGGCGCCTGGCATACCTGAGAATAGCGTTCCGATACCTTAATAAGGAATCGTTCAAGACACTGTACACTGTGTATGTTAGGCCCATACTGGAGTATGCAGCACCAGTCTGGAACCCACACCTGGTCAAGCACGTCAAGAAGTTAGAGAAAGTACGAAGGTTTGCAACAAGGCTAGTCCCAGAGCTCAAGGGAATGTCGTACGAGGAAAGGTTAAGGGAAATCGCACGACGACATTGGGGCACAGAAGGGTCAGGGGAGACATGATAACGACATACAAGATACTGCGGGGAATAGACAAGGTGGACAGAGATAGGATGTTCCAGAGAGGGGACACAGAAACAAGGGGTCACAGGGACGTTAGGAAGTATTTCTTCAGTCATAGAGTCGTCAGGAAGTGGAATAGCCTAGCAAGTGATGTAGTGGAGGCAGGAACCATACATAGTTTTAAGAAGAGGTATGACAAAGCTCAGGAAGTAGAGAGGGAGAGGACCTAGTAGCGACCAGTGAAGAGGCGGGGCCAGGAGCTGAGTCTCGACCCCTGCAACCAAAATTAGGTGAGTACACACACACACACACACACACACACACTAACCTGTGTGATGATCAAGAGGTTGGCTGGCTATCCTCTTGCATCCAGGTGACTCATGCTTCACCTGTGTGCGGAAAATGGGTGGAAACTGAATATTAATTAACCAATAAATTTTAGTATCAAATCCTGACCAAAAATTACTCTAATAAATGTTAGTTAATCAAACGTCTCCATTCAAAAAACCCACCTGTAGTTATCTGTATTTACGCCAAATTGAATTTCAATAAAATTATATTTTAATTTTAAAGCTCTATAAGATTAATCATCGCCAGTCACGAAAATGGCATGATAAAACCCATGAAAAAAAAATGAACCTCACAAGCGACAAAATTATTAAATAACTGGACAAGAGGCAGCGTATTTAAAAATAAAAAAAGTCAGCTATTCTTTCAAAATGAATAAATTTAGCCTATAACCAAGGTTCAACAAACCACGGTACGAGTGGGGCTCGAACTCACGGCAAGTGAGTCTAAAACTCCAAGCTAGCCAAGTGGCTTATGCGCTGGCCTGGAGTTTTATGACTCACTGAGTTCGAACCTCACCCAAACCGTGGTTTGTTTGCAATCGTGTTATTACGATTTCGTGAGTCATGATAACCAAGAGATTTTCTGGCATATAAGGCGAACGTGAGAAGTATCAAAACAGTAAATAAGTAATCATATTCAAGGGCTAATTACCCTCTTACTTTACGCGAAAGCATAACTCAAGCCTACCCTTGACCCTGACCTTGAGCATATAAGACTCAAGGCGATTTTCCAAGACTTTTTTGTTGGAAAAAAGTGCGCCTTATATGCCGGAAAATACAATAACTCATCAGCTGCTCAGCCAAAAACACTCACTGTTACTCTCCTGCTGTGCTATGTAAAGTCAATCTGCAGGTCATTTAATTAAAGGACAGAGCAATGTCTCCTGCAAGAGCATAGGGCTTACGTCACTCAGATTTTCCTTTTGCCTCTCCTTTGCACCTTTACAAAGGAAAGATATTTAAAAAAAACACATGAACACAGATGACAGAATGGCTGAGTAGAGCTTCACTATCACATATTACTAGAGACTTACAATATTGCTATATAATGGAGTTGTATAATATTAGTGTCATATACTGAGACTCACAATATTATTTCATATTACAAACGTACAACCTTCTATTGTTTATTAAATATTGTAATACTGTTATATACATTTGAATATTACAGTGTAAACGAATGGATATGAGTCGATGCTTGATGGTGAATGACACTCCCAGCAAAGAAACCTTGTATATTCATAAGGAGTTTCACCCACTAGGGGCTTTATCAAGTGCATCAAACATACAAAAAAACTGTTTATTAAACAACAATTACAATACTGCGAAAGACGATAATGATAATGATAACTATTAATAGGAATGTGAGAAAATCTTATTAAACTATAGAGTAAGATGGTCTTAAAAGGACTTAGATGTCGAGGGACTTACCCGCACTTAAGAGACGGTTAAGAGAGACTTAAGGTGCGCTTAGAGACATCTGATGGGGCAAAACTCGTAAAATATTACGGGAGAATCCTCCACTTTAGTTTATTTGGCAGGTGGGCAAGCTGCTTCCCTTGCTGCTGCTAACATACGAGCCCATTACCAAGACTCTTATAGTTCTTGTTTCATTACTTCCAGCAGGAAGTAGTGAAATGCAGAGTACTCACTCTCACTTTCTCTCTCTTTCTCTCTCTCTCTCTCTCTCTCTCTCTCTCTCTCTCTCTCTCTCTCTCTCTCTCTCTCTCTCTCTCTCTCTCTCTCTCTCTCTCTCTCTCTCTCTATATATATATATATATATATATATATATATATATATGCAATAAGATCACAGTAAACAGGTGATTTTAGAATATGCAAAACAACCACTCTGAAAGAATAGAGAAATTCCAAGCGCTTTCGTGACTACTCACATTATAATGTGAGTAGTCACAATTATTAGCTATTGAGCTATATACTATATATATATATATATATATATATATATATATATATATATATATATATATATATATATATATATATATATATATATATATATATATATATATATATATATATATATATATGTCGTGCCGAATAGGCAGAACTTGCGATCTTGGCTTAAATAGCAACGCTCATCTTGCCATATAGTACAAGTGAAAATTTGTGTATGCAATAATTTCGCCAAAATCATTCTGAACCTGACGAAAAAATATATTTCATTGTGTTTGTTTAGTACTAAATTATTGTAAACGTATTTAAAATATATTTAATTGGGTTAGGCTAAAATAAATTGCTCTTCTTATAATAAGGTTAGGTAAGTTTTCTAAGATTCTTTTGGTGCAAAACTAAAAAATTTTACATTAACCTTAATGAAAAATATATATATTTAAACGTATAAGAGAAAATTTCAGAAAGGACTTAATTTTAAATGAGTTCTTGCTAACTGACCAGTTTTACATATTCTGCACGACATATATATATATATATATATATATATATATATATATATATATATATATATATATATGACGTAGAGGCCCATTTTCCTTTACTTAGTAAAACTGAATACATGACAATTACACCGTGAAAACAAGGCGAGCACTGTAGTGAGTCGAGTCAAAGAGATCAACAGCAGATACTCCTGACGAGGAGGGTGCTAGCGTGATCGATGAGAGGCTGCCTGCTGAGACTAATTCGCATTTGGAGAGGTTTAGGAAGAGGCTTAGAATCGCTACTTGGACTCTGATTTCCCTGGTGTTCAACAGCAGAGATTCTGTGGTGCTGGCTAGAATGTTGTCGTCCAAGAGCCAGATGTTGAGCTTACCCAGTAATCTCTGACGTCCTTAATTAATGACTACGCAGAATGTGAAGTCACCAGCAACTAGGAATTTTCACTGATTTTTCTGTGAAATAAAGACAAATATACAACTAATACTTATGATTTTTAGACTTTTAAAGGGGTGTAAATTATGAAACAAATATTAGTTTTTGTGTATCACACATTTTTTTTTACATTTTTAGAGAAAATATGCAAACCCCTTTATGTGAACGGTTTCAAAATGCATAGTTTGGGCTTCACAGCATTGCTGGTTTGTTCCCAACGTTTGATATCCTGGCAGAGTATGAAATTCAAGGGTTTCGACCGAAGTGGCTCAGCCATTTCAGTTATATTCAATGCAGACTGTGCTCCATTGTTTCAAAGGAGGAGATTTTGTTTGTGACAGTTGTACATCAAGCTTGACCTTATCAAACTTCTTTCTTATATTTGACTCAAACACCTAAATAATACACGATGTTCCTTTATATAGATGGAGGTTGACAGTTATTCTCAGCAGATAGCCTTGGTCTGTAAACTTAAGTCCTCTGCTGTCTGTCTTACCATAAATAAATGGTTAGGGCAGTGGACAAGGATTTTCAGCATTTAAATACCTCTGAAGAAAGTTCGCCAAACTAAGTGAAGCCAAGAGTAAAGGAGGTTTAAGAGTAGGTAAACAAATGGTAATGAATAACCTGGAGTTAACTTCCTGGCATTCCTTTAAGAACATCTGTGATGGACTTCTCGGCAGATACAGAGACGTCAACTACAAGGAACTGGTAGATCACCTACTGTAAAGTTACCAAAGACTGGACTGTAACATGTCACTCAAAATGCATTTCCTCCACTCACATTTGTCTTTTTTCCCCTTGGCAACGTAAAAGACAAGAATGACTAACACAGAGAAAAATTCCATCAAGAAGTGGTAAGTGGAGTCCTGTAATACTAGCTGGTTTCTGTTGGATGTCGAAACGAGAGTAGTCAGCCAAGGCCTACACAAGACAGAGCCAGGCTATTGTGTTGTGCACAATGGCATCCTTCACACTCCTAGTATATATCACTTGGATAAACTTACACATTAGTTATATATGGGAGTTTTGTATGAACGTGGTTTAACAAGGCAGTTAATCAACTTATAAAACTACATTATTTAAAAAATTGAGATGTACTATACATAAAACATCACATCCTTCATCAGCATAGTTGCTTCTGTGAATCGAACATCAAATAGTTCACGTATACTTCTATAATTTTAATTCTACTTTAGAGTGTCATCTGCATATTAATATAATGTATAAAGATAAAATTCAGGTACAGTACGTGCAGAATAAGAAGTATAAATGAGCAGAAGGCGCAGCTACCGGAGTCAAGAGTAATGGCAGACATTCTTCACCAGATTTACTCCCCAGGCAGAAATGTCAAGTGATCTCCGCTGAAACAAATGTGACAAGCTTTACAACGTTTGTTTTACTTCTGGTGTCAGCAATGAAGGAAACTAAGCAGCTAGCCGGAAGCCTTCTCTCCACTCCTTAGTTTTTTACCTTCTTCCAGAAACATAGTCTTGACCCTTTCTTCCATCCCACAGTCTCGGTCCCATCTTCCACCCCCTAGTTTTGGTCCCATCTTCCACCCCCCCCCTAGTCTTGACCCTTTTTTCCACCCTATAGTCTTGGCCCCTTCTTCCACCCCGTAGCCTTGGCCCCTTCTTCCATCCCCTAGTGTTGGCCCCATCTTCCACTCCCTAGGTTTGACCCCATTTTCCATCCCCAAGTCTAGGCCCTATCTTCCACCCTCTACTCTTGGCCCCATCTTCCACCCCCTAGTTTTAGCCCCATCTTTCACCCCCTAGTCTTAGCCTCAGCTTCCACCCCCTTGTTTTAGCCCCATCTTCCACCCCCTAGTCTTGGCCCCCCATCTTCTACCCCTAGTCTTGGCCCAATCTCCCACCCACTAGTTTTAGCCCCATCTTCTACCCCTAGTCTTGGCCCCCATCTTCTACCCCCTATTCTTGGCCCAATCTTCCACCCCCTAGTCTTGGCCCAATCTTCCACCCTCTAGTCTTGGCCCAATCTTCCACCCACTAGTTTTAGCCCCATCTTCCACCCCCTAGTATTGGCCCCATCTTCCACCCTCTAGTCTTGGCCCAATCTTCCACCCTCTAGTCTTGGCCCAGTCTTCCACCCACTAGTTTTAGCCCCATCTTCCACCCCCTAGTATTGGCCCCATCTTCCACCCTCTAGCCTTGGCCCTATCTTTCACCCCCATTCTTCTCTTCTTTCCTCTCATTTTCCTGCTATCGTCCTCCCCATCATAAACTTCAGCCTCTTGCTCGTCATTCATCTTCCTGCCTTCTTGCCTCAAACCTCTCCTTCTTGTTTTTCATCTTTTCCACTGTTCATTCGTCACTTCTCTCTTTCCTCTTGCTCCTTCCTTGCTCCTTTGGCTCCTTTATGCGTCCCTTCTCGCTTCCCTCCTTGCCTTTCTCCTCTCCTCCCTCTTTACATCCCTACGCCCTCTTGTGAAGCAATTCCCGCCTCCACTTAGCATCTGCTCCCAGTCTTTTCTTTCTCTCTCTCTCTCTCTCTCTCTCTCTCTCTCTCTCTCTCTCTCTCTCTCTCTCTTTACACAGGGCTTGACAAGGTTAGGTTAAGGATACCTAGCTTTATTGACAAGCTATTTACAAGTTAAGGATTCCTAGCTTTATTGACAAGCTAGGAGCTGTTACCTACATCAGCTCAAGTGAAAGAATTTTATTGTTATGAAACATACAAGTAGGGAACAGGATGAAGTTGGAGCCATCTGTGGGACAACATTTTCATTTGATCAACTGACTTTATCTTGTTGACATCGTAATGCTGTACGAATGTGTTCCAGACTCGAGTCATCCTGGGGATAAATGATCTCAGATGAAGTGATGTTTTGGAGAAGGGTACAGCCAGGGTGAAGTTACTGCTTTCTGCCTGTCTTGTGGTATAGAAGCTTGGTTCTCACTGTCCTCGAAGTGGAGCCAAGTGTGGTACTTTGACAATGTTGGCCTTGTACATAACAGTAAGGCCACCCACATCCCTCCTGTGTTGAAGACTCTGCTGAATTGACAGATCTATCGAGGATGGGTCCAGGCGAGAGATGAAACGTCTTGCTCTGTTCTCTACTTTGTCAAGCAGTCGCAGATGAGAGGGAGAGCAGGCAAACCAAGAAAGTGGAGCATACTCAAGGTGTGAGCGTACTTGTGCCTCATACAGAATCTTGCAACCTCTACTGTCAAGCAGATGCGAGATACAGCGATGTGCTGTAAGCTTCCTGGCTACTTTGTTTGCAAGATTTACAAAGTGGTTCTTCATTGTCAGTTTGGAGTCAAATTTCACCCCAAGGATATCAACTTCTTCCCCAGGTACCAACACCCTCCCATTCATACTTACTACTGCACCGGCATTACCATCATGGTGCCTAGAAACCATCATCATTTGTGTTTTCTCAGGTGCAAATGTTACTTGCCATCGGTTTCCCCAAGCTGATATAGCTTTAAGCTGGTGATTGATTTAGCTTCCAGCAGCTGACATTTCTTCTCTTGGATAAGTGAATGTCAGAGTACAGTCGTCTGCATATGCATGGGATTCTGGGATGAGATGAAGAAGATCATTGAAGTAGACATTCCATAACAATAGTTCCAGCACACTTCCTCGTGGAACAATTGCCCCAAAAGAATGTCTTGCACATTCTGTTTCATTGAGAACTACCCTTAGAGATCTACCATGAAGGTAATCACTGAGGAGACATAGCGTAGAGCCTGCACTTCCCAGAGCTTGGAGTTTTGCCAAGAGGCCCTGGTGCAACACTCGGTCGGAAGTACCAGCAATGTCTACTGCTACCACACAGCTGACTTTGGATTCATCCAGTGACTGGTGCCATTTAGTGGAAAGGTTTAACAAAAGATCAACAGCAAAGTAACCTTTCCTGACGCCATATTGACGGTCACAAAGTAGTGAGTGGTAGTCAAAACACTCTGTCATTTGTCATGAGATTATTGTCTCGAGGATCTTGCCAGTGATTGACAGGAGTGACACTAGTCTGTAGTTGCTGATTTCTGCTCTGCTCTTCTTTTTGTGAACAGGGACTACATTTGCCTCCTTCCACAGAGAAGGTCATTTACACTGTACTAGGTGCGGAAAGCTGCGAGTTAGAGTTGCTGCTAGCTGGTCTGCACATCTCAGCAATCTTGGGCTCAACTTGTCTACGCCCACAGCCTATTCTTGGTTAAACGATTTTAGGCAGAAATGCACTTCCTCCTGCCTTATTGTCACCATTGACAATTTTGACACAGTTCTTGCAGATAGCCAAGGAGGGTCCCTTGCTGCATTTTGGTAGCAAAGTGTTCGGCAAAGAGGTCCGCTTTCTCTTGACTACAGGTAGAGGTGGTCCCATCCTGTCGATTTAGAGGTGGAATGAGTTCATCAGGCAGATAACCTTGGACCCTACTCTACCTGATGTTAGCTTTCTTTTTGTTTCCACCTCCCATTAAGCGATGGCCCACTTTTGAACTTCACCCATATGCCTACAGGCTTGCCTGTGCAAGTTCCTGTTATAGGTAGTAGGATGTCTCTTATACCTTCGCCATGCTTTGTAGCAGTAGCAGCCTCTCTACAACGAAATCCAAACCAAGGCTGATCTAAAGGCTTCGTCACATATTGCCTGTGAGGGATGTGTTCTTGTTGTAGATTAAAGATGTGTCCAGTGAAGGTTTTCACTTGGTTGTCAACATCCCCTTGGAGAAGAGCATTCCAATCGGTGGTGGCTCTCTCTCTCTCTCTCTCTCTCTCTCTCTCTCTCTCTCTCTCTCTCTCTCTCTTTTTCTCTCTCTCTCTCTCTCTTTCCCTCTCTCTCCCTCTCTCTCTCCCTCTCTCTCTCCCTCTCTCTCTCTCTTTCTCCCTCTCTCTCTTTCTCTCTCTTCTCAGTCTCCTTTGCCATGCTCCTTTTTTCTCTTTCTCGTCCTTCTCTTATCTTTCATTGTCCTCCTCTTCTCCGCAACTGCCTTTTCTTTTTTTTTTTTTTTTTGCCTTACTAGCTATTCTTCTTGATTTCTGACATGTAGCTTCTTCCTGGCTCTCTCTCTCTCCATCTCTCCCAGCTCTTCGCTCTCAATTCTTCGCTCTCTCTCTCCTTCTCAACACTCCACTCTTTTTAAACTACCTATTCACCCCGTCATTCTCTCTCTCTCTCTCTCTCTCTCTCTCTCTCTCTCTCTCTCTCTCTCTCTCTCTCTCTCTCTCTCTCTCTCTCTCGTCACTGATATAAATTTTAAAATATAAATTTCGCGTCACTCCTCATATATAAACTTTCCCCTCATCTCCGCTTCCTTTCAGAATACAAAACATTCTTAAATTTTCCTCCAACTTCCGCCAAGTTTCTCACTAATTATGAAACACTGCTTAAACCTCTGTACGGAAAACGCTGTTGTTTTAACAATGTTTCAACATTGTAAAACATTAATAACAGTTTAAGTCAGCGTTTTAATATTTTCAAATATTTTTCTGCACTCGAAATATAACTTATCCGGTTTTAATATGAAAGATAAACGATTATATATAATATTATAATCGGTTATACTGCCAAGTATCAATATATATATATATATATATATATATATATATATATATATATATATATATATATATATATATATATATATATATATATATATATATATATATATATATATATATATATATATATATATATATATATATATATATATATACTCGGTTATAACACAAAACATAACTATCTTCATAATATACGGATTATATAATATATTCGGGTATATTATTAGGCATGCTGAAATATAATATAAAATATATCCGGCTTTATAAAATATGATCAGCCTTATTATAAAATATAATTAGCTTTATAGACTGTAACTGTCTATATTATAAAAAGTGAGCTATAACACATATAATATCAGCTATAATATACAGCATAATCAGCTATAATATAAATAGCTATGACAATAAATTCAGCTATAATATAAACTATAATTAACTGTAAAATAAAACAGAATAACCTACCTTGTAAAATATAATGTCCGTCTATATTTTAAAAGAAATCTCAGGTAAAATATAATTCCAGAAAAAAAACAGGAAAGCTGAAGCTCTCAAAAAATGCATAAGAAATACATTTTAATTCGTTTACAGGACTGAATATTAATTACTTTCCATTAATATAAGCAGATAATCTCATTAGACTTGTAAAGCTGAGAGGGTGAGCAATTCCTCCTCATCTGTAGGTCATATTTTCTCCGGTAGATGGCACTAATTATCAGCCATGTTGCTGTGATTATTACGAGAAAAAAGTATCTGTCGAGAGAGGATTTACCCTGGCTGGGAATGATGGATTATAACTGGTAATGGGGGTGATAATGAATGGTGATGCTTGTGTTATGGCTGGTGTACTAGTGACAGTGTTGGTGAGTGGTGATGCTTGTGTTATGACTGTTGTACTAGTGACAGTGTTGGTGAATGGTGATGCTTGTGTTATGACTGGTGTACTAGTGACAGTGTTGGTGAGTGGTGATGCTTGTGTTATGACTGTTGTACTAGTGACAGTGTTGGTGAGTGGTGATGCTTGTGTTATGACTGTTGTACTAGTGACAGTGTTCGTGAATGGTGATGCTTGTGTTATGACTGGTGTACTAGTGACAGTGTTGGTGAGTGGTGATGCTTGTGTTATGACTGTTGTACTAGTGACAGTGTTGGTGAATGGTGATGCTTGTGTTATGACTGGTGTACTAGTGACAGTGTTGGTGAGTGGTGATGCTTGTGTTATGACTGTTGTACTAGTGACAGTGTTGGTGAGTGGTGATGCTTGTGTTATGGCTGGTGTACTAGTGACAGTGTTGGTGAGTGGTGATGCTTGTGTTATGACTGTTGTACTAGTGACAGTGTTGGTGAATGGTGATGCTTGTATTATGACTGGTGTACTAGTGACAGTGTTGGTGAGTGGTGATGCTTGTCTTATGACTGTTGTACCAGTGTCAGTGTTGGTGAGTGGCGATGCTTGTGTTATGGCTGGTGTACTAGTGACAGTGTTGGTGAGTGGTGATGCTTGTGTTATGGCTGGTGTACTAGTGACAGTGTTGGTGATTGGTGATGCTTGTGTTATGACTGTTGTACTAGTGACAGTGTTGGTGAGTGGTGATGCTTGTGTTATGACTGTTGTACTAGTGACAGTGTTGGTGAGTGGTGATGCTTGTGTTATGACTGTTGTACTAGTGACAGTGTTGGTGAATGGTGATGCTTGTGTTATGACTGTTGTACTAGTGACAGTGTTGGTGAGTCGTGATGCTTGTGTTATGACTGGTGTACTAGTGACAGTGTTGATGAGTGGTGATGCTTGTGTTATGACTGTTGTACTAGTGACAGTGTTGGTGAGTGGTGATGCTTGTGTTATGACTGTTGTACTAGTGACAGTGTTGGTGAGTGGTGATGCTTGTGTTATGACTGGTGTACTAGTGACAGTGTTGGTGAATGGTGATGCTTGTGTTATGACTGTTGTACTAGTGACAGTGTTGGTGAGTGGTGATGCTTGTGTTATGACTGTTGTACTAGTGACAGTGTTGGTGAGTGGTGATGCTTGTGTTATGGCTGGTGTACTAGTGACAGTGTTGGTGAGTGGTGATGCTTGTGTTATAACTGTTGTACTAGTGACAGTGTTGGTGAGTGGTGATGCTTGTGTTATGGCTGGTGTACTAGTGACAGTGTTGGTGAGTGGTGATGCTTGTGTTATGGCTGGTGTACTAGTGACAGTGTTGGTGATTGGTGATGCTTGTGTTATGACTGTTGTACTAGTGACAGTGTTGGTGAATGGTGATGCTTGTGTTATGACTGTTGTACTAGTGACAGTGTTGGTGAGTGGTGATGCTTGTGTTATGACTGTTGTACTAGTGACAGTGTTGGTGAGTGGTGATGCTTGTGTTATGACTGTTGTACTAGTGACAGTGTTGGTGAGTGGTGATGCTTGTGTTATGACTGGTGTACTAGTGACAGTGTTGGTGAGTGGTGATGCTTGTGTTATGACTGTTGTACTAGTGACAGTGTTGGTGAGTGGTGATGCTTGTGTTATGACTGTTGTACTAGTGACAGTGTTAGTGAGTGGTGATGCTTGTGTTATGACTGTTGTACTAGTGACAGTGTTGGTGAGTGGTGATGCTTGTGTTATGACTGTTGTACTAGTGACAGTGTTGGTGAGTGGTGATGCTTGTGTTATGACTGTTGTACTAGTGACAGTGTTAGTGAGTGGTGATGCTTGTGTTATGACTGTTGTACTAGTGACAGTGTTGGTGAGTGGTGATGCTTGTGTTATGACTGTTGTACTAGTGACAGTGTTAGTGAGTGGTGATGCTTGTGTTATGACTGTTGTACTAGTGACAGTGTTGGTGAGTGGTGATGCTTGTGTTATGACTGTTGTACTAGTGACAGTGTTGGTGAGTGGTGATGCTTGTGTTATGACTGTTGTACTAGTGACAGTGTTGGTGAGTGGTGATGCTTGTGTTATGGCTGGTGTACTAGTGACAGTGTTGGTGAGTGGTGATGCTTGTGTTATGGCTGGTGTACTAGTGACAGTGTTGGTGAGTGGTGATGCTTGTGTTATGACTGGTGTGCCAGTGGCAAGAGTGTTGGTGAGTGGTGATGCTTGTGTTATGGCTGGTGTACTAGTGACAGTGTTAGTGAGTGGTGATGCTTGTGTTATGGCTGGTGTACTAGTGACAGTGTTGGTGAGTGGTGATGCTTGTGTTATGACTGTTGTACTAGTGACAGTGTTGGTGAGTGGTGATGCTTGTGTTATGACTGGTGTACTAGTGACAGTGTTGGTGAATGGTGATGCTTGTGTTATGACTGTTGTACTAGTGACAGTGTTGGTGAGTGGTGATGCTTGTGTTATGACTGTTGTACTAGTGACAGTGTTGGTGAGTGGTGATGCTTGTGTTATGGCTGGTGTACTAGTGACAGTGTTGGTGAGTGGTGATGCTTGTGTTATAACTGTTGTACTAGTGACAGTGTTGGTGAGTGGTGATGCTTGTGTTATGGCTGGTGTACTAGTGACAGTGTTGGTGAGTGGTGATGCTTGTGTTATGGCTGGTGTACTAGTGACAGTGTTGGTGATTGGTGATGCTTGTGTTATGACTGTTGTACTAGTGACAGTGTTGGTGAATGGTGATGCTTGTGTTATGACTGTTGTACTAGTGACAGTGTTGGTGAGTGGTGATGCTTGTGTTATGACTGTTGTACTAGTGACAGTGTTGGTGAGTGGTGATGCTTGTGTTATGACTGTTGTACTAGTGACAGTGTTGGTGAGTGGTGATGCTTGTGTTATGACTGGTGTACTAGTGACAGTGTTGGTGAGTGGTGATGCTTGTGTTATGACTGTTGTACTAGTGACAGTGTTGGTGAGTGGTGATGCTTGTGTTATGACTGTTGTACTAGTGACAGTGTTAGTGAGTGGTGATGCTTGTGTTATGACTGTTGTACTAGTGACAGTGTTGGTGAGTGGTGATGCTTGTGTTATGACTGTTGTACTAGTGACAGTGTTAGTGAGTGGTGATGCTTGTGTTATGACTGTTGTACTAGTGACAGTGTTGGTGAGTGGTGATGCTTGTGTTATGACTGTTGTACTAGTGACAGTGTTAGTGAGTGGTGATGCTTGTGTTATGACTGTTGTACTAGTGACAGTGTTGGTGAGTGGTGATGCTTGTGTTATGACTGTTGTACTAGTGACAGTGTTGGTGAGTGGTGATGCTTGTGTTATGACTGTTGTACTAGTGACAGTGTTGGTGAGTGGTGATGCTTGTGTTATGGCTGGTGTACTAGTGACAGTGTTGGTGAGTGGTGATGCTTGTGTTATGGCTGGTGTACTAGTGACAGTGTTGGTGAGTGGTGATGCTTGTGTTATGACTGGTGTGCCAGTGGCAAGAGTGTTGGTGAGTGGTGATGCTTGTGTTATGGCTGGTGTACTAGTGACAGTGTTAGTGAGTGGTGATGCTTGTGTTATGGCTGGTGTACTAGTGACAGTGTTGGTGAGTGGTGATGCTTGTGTTATGACTGGTGTACTAATGACAGTGTTGGTGAGTGGTGATGCTTGTGTTATGACTGTTGTACTAGTGACAGTGTTGGTGAGTGGTGATGCTTGTGTTATGACTGTTGTACTAGTGACAGTGTTGGTGAATGGTGATGCTTGTGTTATGACTGTTGTACTAGTGACAGTGTTGGTGAGTGGTGATGCTTGTGTTATGACTGTTGTACTAGTGACAGTGTTGGTGAGTGGTGATGCTTGTGTTATGGCTGGTGTACTAGTGACAGTGTTGGTGAGTGGTGATGCTTGTGTTATAACTGTTGTACTAGTGACAGTGTTGGTGAGTGGTGATGCTTGTGTTATAACTGTTGTACTAGTGACAGTGTTGGTGAGTGGTGATGCTTGTGTTATGGCTGGTGTACTAGTGACAGTGTTGGTGAGTGGTGATGCTTGTGTTATGGCTGGTGTACTAGTGACAGTGTTGGTGATTGGTGATGCTTGTGTTATGACTGTTGTACTAGTGACAGTGTTGGTGAATGGTGATGCTTGTGTTATGACTGTTGTACTAGTGACAGTGTTGGTGAGTGGTGATGCTTGTGTTATGACTGTTGTACTAGTGACAGTGTTGGTGAGTGGTGATGCTTGTGTTATGACTGTTGTACTAGTGACAGTGTTGGTGAGTGGTGATGCTTGTGTTATGACTGGTGTACTAGTGACAGTGTTGGTGAGTGGTGATGCTTGTGTTATGACTGTTGTACTAGTGACAGTGTTGGTGAGTGGTGATGCTTGTGTTATGACTGTTGTACTAGTGACAGTGTTAGTGAGTGGTGATGCTTGTGTTATGACTGTTGTACTAGTGACAGTGTTGGTGAGTGGTGATGCTTGTGTTATGACTGTTGTACTAGTGACAGTGTTAGTGAGTGGTGATGCTTGTGTTATGACTGTTGTACTAGTGACAGTGTTGGTGAGTGGTGATGCTTGTGTTATGACTGTTGTACTAGTGACAGTGTTAGTGAGTGGTGATGCTTGTGTTATGACTGTTGTACTAGTGACAGTGTTGGTGAGTGGTGATGCTTGTGTTATGACTGTTGTACTAGTGACAGTGTTAGTGAGTGGTGATGCTTGTGTTATGACTGTTGTACTAGTGACAGTGTTGGTGAGTGGTGATGCTTGTGTTATGGCTGGTGTACTAGTGACAGTGTTGGTGAGTGGTGATGCTTGTGTTATGGCTGGTGTACTAGTGACAGTGTTGGTGAGTGGTGATGCTTGTGTTATGACTGGTGTGACCAGTGGCAGTGACAGTGTTGGTGAGTGGTGATGCTTGTGTTATGACTGTTTGTACTAGTGACAGTGTTGGTGAGTGGTGATGCTTGTGTTATGACTGTTGTACTAGTGACAGTGTTGGTGAGTGGTGATGCTTGTGTTATGACTGTTGTACTAGTGACAGTGTTGGTGAATGGTGATGCTTGTGTTATGACTGTTGTACTAGTGACAGTGTTAGTGAGTGGTGATGCTTGTGTTATGACTGTTGTACTAGTGAGAGTGTTGGTGAGTGGTGATGCTTGTGTTATGGCTGGTGTACTAGTGACAGTGTTAGTGAGTGGTGATGCTTGTGTTATGGCTGGTGTACTAGTGACAGTGTTGGTGAGTGGTGATGCTTGTGTTATGACTGGTGTGCCAGTGGCAAGAGTGTTGGTGAGTGGTGATGCTTGTGTTATGGCTGGTGTACTAGTGACAGTGTTAGTGAGTGGTGATGCTTGTGTTATGGCTGGTGTACTAGTGACAGTGTTGGTGAGTGGTGATGCTTGTGTTATGACTGGTGTGCCAGTGGCAAGAGTGTTGGTGAGTGGTGATGCTTGTGTTATGGCTGGTGTACTAGTGACAGTGTTAGTGAGTGGTGATGCTTGTGTTATGGCTGGTGTACTAGTGACAGTGTTGGTGAGTGGTGATGCTTGTGTTATGGCTGGTGTACTAGTGACAGTGTTAGTGAGTGGTGATGCTTGTGTTATGGCTGGTGTACTAGTGACAGTGTTGGTGAGTGGTGATGCTTGTGTTATGGCTGGTGTACTAGTGACAGTGTTAGTGAGTGGTGATGCTTGTGTTATGGCTGGTGTACTAGTGACAGTGTTGGTGAGTGGTGATGCTTGTGTTATGACTGGTGTGCCAGTGGCAAGAGTGTTGGTGAGTGGTGATGCTTGTGTTATGGCTGGTGTACTAGTGACAGTGTTAGTGAGTGGTGATGCTTGTGTTATGGCTGGCGTACTAGTGACAAGAGTGTTGGTTGCATTATGACGTACTAGTGACTGATAGTGTTGCGACTGACGTAATGGTAACTGATAGTGTTGCGACTGACGTACTAGTGACTAATAGTGTTGCGACTAACGTACTAATGGCTAATAGTGTTGTGACTAACGTTCTAATGACTAACAGAGTTGTGACTAACATGCTAGTGACTGACAGCGTTGTGACTAACGTAATAGTGACTGACAGTGTTGTGACTAACGTACTAGTGACTGACAGCGTTGTGATTAATGTACTAGTGCCTGATAGTCTTGTCACTGACATGACTGTTCTCTTCTGTCTCTTCTTCTCTCTGAGCCTCTAATCGAGTCTTTATCCCTTCTTCTCCTCCTTCCCTCCCGGTCATTTTCCACTCTCATTATTTTTCTCTCTCGCCCTTATAGCCCCTTCTCAAATTCTCTCACACCCTTTTGTCCTTCTACCCTCCACGCTACCACTGCGTCTTGTTTCTTCCTCATCCTCTTCTCTAACCCTTCACTCCCTCAGCCTCCTTCTCCCTTACCCTTCTTTCCCCTCTCTTTTCCGTCTTTATCTCTCCCGCCCTTTTACCCCTGCTGTCTTATCTTGACTTACGTTCACTAATTACAATGTTTCCTTAAAGTACATGAAAAATATCTTGATCTTGACACTAAGAGGACCTCGAAAAAAAAATCCCCCAAAAAAACGAAAATGAAGAACTCAAAAGGATTCAGAATAAAACCTTCAAGAGGCAAAGCTCAAAATCAAAAAAACTTTGAAAATTAATAAAAAATATTTCGCCGAATTGCGAACCACAGATTTTTAAGTAAATAATGAGAAGTGTAAAGTTTAGAAGCTGAATGGAGAGAGGAAGTGTGAAAGTAGTAGAAAGTATAGGGGTTGCTCCCCTTGCTAGCAAGCTAGTACGCAGGGTTTTACAAGAATACGCTAAAGTTCCTTACTGTATTTACAAGTTAATTAAGAACATACAAATAAGGAACAGGATGAAGTTGAAGCCATCTGTAGGCCAGCGATTTCATTTGATCAACTGACTTCATTTTTCTCTCTCTCGCTCTCTCCTCTCTACCTCTCTCTCTCTCTCTCTCTCTCTCTCTCTCTCTCTCCCATCCCCTGAGCAGTGATTGGAGTGGAGGCTGCAAGTCGACAGGTGGAGTGTTGTAATAGTTTACCAGTGTGGCTGGCAAGCTGTCCAATATCCCCGTGTTGTCCCCCAGACACTGATTCACACAGCCCACTGACAATGGGTCAGCTTCGAGTTGTTGACGTAACTGTACAAAATGGACAGTGCGCTGGGTCCAGTAAGTCATCCGGCACCCCTGAAACACTACTGTGTGACATTCAATGCATATTATCATGTCTCGTGATGTGAGCTTCATGATTAATTAGACACATGTGCGACATCTGGGTGTCCATGTGCAACATCTGACTTTATCAATACAATACAGACATGATATGGAGACTCAAGAAATATATACAGCTTCAGTTTAAGGGGTAAGATGGTAAGGAAGCGAAAGATGTAGGTCAAAACAGTTAAGGCTCTAAAGAAAAAGAAACCCTTGAAAGCAGAAAATGATGCTTGGAGAAGAGAAAAAAGAGCTAATATGAAAAGGAGCTCTTGGGAAGGAAAACAAGCTATAGCGAGTGAAAAACAAGCTCCAATGAAGAGAAAATGAGCACCTGGGGAGTAAAAATGAGCTCCTGGGGAGAGAGAAAAAAAGATTTTTTGATGTGAAAAAGAGAATCATGGGAATGAAAAAGCTTTCGCGATATTTAAAAAAAAATAAAAAAAAGGTAGTGGAAAGAAAATGAGCTCCTGGGGGAGAAAAATGGAACTACTGAGAAATAAAAAGAGCTACCGAGGAAAGACGAGGAGCTTCTACGGGAGAAAAAAAAAAAAAGCTCTCTACGACAGAAAGTTCAATGGGGAGGAAAAAAAGAGCTCATAGGTACATACTTTTTTTTTTTTTTTGGAAGGTAAGATTCGTATTTTCAATAACTTTCCTCGAAATATTTAAATAAAATTTTCCCCAAAAAAAACCCTTCTTCTTTCTCAAAATAATTTTGTTATAGTTTATGTTACAGGACTAACAGACGCTGATGCTTGGCACAGGGACTTGGGCAGGATAGTGAAAATGTCCAAGAGAATCCAAATTGAGTTAATGGGGGTGAGAGGGGAGGTGGTGACAGTGTAGGTGGTGATAGAGAAGGTGGTGACAGTGTAAGTGGTGATGGGGGAGGTAGTGACAGTATTTGTGGTGAAAGGGGAGGCAGTGACAGTGTAGGTGGTGATAGGGGATGTAGTGACAGTGTAGGTGGTGATAGGGGAGGTGGTGACAGTGTAGGCGGTGGTAGGGGAGGTGGTGACTGTGTGAAGGTGAGAGGTAGCGAGAGTGATATGGTGAAAATGCGGATCTGAGAGAGACGTGGTAAGAGTAAGAGCGGTGAAGTAAGAGTGAGACGGCATGATTGAAGCTGACACAGGCACATCCAGATCTATCATCCAGTCATAAGTCAACTATTATTTTTAATAAACATTCGCCTGTAAACAACCACAAGCTAATGCTTAAGAATATTACAAGTGTTGTTTCTTTATGTTATGTTCTTTTGAGCTGTATCTACGTGTTGTATCCTTATGTTTGTTGTGTCTGTGTTGTATCCATGTCTCGTATGCTTGTAGTTATTGTGTTCTTGTGTTTTGAAACCAATTCTCAAAAAACACAGTAACACAACAAACATTATGTTGTCAAGGCAACGTAACTCGCAAATTAAAGAGCCGAAGGATAGGAGTGTGACCCCAATTACCACCTAGGTGTGACATCTGACTCCTTAGATTGGACAGGTAACCCTACCTGGACCAAATTATTCTACTCACGTACCAAACAACACACACCTACAAATATACACCCACGCTAATGCAATCATACAAATAATACACTTGTATAAACAAATATTGTGTCAGGTCAAATTGTGTGTGGAAATAAATAATAGAGTTTAAATGTCATATTATTCTGACCTAAATATTCTGATATACAATATTTTTTGATAAAGGTAAAGTCACGGAATATTGCTAATTTGACAGCGAGAGAGAGAGAGAGAGAGAGAGAGAGAGAGAGAGAGAGAGAGAGAGAGAGAGAGAGAGAGAGAGAGAGACAGAGACAGAGAGAGAGAGAGAGAGAGAGAGAGAGAGACAGAGACAGAGAAAGAGAGAGAGAGAGAGAGAGAGAGAGAGAGAGAGAGAGAGAGAGAGAGAGAGAGAGAGAGAGACAG
>NC_091352.1:10498745-10531245 GCF_038502225.1 Cherax quadricarinatus | reverse complement strand
TGGGAAGACTGCATCTGTTATTGTCTCCGTGAGTTTTGTTTCTGTAACTGCTATGATGTCTGGGGACTTCTCATTGATACTTTCTTGCCATTCCTCATGTTTATTCGTTAATCCATCTGCATTTGTGTACCAAACCTTCAACTTCTGTTCTAATACTGTAACTGTGGTGCGGGGGGTGGAAACAGAGGGATCGGTGTGTGATGGTTGGTTTGGATTGTTCAGTTGCCTTGGGGGTGTCGTGGCTGGAGTCCTTCTGCAGGTGTTTCTGGGGGGTGCGCTTGTCCTTCTATTTGATTCTGGGTTATTCTGCTCTCCTTTTTCATTTCCTCCCATTTCTCCTTTCGTTTTTGAACTCTCTTTCATTGTCTTCCTTTCGTCCTGTGTTCTGTCTCGATCGAGGTACACACTCCAGAACTCCTGCTTGCCTCTCAGCTGTGCTTTCTCCTGCAGGATCATGGTTCGGGTTGATACTGCCTTGAAAATTACTTTGAGAGGCCGATTCCTTTTCTTTGTGAACCATCCAATTCTCCGAAAATTTGCCACCTGGGTCATGTTCCCCTCACCTATCACCTTCATGATATCTTCAATCGCTTTTTTCTCCTCCTGCTTTCTTTCATCATAAGTTTCCCCTTTAGCTTCGTCTAGCCCATACAAAAACACGGATCTCTCCCTTTCCACCTCCCACTGTGACTCCCATTGCATCCTCTGATGTGTTTTAGTTCTTTCCCGTGGAGTGTTCCTTCCTTCAGTCCCTTCCCTAGTTATGGCCCCTATGCTTCTTGGTTTGTCCTTCCTGCTCACCTGTTCCTGGCCCCAACAGGTATCTGGTAAGGTCCTTGCACATGTCCTAGTTCCTGCAATGTCTTCCAACCTCTCATTCTGTCCTAGTGTGCTCCCTGTCTTTGTTTTGGCCCCATGTGGGTTTGACAGGACCTCTGCATACAGTTTAGTTTCCATGCTTCCTTCAGACCTGTTGTCTGTGTTTGATGTAGCCATTGCCGATGCTACTTCTGCAATATCTTTGTCTCTGTGCTGTTTCAGATGTCTCAGCTCCTCTTCTAATCTCTCTATCTTGATTTCTGCTGCTGTGGCCTGTTGCTTCCACCTTCTGCATTCTGCTGCTAACCTCTCTTCCATCTTCCTTTCCAGCTCATCTAGTCTCCTTCCCCAGTCTTCCTCCCTTTTTTTGAGCTCTACCTCCCATTCCTCCCTCCCAGATTCGTCCTTGGAGCCCCTTGTCCTCATCCTGGTTCTAGGTTCCCCCGTTGCTCCACAGAAGGGGGGACGGGTGGTTAGGGGGAGGGGAATAGATGGTTAGGAGGAGAGGGGATGGATGGTTGTGGGGGAGGGGGAGGATGGTTATTGGAGGGGTAGAGATAGTTGGGGGAGGGGGTTAGATGGTTTGAGGGAGAGAGGGGATGGATGGTTATGGGGGAGGGGGAGGATGGTTATTGGAGGGAGGGAGGAAGTTGGGGGGGTTAGACGGTTTGGGGATGGGTTAAGTGGTTTGGGGGAGGGGTAGGTGGCTAAGGTGAGGTGGTTAGGGAAGGGGGAGAGGTGGTTAGGGGAGGGGGGGTACGTGTTTGTGTCAAGTGTTTGTGTCAAGTGGTGGAGGGTGTGTGTGGGTGTGTGTGTGTGGGTGTGTGTGTGTGGTGTGTGTGTGTGTGGTGTGTGTGTGTGTGGTGTGTGTCTGTGGTGTGTGTGTGTGTGTGTGTGTGAGTGTCTACCCTTGTGTGTGTGTGTTGCAGGGGTCGATACATAGCTCCTGGCCCCGCCTCTTCACTGATCGCTACTAGGTCCTTTCTCTCCCTGCTCCATGAGCTTTATCACACCTCGTCTTAAAACTATGTATGGTTCCTGCCTCCACTACATCATTTGCCAGACTATTCCACTTCCTGACGATTCTATGACTAAAGAAATACCTTCTAACATCTCTTTGATTCATCTGAGTCTTCAACTTCCAATTGTGACCCCTTGTTTCTGTGTCCCATCTCTGGAACATCCTGTCTCTGTCCTCCTTGTTAATTCCTTGCAGTATTTTGGATGTCGTTATCACGTCTCCCTTAACCTTCCTGTCCTCCAGTATCGTCAGGCCGATTTCCCTTAATCTGTCTTCGTAGAACGTTCCCCTTCGCTCTGGAACTAGACTTGTTGCAAAACTTTGCACTTTCTCTAATTTATTGACGTGCTTGACCACGTGCTGCATATTCCAGTATGGGCCTGACGTACACGGTCTACAGAGTCTTGAACGATTCCTTACTTCGGTATCGGAACGCTATTCTCAGGTTTGCCAAGCGTCCATATGCAACAGCAGTTATCTGGCTGATGTGCGCCACAGGAGATGTGCTCAGTATTATACTCATCCCAGGATCTTTTTCCTTGAGTGAGGTTTGCAGTCTTTGGCCACTTAGCCTATACTCTATCTGCGGTCTTCTTTGTCGTTCCCCGATCTTCAAGACTTTGCATATGGCGGGGTTAAATTCGTGGAACCAGTTGCTTGACCAAGCTTCCAGCTTGTCCAGGTCTCTTTGTAATCCTACCTGATCCTCATCCGATTTAATTCTCCTCATTAACTTCACATCATCTGCAAACAGGGACGCTTCTGAGTCTATCCCTTTCGTCATGTCATTCACATATACCAAAAAATAGCACAGGTCCTAGGACTGACCCCTGTGGAACCCCGCTCGTCACAGGCGCTCACTCTGACACCTCGTCACGTTCCATGACACGTTGTTGCCTCCCTGTCAGGTATTCTCTGATCCATTGCAGTGTCCTTCCTGTTATATGTGTCTGATCCTCCAGCTTCTGCACTAATCTCTTGTGAGGAACTGTGTCGAAGGCTTTCTTGCAGTCCAAAAAAAATGCAATCTACCCATCCCTCTCTCTCGTGTCTTACTTCCCTTACCTTGTCATAAAACACCAGTAGGTTTGTGATACAGGATTTGCCTCTGTGTGTGTGTGTGTGTGTGTGTGTGTGTGTGTGTGTGTGTGTGTGTGTGTGTGTGTGTGTGTGTGTGTGTGTGTGTGTGTGTGTGTGTGTGTGTCGTGCCGAATAGGAAAAACTTGCAATTTCGGCTTAAACAGCAACGCTCTTCTTACCGAATAAATCAAGCGAAAATTTGTGTATACAATAATTTCGCAAAAGTCATTCTGAACCTAACGAAAAAAAATATATTTCAATGTGCTTCTTTATTATTAAATTATTGTAAATTTATCTAAAATATATTTAGTTGGATTAGGCTAAATTAAATTGCGTTTGTTATAATAAGGTTAGGTAAATATTCTAAAGTCCTTTTGATACAAGGTTTTTAGCTTTTACATTAACATAAATGAGAAAATATATTTTTAAACGTTTAAGAGAAAATTTTAGAAAACACTTAATTTTAAATGTGTTCTTGCTAACTGACCATTTTTACATATTCGGCACGTTATATATATATATATATATATATATATATATATATATATATATATATATATATATATATATATATATATATATATATATATATATATATATAAAGTTTACTTTACCCTTTAACGTCAGGGAAAATTAAAAAGGTAGATTGAGTTTTTAATGATCCCCTTAATGACGCCCTTTAATAATCCTGTCAATCAACATCTCAGCGCCTCGCCTAGTGCCGTTCTTCCTTAATGACCCCCGAGCAGTAATTAGGTTCGATCCAACGAGGGGACAGAGTAGCTCCAATTTCTAAAATCAAGAGTCCTTGGCCAGCATCAAAACACCAATCAAAACTGCTGGCTTTCAAGAGGATCTGAAAGCCATTGAGGTTTGTCTACTCACGGTCAAGAGTGTTTGCAAAAGTTCATCCGAACATAGGAATTATATATACACTAAATTTATTTAAAATGAGATATCTTGACTAAAAAAATGGACGTACGGTAATGCACAATGTTCGGTTAGATTAATATCACTGGAGTGGATTTCTGTGAATCAGTAAGAAAAGAGAAGTATTAACAAAATCAATGACTTAAAAGGAACCACTAGTTTACCACAGCCGTGTGATGGTGCAAACTTGTTTTACGTTGTCAAGTTGTTTGTTCGACGGTGGAAAGTTGTTTGCTTGACGGTGCAAAATTGTTTGCTTGACGGTACAAAGTTGCTTGCTTGATGGTGCACAGTTGTTTGTTGACGGTGCAAAGTCGCTTGCTTGACGGTGCTAAGCTGATTGATGGCGCAACATTGTATGACGATGCAAAGCCGGACATGACGACAAAAACAATTTAACAAACACATTTAAGAGAATGCATCTCATAAACAGGTTTTTCTAATTCGTAATTACAGACTCTCGAACTGAAGTGGACGAGACTTTCCTAACACTGCGGTTGTCAGGGTCTGCATAACTTGTCTTCATAGAAGCCTCGTAAGGTCACGCGTCTAACAGATTTTGTATACTTAAAGAAAACCAATCATGGCTATACACTGGTAGACTACGGTATATAAACTTTGGTAATATATACCGACAAATTGGTTTAGAAAGACAAGTTAGAAGTGATTAAGTGACCGTGATCGCTTTGGAAGTGATCAAGGTCCCAGGACCGACATGCTTTCTAATAAATACGTCCTGGTGTTTGCTCACATGTCTTTTTAAATCACAGTAAAATGCTGTAACTCGCATTGTGTCTTTCGTACAAAATCCAGTCATGGGCGAAACGTCGCAATAAAGGTTTCAGTGCTGTGTTTTCCCCACCGATACCAGTCATTTTGGCGTGGGTTTCTCCAACAGAGAAATATGAAGGGAAGTAGCCAGCTCACAACCCAACACTTCTAGTTTTCTAAGCTGCCACAATAAGCTTCATAAAGAACAAAAAGGCGAAATATCGGGACTAAAACAACACACAAATAACCTACACATAGGAGAAATTTATGACGACGTTTCGGTCCAACTTGGACCATTAACTAGTTACACCCAGCAATTATTGTGCCCGGGATTATCAAAATAAATTTAAATATTTGTAGAAAATGAAAGATTCCCCAAAACTAGGCAGTTGTGGTCTCTCAAGACGACCACTCGACAACGCACTGGCCTGGAGTTTTACGACTCACTTGCCATGGGTTCTAGCCCCACCCGTACCGTGGTTTCTTTTAACACACTGTGTACTGTACAGTGCCCTGAGCTTCTGTGGTAAGCCACCGACTTGAAAAAAAGGAAGGTATGATTTTTTGAGTTTTCTTAAACTCCCACAAAGGAATGTAGGTACAGACCTGAAGTTTACAAACTAATTGTGGTCATGACGTTCAGACTTGCGAACAACTTACGGTCAAGACGTTCCGACTCACGAACGAGTTGAGGTCGGGTCGTTCAGGCTTACAAACGAGTTGAGGTCGGGTCGTTCAGACTTACAAATGAGTTCTTTAAGTAGAAAAAAATTATTATGTTTCAAACACATTCGTACTGCAGCTCAGCGGTTGTAAAACGTTAATTGGTTCCTAAGTATCGCGTATATATGTATGTATGTGTGTGTGTGTGTGTGTGTGTGTGTGTGTGTGTGTGTGTGTGTGTGTGTGTGTGTGTGTGTGTACTCACCTAATTGTACTCACCTAATTGTGGTTACAGGGGTCGAGACTCAGCTCCTGGCCCCGCCTCTTCACTGATCGCTACTGGATCCTCTCTCTCTCTGCTTCCTGAGCTTTGTCATACCTCTTCTTAAAACTATGTATGGTTCCTGCCTCCACTACTTCACTTGCTAGGCTATTCCACTTGCTGACAACTCTGACTGAAGAAATACTTCCTAACGTCCCTGTGACTCGTCTGAGTCTTCAGCTTCCAGTTGTGACCCCTTGTCCCTGTGTCCCCTCTCTGGAACATCCTATCTCTGTCCACCTTGTCTATTCCCCGCAGTATCTTGTATGTCGTTATCATGTCTCCCCTGACCCTTCTGTCCTCCAGTGTCGTCAGTCCGATTTCCCTTAACCTTTCCTCGTACGACATTCCCTTGAGCTCTGGGACTAGCCTTGTTGCAAACCTTTGTACTTTCTCTAACTTCTTGACGTGCTTGACCAGGTGTGGGTTCCAGACTGGTGCTGCATACTCCAGTATGGGCCTAACATACACAGTGTACAGTGTCTTGAACGATTCCTTATTAAGATATCGGAACGCTATTCTCAGGTTTGCCAGGCGCCCGTATGCTGCAGCGGTTATTTGGTTGATGTGTGCCTCCGGTGATGCGCTCGGTGTTATGGTCACCCCAAGGTGTGTGTGTGTGTGTGTGTGTGTGTGTGTGTGTGTGTGTGTGTGTGTGTGTGTGTGTGTGTGTGTGTGTGTGTGTGTGTGTGTGTGTGTGTGTGCGTGCGTGTACGTGTGTGCGTGTGCGTGTGCGTGTGTGTGTGTGTGTGTGTGTGTGTGTGTGTGTGTGTGTGTGTGTGTGTGTGTGTGTGTGTGTGTGTGTGTGTATGTGTGTGTGCGTGTGCGTGTGTGCGTGTGTGCGTGTGTGCGTGTGTGCGTGTGCGTGTGTGCGTGTGTGCGTGTGTGCGTGTGCGTGTGTGTGTGTGTGTATGTGTGTGTGTGTGTGTGTACTCACCTAGTTGAGGTTGCAGGGGTCGAGTCCGAGCTCCTGGCCCCGATGTGTGTGTGTGTGTGTGTGTGTGTGTGTGTGTGTGTGTGTGTGTGTGTGTGTGTGTGTGTGTGTGTGTGTGTGTGTGTGTGTGTGTGTGTGTGCGTGTGTGTGTACGTGTGCGTGTGCGCGTGTGTGTATGTGTATGTACTCACCTAGTTGAGGTTGCAGGGGTTGAGTCCAAGCTCCTGGCCCCGCCTCTTCACTGGTCGCTACTAGGTCACTCCCCCTGAACCTTGAGCTTTATCATACCTCTTCTTAAAGCTATGTATGGATCCTGCCTCCACTACATCGCTTCCCAAACTATTCCATTTCCTGACTACTGTGGCTGAAGAAATACTTCCTAACATCCCTGTGATTCATCTGTGTCTTCAACTTCCAACTGTGTCCCCTTGTTGCTTTGTCCCATCTCTGGAACATCCTGTCTTTGCCCACCTTGTCAATTCCTCTCAGTATTTTGTATGTCATTATCATGTCCCCCCTATCTCTCCTGTCCTCCAGTGTCGTCAGGTTTATTTCCCTTAACCTCTCCTCGTAGGACATACCTCTTAGCTCTGGGACTAGTCTTGTTGCAAACCTTTGCACTTTCTCTAGTTTCTTTACGTGCTTGGCTAGGTGTGGGTTCCAAACTGGTGCCGCATACTCCAATATGGGCCTAACGTACACGGTGTACAGGGTCCTGAATGATTCCTTATTGAGTGTGTGTGTGTGTGTGTGTGTGTGTGTGTGTGTGTGTGTGTGTAATTTAGGGATTTGCAAGTCAGTTGCATCCTGTATTTATAGGACGTTAGAGCCTTCAAAACCAGGCAGCAAATATTCCACGAACTTCCATAATAAACCAGCAACTTGAAAGAACCAACAACAGCGTTTGTGGCTTCCTAAATTTCCATAATAAGCTTAAGACTGAAATAATTCAGCAGCTGTGGTTCCCTGAGCTTCTGTAACAAGAAGCATTGGTTAACAGCAATGACCAATGCTTTACGGGCCCCACTTTACAGTACTTCGTTTTACAGCGTTTCGCTAATACAGCTGTTTTCAATTATACCCATTCTTCATTTATTTAGACTTCCTACAATAAATATATTCACCACTCACCATAAGCTAAGGACGAAATATTTTAAGGTAAGTAATATGCGTACTGCATATGCATTTTTAGGTCAAGCTGTATTGTTTAATATATGATAGTGTAAACATTGTATCAGGCTTTTATAACCATTTGAAAATGAAAAAAAAAAGTTGCGATTCACTTTACAGCGATTTTTCACTTTACAGCAGTAATCTGGAACCTAGCCTACTCTATAAGCGGGGCCCTCATGTACCATGGACTTCTCTGACCAGCACCATAACAACTAGTTATGCCACTGCTGACCGATCTCCTCTAGGAGTCCCAAGTGGCCTCGTTCTCCCGAGGGTATCGAGGGCACAAGGGAAAAATATATCGAACCAGAGGACACGTTATTTCTATATTTCCTTTACATAGGCGAAGTGGCACTATAAAAGACGATAAAAAAAATATATAGAAATATTTCACTTCTAATATAAATTCAATATCGCGCTGGGTTTTTCGTTTTTTTTCGTAGATGCAACCGAAATATATGTATTAAACTAATATTATTTGCATTTACCAGGCAGAACCTCAGCAGAATACCGAGGAATTTAATGTTGATTTGTCGATCACTTTGTAAACCTAACCAGAGCCTCATGGGTATATACACAGAGGTATATATCAGTGGTAGAATATATCGATGAGTATGTTAATAAGACTATATGCGGTTTACTGAGACGTTTCGTTCATCACGGACTATCAGTTCCAGTCCCTGGTGGACGGAAATGTCACCTCAATAAAATGCCATAAGTCGCACATTGTGTTATAATAAGACACAAGAGAGCTGTTTTTGTGTGGATTTTTACACACTAACGAATTGTACATAATATAAATATAAATGTTAGTATGAACTGCTGGTAAGTGTTTAGGAAAGGACACAAATGATACTCTATTTAGAAGAGAAAAAGAGATAGAGAGGGAGGTAGAGAGAGAGATGGGTGGGGGGAATGCCAAGGCGCCTTGGTACTATAAGCCTGACATGTGGCTGTGGGAACTATAACACAAAACAAGATGAGAGAGAGCTGAAGGTAAGAGGTTATTTGGAGGTGAGTTATGACCACTAGACAGAGTGCTGTGGTACCCCCGCTCTTCAAACATACACACACACACACACACACACACACACACACACACACACACACACACACCTGTGTCAGTGATGCTCCCTGGTCAACACTATCACCAGTGTGTCACCACTCTTTACTCACACCTGTGTGTATGTGTGTGTGTACTCACCTAATTGTGGTTACAGGAATCGAGACTCAGCTCCTGGCCCCGCCTCTTCACTGGTCGCTACTAGTCCTCTCTCTCCCTGCTACCTGAGCTTTATCACACCTCGTCTTAAAACTATGTATGGTTCCTGCCTCAACTACATCACTTGCCAAACTATTCCACTTTCTGACAAATTTATGACTCAAGAAATACTTCCTAACATCCCTTTGACTCATCTGGGTCTTCAACTTCCAATTGTGACCCCCCTGTGTCTGTGTCCCCTCTCTGGAACATCCTGTCTCTGTCCACCTTATCTATTCCTCGCAGTATTTTGTATGTCGTTATCATGTCTTCCCTAACCCTCCTTTCCTCAAGTGTCGTCAGGCCGATTTCCCTTAACCTTTCTTCGTAGGACATTCCCCTTAGCTCTAGAACTAGCCTTGTTGCAAACCTTTGTGTGTGTGTGTGTGTGTGTGTGTGTGTGTGTGTGTGTGTGTGTGTGTGTGTGTGTGTGTGTGTGTGTGTGTGTGTGTGTGTGTGTGTGTGTGTATGTGTATGTATGTATGTGTGTGTGTGTGTGTGTGTGTGTGTGTGTGTGTACTCACCTATATGTACTCACCTATATGTGGTTGCAGGGGTCGAGTCATAGCTCCTGGCCCCGCCTCTTCACTGGTCGATACTAATTCACTCTCTCCCTTCTCCATGATATTTCTCATACCTCTTCTTAAAGCTATTTATGGAACTTGCTTCGACTACTTCACTCTCCAGATTATTCGAGTTCCTGACAACTCTAAGACTAAAGAAATACTTCCCAACATCCCCATGACTTATCTGGGCCTTCAGCTTCCAATTGTGTCCCCCTGCTTCCGTATCCCATCTCTGAAACATTCGTTCCTTGTCCACCCTGTCAATGCCTCTTAGTATTTTATACGTTGTTATCACGTCCCCTTTATCCCTCCTATCCTCCAGTGTCATCAGGTTGAGTTCCCTTAACCTCTCCTCATAAGACATACCCCCCAGTTCCGGGACTAATCGTGCTGCAAATCTTTGCACTTTCTCCAATCTCGTGACGTGTTTGACTAAGTGAGGGTTCCATACTGGCGCTGCATATTCCAGTATAGGCCCCACGTACACTGTGTACAATGTCGTGAACGACTCCTTACTCAGATGTCTAAACGCCAATCTCAGGTCTGCCAATCTCCCACATGCTGCAACAGTTATCTGATTGATGTGTGCCTCAGGGGACATGTTCGTTATAATGCTTACCCCAAGATCCTTTTCTTTAACTGACGTTTGTAGCTGTTGGTTTCCTAACCTGTACTCCGTCTGCGGCCCTCTGTGTCCCTCCCTAATCTTCACGACCTTACACTTACTGGGGTTAAATTCCAGGAGCCATTTGTCGGACCATACTTGTAGTTTGTCCAGATCCCCTTGTAATCTTAACTGATCCTCGCCCACTTGTATTCTCCTCATCAATTTCACATCATCAGCGAACAGTGACACTTCTGAATCTATTCCTTCCACCATGTCATTCACGTATACAAGAAACAGCACCAGGCATAGGACTGAACCTTGTGGAACCCCACTCGACACATTCACCCACTCCGACACCTCAGCACGTACCAACACACGCTGTTTCCTTCTTGTCAGGTATTCCCTGATCCATTGCAGTACTTTCCCCGTTATTCCTGCCTGCTCCTCTAATTTTTGCACCAGTCTCTTGTGTGGTACTGTGTCATAAGCCTTCCTGCAATACAAAAAGATGCAATCTACCCATCCCTCACTCTCCCGTCTTACTTCTGTGTGTGTGTGTGTGTGTGTGTGTGTGTGTGTGTGTGTGTGTGTGTGTGTGTGTGTATGTGTATGTATGTGAATGTATGTGTATGTGCGTGTATGTGTGTGTGTACGTGTGTGTGTATGTGTGTTACATATATAGTATATAACAACACTGCGACTAGCCGAGGATTCGAACCCGTGTCGTTTTGGCCCGCCTCATGGTGAGCAAAAATCACATGACGCTGAACCCACAGGACCACGCAATCGTACACGAATCAAGCACCCAGCAGAGCTAGGTGTTTCATCTTGATCCGAGGACATACGGTGGTGTGGGTGCCTCTGAGCTAATTTCATTCTACTCCCCGTTTGGTGTACTAACCTTCACGAGCAGTATTTTATATTATTGTAACCACGCTTGAGTGATATTAAATTAATAACAACACTGCGATTAGCCGAGGATACGAACCCATGCCGTTTTGGCGTAGGATTGCGTGGACCTGTGGGTTAGAGCGTCATGCGATTTTCGCTCACCCTAAGACGGGCCAAAACGACATGGGTTCGAATCCTCGGCTAGTCGCAGTGTTGTTATTGATTCAATACCACTCGTTCGTGGTTACAATAATATTATATATATATATATATATATATATATATATATATATATATATATATATATATATATATATATATATATATATATACAGATGCAATAAGATTCCAGTAAAGATGCAATAAGACTCACAGTGGTTGTTCTGCATATATATATATATATGTATTTATATATATGTATTTATATATATATATATATATATATATATATATATATATATATATATATATATATATATATATATATATATATATATATATATATATAGATATATAATCAATACCGTGGCCACTCGATCACCTAATCTAACTTAACTCTTCCCTCTAAACACATCGCCGGATACACAGTAGTTGCTTATGCATGCCAGATTGAGGATATACACATCAATATGTATCTTTCCCGACCAGCAAACAAACAGCAGACTTTCAAAGTCATGTGAAATGCAAAAAAACAAAAATCATTCATTATTATGTCCATTATGATGTTCGTAATAGCATTAACTGCCTTTTCATCAGCTGTGTTCGTCAGCAATGAAAACAAATACGGAAGCTTTTATGTAGATTATTCCAGGATGAAGTACTCGGTGTGGCCATTTGAGCAGTGCACGAAGGGTTCAGTGGCTGGGAGGAGTGGAGTGGAAGGAAGGTTGCAGTCAGGACCAGGCTTCGTCTGGGTGTCAATACCACTCTTGATGTGGTCGTCAAGTCCAGGCATGATGTGGTCGTCAAGACCACATCTGATCTGGTCTAGACCACACTGGCGGACCGGCTTCGTAAAACACTCATATATAAGCAGTCTACCTGCGTGAATTCGTGTCTGTTATACTCACAAAGTTGTACTCACAGTGTTGTATTCACAATGTAGTACTCACAATATACTCACATAGTCATGCTTGTCGGAATCCAATATCTTTTCCTAGCCCTTCCTACTAGAGCCTTTTTTCTAGCATTTGGAATTCCTTCCCTTAAAAGTTGTACTCTTTCTCTAGTCGTCTCTGTCCATCTCAAAATTCCTTTACTTTATATACTTGGGGAGCTGAACTTTAGCAGCCAATTGTCGCACCGCATTTGTACGTTGTTCAAATTTTCGTGTTGTCTATCGCAATCATCCCTCAAACGTATTCTTTTGTAGACAGTAATACAAACGATTGCATCACCTCTGGCAGAGCACTCACATACGCCAGAAATAGATCTTGATTTTAATCCTGGGTGAACCCGGCTTATCCTATACTCAGCCTGGTACGCCCTCGCTATCCATGTTTTCTGTTCCTTGCACGAGATATAAAAGCACCTTATCTTTTATCACAGTGTGAAAAACAAATGCAATGTCGTGATTGCTAGAACTACATAGGCACTAGACTCCTTTGTTTTTAACATTATTACATTGTCAGGGAAACGCCTTCCTCCTGATCAAAGTATTGTCAACTTTCTGAAGACATCCTCGATTAAGAAAAGTCTCCGGTCTCAATATCTCACTTAAACAAAAGGCGGCCTTTTTTATATTTAATTACTCTTTTAAATTTTCCATTATTATTTTTCCCCAGAAAGTTATTTATTATTTTTTCCGTACTTTTGATCAGGAGGAAGGCGTTCCCCTGATATACATATACATGCACTATCGTATATATTCTGCAATGTATAATCTGTTCATATTTAACAAGCAATTCCTGGTGAGGTTCTTTGTTAGATACCTCTCTGTTTCCTAAGATATGCATTCAGGCTACCTCTCACTCTTTTTTTTTTTTTTTGATCTCTCAGAGTGGCCTCGAACTTTAGCAGGTGAGTGAAGGATTTGTTATTCCTAAATCAATGTTAATTATCTGCAGCAATTCTCCTCCCGTCGGGAGCTCAGACACGTTCTCTCTGATTACCCTTTCTATCACTGGGATTAGTAAGCATGTTAATGATACTACTCTGTAATTTACTACCTTGTGCTAGTCTTCCTGTTAGCATATTTGTACATTAAATATTTATTCATTATGATATTCTAAACTTGTGGAGGAGTTGTGGAAGCTCGATCCTCCGTTAGTTTATAGCAAAACAGATCTCTACTCTCGCAGCCAGACTTTGCCTAACCGTATACTGATACAATATTTACTGTTTTCTCAGGTATCTCGAAGTTTCCCTGTGACTGTTGTCTTGTCATTGATCATTGCTATTGGTATGCATAAGGTTTCTGCACGTCCTGTCCATACCTTTGGCAAAACGTTGTCTGGCCTCGAAGCCTTTAGTCATGTTCAGTTTTCTCAGTTGTCCCAGTGTTTCCCGTTTTGTATCGCTGTTTTCCAGTTTTATTTGGTATCAGCTTCTACGTCTGTTATATTGTCTCAATTGCCATGTTGACCGTAGGTATGTCGCGTGTCACTCTAGTATCAAGAGAGGCTTAGTACAGGTGCCAGTATTACAACAATGAGCAGCACTTGACGTATTGCATGAACTGATATTGTGCCACTGCTGCAAGGCCTTTACATCACGAGTTAATAACCTGGATATACGAGTATAAGGCTGACTTGATGGGCCAGGAAGTTTGAAAATTTACATAATGATAAGACCGAAAGGTCATTCAGCTCTCTATGTAATAACAGATTAAATACTTGTGTGAGGACATAACTCTCCTACACACACACACACACACACACACACACACACACACACACACACACACACACACACACACACACACACACACACACACACACACACACACACACGCACACATTAAAGTTCAAAGGTTTGCAACAAGACTACTCCTAGAGCTAACGGGTATGTCCTACGAGGAGAGGTTAAGGAAAATCGACCTGACGACACTGGAGGACAGGAGGGAGGATAGAGACATGATAACGACATATAAAATACTGAAGGGGAATTGACAAGATGGATAGGGACAGGATGTTTCAAAGATGGAACAGAGGAACAAAGGATCAGAACTGGAAGTTGAAGACTCAGATGAGTCGCAGGGATGTTAGGAAGTATTTTTTCAGTCATAGAGTTGTCAGGAAGTGGAACAGTCTGGAGAGTTATGTTGTGGAGGCAGAATCCATACATATCTCTAAGAAGAGATACGATGAAGCTCATGGGGCAGGGAGAGAGTGGACCTAGTAGCGACCAGCGAAGAGGCGGGGCCAGGAGCTGTGAATCGACCCCTGCACCCACAAACAGGAAAGTAAATAGGTGAGTACACACACACACACACACACACACGCACACAAGCACTGTCTCAACCACTAGATAAAATCTACAATTCGGTGGATATGGGAAAATTGCCAGAGATCTGAAAGATAGCGAATGTAGTTCCATACATTTAAGAATGGAGATAAAAAGAAAGCGCTAAACTAGAGACCAATGAGCTTACATGCATACTTTGTAAGGTAATGGAAAAAACAACCAGGAGAAGGGTGGAATACTTGTTGGACTGCAAGAAAGCATCTGATTTCGTACCACACAAGAGACTAGGACAAAAACTTGAGTAGGGGCCAGGAATAACAGGGGGATACGATACAGTGGATCAAAGAGCGACTGGTTGAGAAGTGTCAGAACAGGAAAGTGTAACAAGTAGGGTTCCGCAAGGATCTGTCATAGGACGGGCAATGTTTCTGGTATATAATGAGATACTAGAAAATATATTCAAATGTAATACAATATTAGCGAGACTAGAAACTGATGAGAATAAGAAAAAACTACAGATGGAGCTTGACACACTACAGGATTTGTCTGACAAGTGGCTACTGGAATTTAGCCACAACAAACGCAAGGTCATGAAAATTGAGTAAGACGTACAAAGGCCGAAAATTGAGTATAGATTCGGTGGGCAGAGGCTGCAAACCTCACTAAAGGAGACAGATGTCGGGGTGAACATAATGCTGAACATATCGCTTGGGAAATCTGAGGATGAAAAACATTTAAAAACAATTTAAAATATGAAACATTTTATATATTAAATTCAGCAATTTAAAAGAGGAAACCTAATTTGTTTTAAGTTAAATGCAGCCATATTTTTTATCCAGAGATGAACGTCGGACTCGTTATACACACACAAAAAAAACAGGAAACGAGTTCATTTTCCAGGTCTCTGGAACAAGCGTGGAGGAGCAATTTTACGCTACCTGACAGCTTCGATTAATTAGTGGCTTTCTTACGCCGCCTCTGAAGAAGTAAAGGTGTAATTAACAAAAGGCAGGTTTACAACAATGTGTGGCTGACTGACGTGGCTCCACAAACGTAACTGAACGTCAATGATAGTTAATATGTGACTGACGTGAGCTTGTTAAATTAAACTATGTTGCATTAAACAGATAAATTCAACATGTATGTATTTTTAGAAAATATATGCATACAATATATATATATATATATATATATATATATATATATATATATATATATATATATATATATATATATATATATGTCGTGCCGAATATGTAAAACTGGTCAATTAGCAAGAACTCATTTAAAATTAAAACATTTCTTAAATTTTCTCTTATACGTTTAAAGATATATTTTTTTCATTAATGTTAATGTAAACATTTTTAATTTTGCTCCAAAAGAATCTTAGAAAACTTACCTAACCTTATTATAACAAGAACAATTTATTTTACCCTAACCCAACTAAATATATTTTAGATTTGTTTACAATAATTTAATACTAAACAAACACAGTGAAATATATTTTTTTCGTTAGGTTCAGAATGGTTTTGGCGAAAATATTGCATACACAAATTTTCACTTGTCCTATATGGCAAGATGAGCGTTGCTATTTAAGCCAAGATCGCAAGTTCTGCCTATTCGGCACGACATTATATATATATATATATATATATATATATATATATATATATATATATATATATATATATATATATATATATATATATATATATATATATATGTATATGTATATATATATATATATATATATATATATATATATATATATATATATATATATATATATATATATATATATATATATATATATATATATATATAATACCGACAAGTATATGAATAAGACACATGTGCAACAGTTGTTAATCTTCAGGGAGCATGTTTAGCCAATGAAGGCTTAATGATAAAACCCTCGTCTCTCTATACAGATACCCAGGTGTTCCACGTGTCTCATTCATCAAATCCAAGAAGGACGAGCAATAATATCCTATCTTATTTCATTTGCAGGTTAAGAGCTGTTATCCTGCCTCAGCTCATTTCAAAGTGGAGCGCTATCTACGATGTACAGTTATCACCCACAGAATGTGACGTACAACATTCGCCTACCATCTAGGTATTTACTTGCTCTAATTAAATCTCGTCTCTCCCAGACTGAACGCGGGTTCTCCGGTTGTGAGCCAAAGAGGCTTCCACTGAGTTATAAGAATTACCACCAATTTTTATTTTATTTTTTTTTTGGGGGGGAGGGGGGAGAGGAATGAGGCCTATAGCTGGCCCGCCAGCAGCGTCTCCGCCACCAGGTATTACCTAAAGGATGCTTCATCTCTCCTCCTCTCCTGAGCACGCATCGTTTTGCATCTTTTAGGATCGTAAATATAATTTATGGATATGAGGTGTCTGTATTCTCAACGCACTAAGATGTACTGGCTCGTGCGTGGACAGTGAATTTCAACGTCGCGCGGGTGGCAGGCAAGGAATACAAGATGAGAATGAGCATACTTGCGTGCCTGGGCCATTACAGCTTACAGACGACATACAGTACATGTGGAATGATATCAAAAAGTAAGACCGAACTTCTTGGGATAACTACACCAGACCGTAACGCAGGAATTGTGGGGAAGGAAGGACATGGGTCATGTGGTCCTAGTATTAAGCTTCCCTGAAAAGGCTGAGTGCTTGAGCGATGTAGGTCTTGTCACTCTACATGGAGAGTCAAGTACTTGAGGTATGTGGGACATGTCTTCAACTTGCAGCAAGTACACCCAGGTACTATACACGGTTTACAGCGACCTCAACCCTTGTTCCAGCGTTACTTTAGAAGTTAATGACCTTAGAAGCTGAGAGAGTGAAAGAGGCTGAGGCTCGGAGAGGAGAGAATTATTCTGCCTCTGATATAGTCTCTGAAGCCAGGGAAAGAGAAAGAGAGAGAGAGAGGAAGAGAAAGAGAGAGAATCTGCTCAGCATATAATATGCATTGTTGTATTAATATCGCTAAATGTTGTTTCAGTGCATGGATATTATATACATAAAATACGTTCATAAAATTATATGTTCAAATATTTACGAGGATTGTTATGCAATCTTTCTTTCTAGTTACATAACATTTAGAATACATGACGCAGATTTAACACTGATGCTCAATTAACACAATAATAACACAAATTATAACGAGGCTACCCATAATATAAACAAGGGGAAAAGGACAGGTGGGGTGTTGAGGTATTTGTCAAGAGGAAAGTTTATCTATGAAGGGAAAAAGGGCAATGTAACCAGAGAACAGTAGTGCCAACAAGTTTTTACGGGCGTGAGGCTGGAGGTTGGAGGCTGGAGGTTGTAGAGATGTCGTGTTTGAGTGCAATGTGTGGTGTGAATAATATACAGAGAAGCAGCAACGAAAATAAAAAAAAAAAGTTCAGGATTACAATGATATAATTCAAAGAGTGTAAGAAAGATTATTAAGGTGGCTTGGCCATTCAGAAAGGTTGAAGTAGAATAGGATGCCAGAGAGGGTGCGTAAATCTGGGGTGCACTGCAGGAAAGGTAGGGGTCGTCCTGGGAAGAGTTGGCAAAAGGGGAGTGAAGAAGGTTTCAAGTGGTAGAGGTTTAAGCACCAGCAGGTGTGTGTGAGCCTGTTAAATCAGGGTGAGTGGAGAAAAGTGCTCTTAGAGTGTAACCAAGGCATCATTTATGAAGGGATTCAGGAAAACCGGTCAGTCGGACATGAATCTTGGAGGTGGGAAGGGTAGTGCCTGCATGGGAACAAGAAGTGGGGATGGTGTTTGAAGCAGCATCGGAACTGTTATGTCAACACAGTTCTGAAAGACAGGTATTAAATAAATAATGGTAACTGTGTTTCCTATTTTTGTGTCCCTCTTCCTTGGTGGGAGACGGCTGCTGTGATAAAAAAAAATCAAAACAAAATATTTATGACACTAACAGAAAAACACTAAATATTACAAAATATATAACACTAAAAAATATATAACAGAAAATAAAATATAACACAAAATATAACAAAATACAGCAAAAAGCGTGACACGAACTATAAAATAAAATGGAATACAAAATAGAAAATATAACACAAAACAAAAGATAGAAATTTGAAAATAATGTACAATATAAGAGAGAAAAGGCAACATATAACAGACAACATTAGAGAGAAAAAAACTGATATACGTAAACATACTTGTACCATAGCCAGTTACTGCTTTTAACGTTATCATAAACCCATTCACGACATCAAAAGGAACTTTAATCCATGATAAATTGAATTTCATTCACCCAAAAAGTAGCAAATCGCGCTGTCATCAGCGCCTGAATAATATAGGAGAAATTGGGAGACTAAATTGGTAGACTACTAATATGTGAATGCTGAATATAGCTGTAACCGAGGAAGAGAGTTTTAAGAATCCCTGAAATCCTTCGCGAAGAAGAAACACATGGGTATTGCTCAGTAAAGGTACCCAGTGTGATGTGTAAATGGTCAAGTCGGGCCGAAACGTCGTTATAAGCTTTTCTCTCCTATGTGCGGGATATTTGTATACTGTACCCAGGTGTTGCTTGTATGTCTTATTCGACGTTATACCTTTGATCTGCTGCAATCAGTCGCACATGTCTCTCTCTCATTCTAGGAATGACGGTTTTGAACCCTTCTGGTGCTATAATTTCTAGGAATGACAAAGTTATCACACTCCAGTCTCTGTAATATCAAGAAATGGGTCAAGAAAGTTTGGAATCTACCTCCGGCAACTCAAATGTCGAGCAATATCAAGGACATGTGATACCAAACTCCAGTCAGTGAAATTTTGAGGAACGGAATAAATCGGAAGTCACTTCCCAACCCACAAAAAGCAAAATTCGAAGAAGGACATGTCTGAAATCACAGTGACAATAGCAGCCTCACTACACACACACGAAAAAAAAAATTCCTATTGTAACAAGCGCTGAAATTCAGTAACATGTTTTTGTCACGGTCCACAGTTCCCGGAATACATCATGCGTCCGACAAACTTGCCATCACTATTTTTTAGGGAACGAGACGGCGTGCGCATGTGTGCGCTCGCTCGCGCGTGCACGTGTTTTGCATGAAAAAATTTTTCATTTTAGTTTCATGACACTGGTATCGATGTTTTATTGTGAGTGGCTACTGTCAGGGGTAAAATGCTGACATCAGAACTTTACCTCTCACAACCAGGCGTAATTATTATTACTACTATTATTATTATTACAATTATTATTTTTATTATTAAATGGGTGTTTTCTTTATTTTGTTATGATTCTTTGCGTTATTAAAATATTGATTTATATAAATTTTTAGTGCAAATATTGTGGTACGTTTTTACTTCCAAAATTCAGCGGTCGTTTATTTAATTACTCTGATGAATATTTCGTTGGCGTTGTGCGGGGTGTAGATAAGTTTGTTATACTGTGGAGCTGTGTTATACTGTGGAGCTGTGTTATACTGTGGAGCTGTGTTATACTGTGGAGCTGTTATACTGTGGAGCTGTGTTATACTGTGGAGCTGTGTTATACTGTGGAGCTGTGTTATACTGTGGAGCTGTGTTATACTGTGGAGCTGTGTTATACTGTGGAGCTGTGTTATACTGTGGAGCTGTGTTATACTGTGGAGCTGTGTTATACTGTGGAGCTGTGTTATACTGTGGAGCTGTGTTATACTGTGCAGCTGTGTTATACTGTGGAGCTGTGTTATACTGTGGAGCTGTGTTATACTGTGGAGCTGTGTTATACTGTGGAGCTGTGTTATACTGTGGAGCTGTGTTATACTGTGAAGCTGTGTTATACTGTGCAGCTGTGTTATACTGTGAAGCTGTGTTATACTGTGCAGCTGTGTTATACTGTGGAGCTGTGTTATACTGTGGAGCTGTGTTATACTGTGGAGCTGTGTTATACTGTGGAGCTGTGTTATACTGTGGAGCTGTGTTATACTGTGGAGCTGTGTTATACTGTGGAGCTGTGTTATACTGTGAAGCTGTGTTATACTGTGGAGCTGTGTTATACTGTGAAGCTGTGTTATACTGTGGAGCTGTGTTATACTGTGAAGCTGTGTTATACTGTGAAGCTGTGTTATACTGTGCAGCTGTCTTATACTGTGACGCTGTGTTATACTGTGTAGCTGTGTTATACTGTGGAGCTGTGTTATACTGTGGAGCTGTGTTATACTGTGGAGCTGTGTTATACTGTGGAGCTGTGTTATACTGTGGAGCTGTGTTATACTGTGGAGCTGTGTTATACTGTGGAGCTGTGTTATACTGTGGAGCTGTGTTATACTGTGGAGCTGTGTTATACTGTGAAGCTGTGTTATACTGTGCAGCTGTGTTATACTGTGGAGCTGTGTTATACTGTGGAGCTGTGTTATACTGTGGAGCTGTGTTATACTGTGGAGCTGTGTTAAACTGTGCAGCTGTGTTATACTGTGGAGCTGTGTTATACTGTGGAGCTGTGTTATACTGTGGAGCTGTGTTATACTGTGCAGCTGTGTTATACTGTGGAGCTGTGTTATACTGTGGAGCTGTGTTATACTGTGCAGCTGTGTTATACTGTGCAGCTGTGTTATACTGTGCAGCTGTGTTATACTGTGGAGCTGTGTTATACTGTGCAGCTGTGTTATACTGTGGAGCTGTGTTATACTGTGGAGCTGTGTTATACTGTGCAGCTGTGTTATACTGTGGAGCTGTGTTATACTGTGGAGCTGTGTTATACTGTGCAGCTGTGTTATACTGTGGAGCTGTGTTATACTGTGGAGCTGTGTTATACTGTGCAGCTGTGTTATACTGTGCAGTTGTGTTATACTGTGCAGCTGTGTTATACTGTGGAGCTGTGTTATACTGTGGAGCTGTGTTATACTGTGGAGCTGTGTTATACTGTGCAGCTGTGTTATACTGTGCAGCTGTGTTATACTGTGGAGCTGTGTTATACTGTGGAGCTGTGTTATACTGTGGAGCTGTGTTATACTGTGGAGTTGTGTTATACTGTGAAGCTGTGTTATACTGTGGAGCTGTGTTATACTGTGAAGCTGTGTTATACTGTGAAGCTGTGTTATACTGTGAAGCTGTGTTATACTGTGGAGCTGTGTTATACTGTGAAGCTGTGTTATACTGTGGAGCTGTGTTATACTGTGGAGCTGTGTTATACTGTGGAGCTGTGTTATACTGTGGAGCTGTGTTATACTGTGGAGCTGTGTTATACTGTGAAGCTGTGTTATACTGTGGAGCTGTGTTATACTGTGGAGCTGTGTTATACTGTGGAGCTGTGTTATACTGTGGAGCTGTGTTATACTGTGGAGCTGTGTTATACTGTGGAGCTGTGTTATACTGTGAAGCTGTGTTATACTGTGGAGCTGTGTTATACTGTGAAGCTGTGTTATACTGTGGAGCTGTGTTATGGAAATAAATGGTATAAAATACCGACACAATGGAAATATAAACACAAATGCAGTATAATGTGATCCTTTATTGACAACGTTTCACCCACACAGTGGGCTTTTTCAAGTCACACACGGATCTACCTGGGGTTGGAAGGTACGAGAGTATTTATAGTCATGTTCAGAATGTTGAGGTCAGGTGGAGAATGCTGCATCTGATGATCTACCGGGTGGGGTTATAGAGTCTTGGGTAGCTTGGCAGGGGTATTGGACAAGTTGTAGACCTTCTGCAGTGTTCTATGTTCTTATGTGGGATAGCGATGAAGAAGTTTCTTGGTGAGTGGTTCAGCTATGTTATAGAAGCCATTGTTCTGGTTGAAATTGTTGGTTATAGAGATAAGCGATGATTCCAGGATTCTTCTGTATTGAGTGTTGTCTTCTGTGGCTATAAGTCTTGAGTTTCTGTAGTTAATTAAATGGTTGTGTGAATTGCGATGTTGTACACAGGCATTCCTTGCATCGTCAGTCCTGCTTGCATATTGGTGTTCTGAAATGCCTGTTTGGAGGTCTCTTGATGTTTCGCCCACATATAATTTGTTGCAGTCATTACAAGGGATTATGTATACCCTTGCAGAGGATGGAGGCTTGTCCTGTCTACTACTGGTGATGTCCTTGATGGTCGTGGTTGTGGAGGTAGATACTTGGAATGATGTTTTGGCAAAGATGTTGGAAACATGTTTGGCAATGGAGTTGTTGGGGAGGACTATGTATCTCTTTTCGGCAGTGTCTTCTCTGGGTGTGTTGAAGATGTTTAATGCCCGCCGTCTGCAGTCTCTGATGAAGTGACGAGGATAGTGGAGTTTAGAAAATACTTGTTCAATTATAGTGCATTCTTCCTCAAGGAACTCATTGCTGCAGATTCTGAGTGCACGTAGGAAGAAGCCTATAATCACACCACGTTTGGTTTTGGTGTCGTGGTGAGAGTAGAAGTGGAGAAGATCGTTTTGGTTGGTGGGTTTTCGATAGACTTTAAAACGAAGTTCGTGGTCAGCTTTGCAGAGCAGAACATCAAGGAAAGGAAGAGTGTTGTCGACTTCTTCTTCAAGTGTGAACTGGATTGAAGGCTCGACCTGGTTGAGCTTGTCTTGGAGAGCTTGAACGTTGAAGCGTTTAGGAGTTATGAGGAGAATGTCGTCAACATAACGGAGCCAGGTGACAGACGAAGGAATAATGGTGGAGAAACGTTCGGCTTCTAGATGTTCCATGTATAAGTTCGCCAGGACTGCACTGAGTGGCGAACCCATGGGTAGTCCAAAAGTCTGCTGAAAGAGGTGATTTTCGAAGGAGAAACACGTAAAGCCAACACATAGTTCAACAAGGTCGATGAAATCGCTAGCCTCAAATTCGCAACAGGAATTACGAAACCAAAACAAGACCTCAATTTCATCGCCAAAAACTACAGACACAATGACTCCGACTTCCAAAAAGGCTATCTTCAAGGCATCATCTCAGCAGCCATCTGAACACGCAGCTCCCCAGCAATACCTCGACGTTACATCAATGCACTCAAAGGTTTAGCAGAAGACACGACCATTAGGGTCACCACCGCTGATAAAGGAGGTGGTGTTGTTATCATGAACACTGACGATTACAGGAACAAAATGCTCAATCTACTTAATGACCCAGATACCTACAAACCTCTCACAACTAACCAAGTGGACAACCTTACTAAAACTTTTCTTCAAAGGACTCGCCGCATTCTGAGGGGCTCAGAACAAGGGAAGAAACTTCTGCACACCATGCCCAGCAACCCCAGACCTGCCAGAATGTACGGCCTGCCAAAGACTCACAAGCCTGGTATCCCACTGAGGCCCATATCCTCGGGAATAGGCAGTGCTCCCCACCAGCTCTCAGGAATTCTCGCCAAACACCTCTCTAAACTCTTGGGCACTATCAGTCCAGCACATCTCAAACACTCGGGTGATCTTCTCAAACGCATTCGCAACATCAACATCAGGAACAAGAAACTTTCCAGCCTTGACGTGACTTCCCTATTCACCAAAGTACCTACTACACAAGCCATCGATCTCTTGCGCAGGAAAATTGACGATTCACTTGATCTTCCCATTCCAGCCAGCGATTTCATCGACCTTGTTGAACTATGTGTTGGCTATACGTGTTTCTCCTTCGAAAATCACCTTTTTCAGCAGACTTTTGGACTACCCATGGGTTCGCCACTCAGTGCAGTCCTGGCGAACTTATACATGGAACATCTAGAAGCCGAACGTTTCTCCACCATTATTCCTTCGCCTGTCACCTGGCTCCGTTATGTTGACGACATTCTCATCATAACTCCTAAACGCTTCAACGTTCAAGCTCTCCAAGACAAGCTCAACCAGGTCGAGCCTTCAATCCAGTTCACACTTGAAAAAGAAGTCGACAACACTCTTCCTTTCCTTGATGTTCTGCTCTGCAAAGCTGACCACGAACTTCGTTTTAAAGTCTATCGAAAACCCACCAACCAAAACGATCTTCTCCACTTCTACTCTCACCACGACACCAAAACCAAACGTGGTGTGATTATAGGCTTCTTCCTACGTGCACTCAGAATCTGCAGCAATGAGTTCCTTGAGGAAGAATGCACTATAATTGAACAAGTATTTTCTAAACTCCACTATCCTCGTCACTTCATCAGAGACTGCAGACAGCGGGCATTAAACATTTTCAACACACCCAGAGAAGACACTGCCGAGAAGAGATACATAGTCCTCCCCAACAACTCCATTGCCAAACATGTTTCCAACATCTTTGCCAAAACATCATTCCAAGTATCTACCTCCACAACCACGACCATCAAGGACATCACCAGTAGTAGACAGGACAAGCCTCCATCCTCTGCAGGGGTATACATAATCCCTTGTAATGACTGCAACAAATTATATGTGGGCGAAACATCAAGAGACCTCCAAACACGCATTTCAGAACACCAATATGCAAGCAGGACTGACGATACAAGGAATGCCTGTGTACAACATCGCAATTCACACAACCATTTAATTAACTACAGAAACTCAAGACTTATAGCCACAGAAGACAACACTCAATACAGAAGAATCCTGGAATCATCGCTTATCTCTATAACCAACAATTTCAACCAGAACAATGGCTTCTATAACATAGCTGAACCACTCGCCAAGAAACTTCTTCATCGCTATCCCACATAAGAACATAGAACACTGCAGAAGGTCTACAACTTGTCCAATACCCCTGCCAAGCTACCCAAGACTCTATAACCCCACCCGGTAGATCATCAGATGCAGCATTCTCCAAATGACCTCAACATTCTGAACATGACTATAAATACTCTCCTACCTTCCAACCCCAGGTAGATCCGTGTGTGACTTGAAAAAGCCCACTGTGTGGGTGAAACGTTGTCAATAAAGGATCACATTATACTGCATTTGTGTTTATATTTCCGGAGCTGTGATATAATGTGGAGCTGTGTTATACTGTGGAGCTGTGTTATACTGTGGAGCTGTGTTATACTGTGAAACTGTGTTATACTGTGGAGCTGTGTTATACTGTGAAGCTGTGTTATACTGTGGAGCTGTGTTATACTGTGGAGCTGTGTTATACTGTGGAGCTGTGTTATACTGTGGAGCTGTGTTATACTGTGAAGCTGTGTTATACTGTGAAGCTGTGTTATACTGTGGAGCTGTGTTATACTGTGGAGCTGTGTTATACTGTGGAGCTGTGTTATACTGTGGAGCTGTGTTATACTGTGGAGCTGTGTTATACTGTGGAGCTGTGTTATACTGTGGAGTTGTGCTATACTGTGGAGCTGTGTTATACTGTGGAGCTGTGTTATACTGTGAAGCTGTGTTATACTGTGGAGCTGTGTTATACTGTGGAGCTGTGTTATACTGTGGAGCTGTGTTATACTGTGGAGCTGTGTTATACTGTGGAGCTGTGTTATACTGTGGAGCTGTGCTATACTGTGGAGCTGTGTTATACTGTGAAGCTGTGTTATACTGTGGAGCTGTGTTATACTGTGGAGCTGTGTTATACTGTGGAGCTGTGTTATACTGTGGAGCTGTGTTATACTGTGGAGGTGTGTTATACTGTGAAGCTGTGTTATACTGTGGAGCTGTGTTATACTGTGGAGCTGTGTTATACTGTGAAGCTGTGTTATACTGTGGAGCTGTGTTATACTGTGGAGCTGTGTTATACTGTGGAGCTGTGTTATACTGTGGAGCTGTGTTATATTGTGTAGCTGTGTTATACTGTGAAGCTGTGTTATACTGTGGAGCTGTGTTATACTGTGAAGCTGTGTTATACTGTGGAGCTGTGTTATAATGTGGAGCTGTGTTATACTGTGGAGCTGTGTTATACTGTGGAGCTGTGCTATACTGTGGAGCTGGGTTATACTGTGGAGCTGTGTTATACTGTGGAGCTGTGTTATACTGTGGAGCTGTGTGTTATACTGTGGAGCTGTGTTATACTGTGGAGCTGTGCTGTGAAGCTGTGTTATACTGTGGAGCTGTGTATACTGTGGCGCTGTGTTATACTGTGGAGCTGTGTTATACTGTGGAGCTGTGCTATATACTGTGTTATACTGTGGAGCTGTGTTATACTGTGGAGCTGTGCTATATAAGCTGTGTTATACTGTGGAGCTGTGTTATACTGTGGAGCTGTGTTATACTGTGGAGATGTGATATACTGTGTAGCTGAGCTATACTGTGGAGCTGTGTTATACTGTGGAGCTGTGCTATACTGTGGAGCTGTGTTATACTGTGGAGCTGTGTTATACTGTGGAGTTGTGTTATACTGTGGAGCTGTGTTATACTGTGGAGCTGTGCTATACTGTGGAGCTGTGTTATAATGTGGAGCTGTGTTATACTGTGGAGCTGTGTTATACTGTGGAGCTGTGTTATACTGTGGAGCTGTGTTATACTGTGGAGCTGTGTTATACTGTGGAGCTGTGTTATACTGTGGAGCTGTGTTATACTGTGGAGCTGTGTTATACTGTGGAGCTGTGTTATACTGTGGAGCTGTGTTATACTGTGGAGCTGTGCTATACTGTGGAGCTGTGTTATACTGTGGAGCTGTGTTATACTGTGGAGCTGTGTTATACTGTGAAGCTGTGTTATACTGTGGAGCTGTGTTATACTGTGGAGCTGTGTTATACTGTGGAGTGGAGCTGTGTTATACTGTGGAGCTGTGCTATACTGTGGAGCTGTGTTATACTGTGGAGCTGTGCTATACTGTGGAGCTGTGTTATACTGTGGAGCTGTGTTATACTGTGGAGCTGTGTTATACTGTGGAGCTGTGCTATACTGTGGAGCTGTGTTATACTGTGGAGCTGTGCTATACTGTGGAGCTGTGTTATACTGTGGAGCTGTGTTATACTGTGGAGCTGTGTTATACTGTGGAGCTGTGTTATACTGTGGAGCTGTGTTATACTGTGGAGCTGTGTTATACTGTGGAGCTGTGTTATACTGTGGAGCTGTGTTATACTGTGGAGCTGTGTTATACTGTGGAGCTGTGTTATACTGTGGAGCTGTGTTATACTGTGGAGCTGTGTTATACTGTGGAGCTGTGTTATACTGTGGAGCTGTGTTATACTGTGGAGCTGTGTTATACTGTGGAGCTGTGTTATACTGTGGAGCTGTGTTATACTGTGGAGCTGTGTTATACTGTGAGCTGTGTTATACTGCGGAGCTGTGTTATACTGTGGAGCTGTGTTATACTGTGGAGCTGTGTTATACTGTGGAGCTGTGTTATACTGTGAAGCTGTGTTATACTGTGGAGCTGTGTTATACTGTGGAGCTGTGTTATACTGTGGAGCTGTGTTATACTGTGGAGCTGTGTTATACTGTGGAGCTGTGTTATACTGTGGAGCTGTGTTATACTGTGGAGCTGTGTTATACTGTGAAGCTGTGTTATACTGTGGAGCTGTGTTATACTGTGGAGCTGTGTTATACTGTGGAGCTGTGTTATACTGTGGAGCTGTGTTATACTGTGGAGGTGTGTTATACTGTGAAGCTGTGTTATACTGTGGAGCTGTGTTATACTGTGGAGCTGTGTTATACTGTGAAGCTGTTATACTGTGGAGCTGTGTTATACTGTGGAGCTGTGTTATACTGTGGAGCTGTGTTATACTGTGGAGCTGTGTTATATTGTGTAGCTGTGTTATACTGTGAAGCTGTGTTATACTGTGGAGCTGTGTTATACTGTGAAGCTGTGTTATACTGTGGAGCTGTGTTATAATGTGGAGCTGTGTTATACTGTGGAGCTGTGTTATACTGTGGAGCTGTGCTATACTGTGGAGCTGTGTTATACTGTGGAGCTGTGTTATACTGTGGAGCTGTGTTATACTGTGAAGCTGTGTTATACTGTGGAGCTGTGTTATACTGTGGAGCTGTGCTATACTGTGGAGCTGTGTTATACTGTGGAGCTGTGTTATACTGTGGAGCTGTGTTATACTGTGGAGCTGTGTTATACTGTGAAGCTGTGTTATACTGTGGAGCTGTGCTATACTGTGGCGCTGTGTTATACTGTGGAGCTGTGTTATACTGTGGAGCTGTGCTATACTGTGAAGCTGTGTTATACTGTGGAGCTGTGTTATACTGTGGAGCTGTGCTATACTGTGAAGCTGTGTTATACTGTGGAGCTGTGTTATACTGTGGAGCTGTGTTATACTGTGGAGTTGTGTTATACTGTGGAGCTGTGCTATACTGTGGAGCTGTGTTATACTGTGGAGCTGTGTTATACTGTGGAGCTGTGCTATACTGTGAAGCTGTGTTATACTGTGGAGCTGTGTTATACTGTGGAGCTGTGTTATACTGTGGAGTTGTGTTATACTGTGGAGCTGTGTTATACTGTGGAGCTGTGCTATACTGTGGAGCTGTTTTATAATGTGGAGCTGTGTTATACTGTGGAGCTGTTCTATACTGTGGAGCTGTGTTATACTGTGGAGCTGTGTTATACTGTGGAGCTGTGTTATACTGTGGAGCTGTGCAATCTTATGTTGCCATGATAACGAGTGCATCATGTATGTGCTGGTGATACGTTGGTTTATGGACGCGGCTTGACAATTCTGAAATGAGATGACACGGTGAGGTGAACTTGTCAGCAAGAGGTGTGGAACTGCTGACTTTATACGACAGTGATGAATGACTTTAACTCAGTTATGCTCCAGCTTTGTCAGCGCCAAATTGCGTTAAGTCTTGCAGAATGATGTTATCTTAGCAAACACCTTGGCTACAGACAGCAATTAACGCTGCATAGTGTGAAATTACCTATTTGTTATCACCAATTTGAGTCTGCTGAGGTGAGCTGTAGGTCTTGGTCCCCGCCTCTTAACTTTCGTCTGACTAACGTTAAGTTTGGTAAGGTTTGTCAGGAAACAGGACAAGCGTTTCCTGACGCTGGTCTTGATTATATGATAACCCGCAGCTAGAGCTTTTGGTTATGTGACCGAGGCCTTCCGCTGGCTACTGACGTGAAACAAATCTGTCATATCTATTCTGGAACCCCTATGTGACTGCTCATTCCATGGCATCATTGCTCATTTCATTCTACCTCTATCATTTTTATGCTGAAGGAACATTTTTTTTAATATCCATTAATATCCTCTCTCTAGCTACGTCCTCTTACTTCTGTTACTGTAGTCAAGAGCCGCCTCTCCTTGCCTACCCAGTCAATGTCCTGCATTATTTTACGTTTCCCTTCTTGTTCTTCCAGTGACAAAGGACCTGACTTTCGCAGTCTTTCTTCGTAACTTATTCCTTTGAACAGAGGCACCAATCTGAGTGCATTGCTTCGGAATTTCTCGAATTTCAATTGCTGTTTTACTAAACGGGGGCTCCCCACAAGCGCTGCGCACACATGCATTGTTCAGAAGTATGATATCCTGTAATGTATACTTTGATCGTGTCTAGGTCTAGGTTCCTAAATGTCACACTTATGTTAGTGAGCTTAACCTTCTGTGCAGGGGTAGAATCTTGGCCCTGCATCCTAGAACACAATATTCGGTATTACTAGCTTCAGGCCGCTTGGGCTGTATCATACCTAATCTTAAAGTTATGTATCGAGGTTGCTACCACTCTCGCATTCGACTCTCACTTTTCATCATATCACCCATTACCCAATACTACAAGAGAAATGCTTCGTAAAATAAGTATGACTCATCTGGTTCAACTTGGCCCTGATCCTCTTAATTCAAACATGTCTATCCATATCAATTCAATAAAAAAAATTACACTGTAATCCCCAGTAATCCTCTCTGCTCAGGTCTTCGGAGTCATTTGCTTTAAACGCTACACAGTGCATTTCTCACAGTTCTAGGACTAGTCTCGTTGCAAACTTTTGAATCTATGAGCATCAACACATATTTGACTAGCTGTGGACTCTGCACACTGAGGTCACATATTTATCGTATAAAAAGTACATTCTATATACTCCTGCTCCTGAATCCTGCTCTGTGGTTGCTAATGTCGTTAGTGCCGCTGAAGTTATAAGGTTTGCGTGTACCACCATTAGTGTGATATTTACATTTTGCAACAAGCTAAAGCATATCACTGTCGACGATACATCGGATGCTCAAGATAGTTTGCCGCAGCCGCTACCACCACCACCACAACAACAATCCACTTCATCCCATCCATAACCACTACCACCTCCTCCTTAATCTTCCAATCACTCAACAAAAACGTCAGACTTAATTAACGTGAGCTGATAAAATCAGAGTGAGGAATTATCGTGAGCCGTGAACAAGCGCTTCAGCCAATCCACATTTCTTTTTTTTCATGAAATATTTTTTTTGAGTAACCTACCTTGAGTTTTTCGGAAATTTTAATTTGTTTCTTTATTTTTAATATATACGGGACAGTTAAAATTTCTTAAGAGATACTGTCCTTAAAATGTAACTCTTGATTCTTTCTTACATAGTTAACGGGGACATCATATGGTGCAAAACGTTGGTCATGGTGAGTAAAAAGTGAGACGACATTTCGATGTGTAGAGCTTTACCAGATAAAACTCTATTCCGATACGTTTCGCTTATACAGTAGGCTGCACCAGTTAAGTACATACATGGCAAATACACTTCAGAAAGAAACCTTATGACGACGTTTCGGTTCATGCTGGACCATTATCAAGAAACTTGACAATAGTCCAGGAGGGACCGAAACGTAGTCATAAGGTTTTAACCCCCTGAGGGTTTATGACGAACTAAAGACGCCACTTAGGAAACAATTTTTATTCCTTGGGTAGCACTGAAAATGGGATGGACAAATATTTTTGTTAGTGGGTTTGAATTTGAGTAAAAGCCGCCTAGTATGGGCCAGTAGGCCTGCTGCAGTGTTCCTCCTTTCTTATGTTCCTATGTCATGTTCCTATTTTTTTATATCACATAGGAACATCAATAGGAACTTGTGTTAAACATGCAGATAACTTTTTTTACAACTTTTGTTTACAAACAACTCGTTTGTAAACTGTAAAACGAGGAATGAAACAGGTTTTCAAGAGGGGGAACTTTTATACATGTACATGAAAGAATGGCGCATGAATAAGGTGTATAATGTGAATAAAAATTATGAGTATTTATGTAGAAATAAGGATTGTGCATGAAAATATGACGGATTTAATTATTCGTCTGTGAATAATTTGATGATGAGTTCTACCTGCAAATTAGGCTGATTAAATTTCGAAAGGTTTGCAAATATAATCATAATGGTTACTGCACTAACTGTGCTAACCACAGCACAACCAGTCAGCCACAACACCACCAACCTACCAATCACAACTCCACCAACCAACCTACCAACCACAACTCCACCAACTAACCAACCACAACACCACCTCCATCCATCCAACCACAACACCACTACCAACTAACCACCCACAATACCACAATACCGCCAACCAACCACAACACCGCCAACCAACCAACCCCAACATCATCAACCAACCACAAAGCTACCAATCTACCACAACACAATCCACCAACCACAACACTACAAACTAGCTACAGCACTACCAACCAACCACAATACTATAAATTAACCAATGATAACACCACTAACCAGAGAAAAACCATCAACCAGCAAACCACAACATCACCAACCACGCAAAACACCACTAACCAACCAACCACAACACCATCAACAAACCAACCACAGCACCATCAACCATCCAACCACAACACTATCAACTAGCCAACCACAACACCATCAACAAACCAACCACAACACCCTCAACCAACCAACCACAACACCATCAACCAGCCAACCACAACACCATCAACAAACGAACCACAACACCAACCTACCAATCACAACTCCACCAACCAACCTACCAACCACAACTCCACCAACCAACCAACCAACCAACCAACCAACCACAACACCATCAACAAACCAACCACAACACCATCAACCATCCAACCACAACACCATCAACAAACGAACCACAACACCATCAACCAGTCAACCACAACACCATCAACAAACGAACCACAACACCATCAACCAAGCAACCAACCCACCACAACACCACCAAGCAAATACGACAACCAACAACCACAAGACTCAACCAACAACAACATCTGCACCGGAACACCAAAGCCGTGGTGATGTAGTTCACAACACCTTTACTTAGCATTTCGTCGA
>NC_091352.1:10373745-10493745 GCF_038502225.1 Cherax quadricarinatus | reverse complement strand
CTTCCCTCCACCCACCCACCACTCCTTCAGGTAACTCGTCAACTAAACAAAAATGATGGTTGAAATGATTTCACGTTTAGAAAAAATGTGCATTGATATTTAATTTAAAGGTAGAAGCAGAATTTGGTTACTTTTGCTAGCATTACTACAATCACCACGTCTACTACTACTACTATGTTCTGAGGGCCATAAAAATAGTGGTAGCTCATGCATAGTGCCTCGTTTAATATCATGTCTGCAAATTGCTTCTCCCACTGGCTCGTATATCACTCTATTGTTTCTCCTTTTACAGCTTCAGTTGGCAATTTATTTCATTGAGATACAATCCTGTGTACATAAAATATCTATCTGCATAGGTTTCAAGATTTGAATGTAAAAAGGCTTATGAAAAGATTACAGTACTTTCTAAAAATATTATTTATATAATGACTGGCTAAACAGATAAAATCCTGATTGGTTATAAAAGTTGACAACATACAACTGTGAGACCAAACCTATTGCTAGGACACTACGCAAGGCATGAAAGACGACCCAGGCAGCGTGAGGTGTTAATTACACCAGGTGTGAATTGCACCTGGGTGTTAATTGCCTCTACCTCTCACTGAAGCAGCGTAACCTAAGGCACATGCGTCTTAATTGCTCCCATCCTTCCCTTTATTTTTTTATTTATATTCTTTTCCCACAATGCTTTTAGGAATTATTATATTCACTTTCATGGGAATATTAGTGTTGTTAAGGTCTACTTTTACTTTGTCAATGTACATTTAAACTATACAAATAGAATCATTTCTTTCTTCTTCTCAATACAAAATTTACTCGTTACTTTAGTTGTAACGTGTATGGTGACCGCATCTTGCGGGAATAATAACAAATCTTAGCCTGAAGAATTTATTTCTGTAAGAAAAAACAGACATTAATATGTATCTAATACCTACAACACATCAAATATTAAGTAGAATTTAAAATATATTTTTGACTATGCTATTGTCTGTTATGCATCCTTTCACAGGAAAACGTCAGTATGAGTTTCATTAAGATTTACTTATTGATTTCCGTGATATAGACAGAACAATTCCCCGGACATTCAGTCTCATAGAATATCTTGTGTTATTTGTTTGACTGTGTTCCGCTCGTTTTGTTTCATCGTACACTTTAGTATACATATATATACGTATATATGTATACACACACATTGCACTAGTCACTTGATAATGTGAGAAATCACGAAAGCACTTGGAATTTCACTATTTTTTACTGTGGTTGTTGTGCATACTGTGATATCACCGGTTTACTGTGATTTTATTGAATATATATATATATACACACACACACACCTATACATATGCATATGTCTACATATGTACACGAATACACTTGTATACATATTTACTAAAAACACAAATATATGCACATAGGCATACATATGCATATACATGCAGACATACGCACATGCACAGATATATATATGCGTACATAAGCATATATACTCTCAAACATATTTCATATTTTGCTTCATAAAAATTTTATGACTGCCCTGCACTGTTCCTGACGTATGAGTGAAGTACGGGAAGATGAATGGGGGAGGGTGCTAGAATAATGGGATACGGGAATACAATCCTTGGAACACACAGGAACCAAAACAAGGGGAGTTTGCACTTGACTATTGCGATGAATTTTGAAATAATGAGTATATATATATCAGGTCAAAAATAATTACCGCATTTCGCGGCTTATAAGATTTGTTTTAGTTTCAACGTATCGGCATCGGACGTAGCTGGGAGAGCTACAGCCCACCCCACACCCCAAACTTATAGCTCCCGTCGCTGACCTTCAGTTTACAGGACGCAGAGTTGTTTTTGGAGACATTTTATGGAAAAAATGCGTCTAATAAGCCGCGAAATACGGTATATATCTGGAGCAAACAAAAATGATTGATATCCGGGCAACAAAGATTTCTTCCTCTCCAGCGCACTTTCTTATTTCTCTGTCTGTCTGTCTGTCTGTCTGTCTCTCTCTCTCTCTCTCTCTCTCTCTCTCTCTCTCTCTCTCTTCTTTTAACCACAAGTTTCCTCTCCAATTAACTGCTTCGTTTATGAACTCAGGGAGAAAATTCGAAGTCGCCGCGTCAGAGACAGATGATGGATGGCTGGCAACTCCCACCGAGTGTGCTTGCTTCTCAAGGTGTTTTGTCACGGAACTGACTGCAACAGGGACCAGTGTGGGAGGTGGGAAGGACGGGGGGAACACGGACAAGAATGCATTCACCTAGGACACCTTTACTGAAGACGTTTCGGTCCTTGGACTCACGAAATCATAATAACAAGACTGCAAACAAACCAAGGTAGGGGTGGGGTTAGAACTCATGACAAGTGAGTTGTAAAACTCAAGGTCCAAGGACCGAAACATTTTCAATAAAGGATTTGTGTCCCTCTCCCTCAGGCTGTCGACAGCCACCTGCCTTCCTGCTACATACAGTGGAGAGGAGAGTTATTTTTTATAAACCAAACAAGGTGCACTAGTATTGGGCTGAAAGTCTGGAAACAAGCCAGCTGTGTTTCCAAGACATATTCCATCTCAAGGGATGAGTTTTATATTTGAAATTATGAAATCTGCTGGGCAATGAATAGGGCATTATCAGGTTTTCCATCACGAGTTCAGTAACTACGACAGCAGTAAATGTTTCCTTCCAGCAGGGCTGGAGTTGACATTACATGTGAACTGCTACCTTTCCGGATATCCTATGCCACACTGGAAAAACGGAATTTAGGTGTATATCATCACAGATCAATTTTAGAAGGAAATTGGTAGATAGGAGGTAGAGGTATGGGAGGAGTGGAGGGGGACTAGTAGATAGGTGGGACGTAAAGAATAGAGAGGAGACGTTACCCCTGTTACAAAGGGTAATTGGGTTCCCTATCGGAGTGGTGAATAATATTATGAATATTACATATTTTAAATTTAGGGGAAAGCATCAGCATCGAGGGAAAAGGCTACCAACTTTGTGTCGAGGTGGGAGAAGGAATTTCAAGTGTTACTCTTGGATGTTGTGTATATACAATACGTGGCGTCCTACTCACTGTCAATACATATACACATTCGGTGTGTCTTCGTTCACTGTTCCTGCTTCACAAGTTTCTATCGTCAGGATTTATTATTGCATTTATTGTCTTTATGGTATGTTAAAATTGGTTCTCTGTTGCTGAAAAAGGCAGTCTAACGAAATCTAACTTAACCCAAATAACCTGTATCTTAAAATTCGCATTTACGAAATCACTGTGTGCATTTTTTATTAAATTAAACACACACACATTTGTGTCATATATACACACACACATATATATAATATATATATATATATATATATATATATATATATATATATATATATATATATATATATATATATATATATATATATATATATACATACATAAAACAACATAAAACAACTAGTCAAGGAGTCGAAACCATGCTGCTTTGGCCTGCCTCATGGAAGGCGAAAACTCATGACACCTTAATCCGCAGGACCACACAATCATTAAGAGTAACGCATCCAGCAGAACTGGATGTTGTACTCGCTACCCAAGAACATACGGTGGTGTGGATGACTCTAGGCTAATTTCATTCTACTCCCTATTTGTTATACTAGTACAACGAGCAGTATTTTATATTATTGTACCCACTAACAAGTGGTATTGATCAATAACAACACTGCGACTAGTCAAGGAGTCGAACCCATGCTGCTGTGGCCTGCCTCAAGGTGGGCATACATAATCAATAACAACACTGCGACTGGCCGAGGATTCGAACCCATGTCGTTTTGGCCTTGCCTCGTGGTGAACGAAAATCACATGACACTCTAACCCACTGGACTACATAATCCTAACGACATGGGTTCGAATCCTCGGCTTGTCGCAATGTTGTTATTGATTTAGTACCACTCCTTCGTGGCCATAATATATATATATATATATATATATATATATATATATATATATATATATATATATATATGTGTGTGTGTGTGTGTGTGTGTGTGTGTGTGTGTGTGTGTGTGTGTGTGTGTGTGTGTGTGTGTGTGTGTGTGTGTGTGTGTGTGTGTGTGTGTGTGTGTGTGTGTGTGTGTGTGTGTGTGCGTGTGTGTGTGTGTGTGTGTGTATGTGTGTGTGTGTGTGTGTGTGTGTGTGTGTGTGTGTGTGTGTGTGTGTGTGTGTGTGTGTGTGTGTGTGTGTTTAATTAAAGAACAAATTATTACATAACTAAACTAGAGAGAAACACTGCAGTTAGGTATTGCAATACAAAATGTGTATTAGTTCAGCCTGTAGTGGTGGACAAATGTACTGGGGCTGGTGTTCCTGGGTTACACTCGTTAGTAAGACATAAACTTGTGGCCACTCGGAAATGACTGTAGTTGTTGTGTTAAACTCTACCTTCCTAGCGAATTCCCACCTGCCACTTGATTTGTATTCCCCCCTGCCTGGCGTCTCTTTCTCTCTCCTGTACCCTTTATCTCTCTCTCTATCTCGCTCTCTTTCTCCAAAATACCCTCCAATATCATTCATGACATCATCAACGCTAATGTATCATTGTTGTACGTAATTAATTTCTTCAGATTTGAAAGTGAAAACATACAATACGATTTGTTCTAAAAATGAAGAGAAGCTTCCAATGTACACACTCAGATGTGGTTGTTGATCTTGACTCCTTACCTGGCTTATCAACTGATTGTGGTTAAAGCTATATTCATAATTTCATGGACCGTATCGTACCTAGTCTTAAAACTGTGCACGAATATATTTCCAAAATTACTTCCTGACTACCCATGTGCCTTACAGAATGTTTGTGTTTCTTTCTCCAGTCTTCCATATCGGAACTTATGAGTATCTCGTACGTCGTGATCATGTCTCTTCTGGTTCTCTTTAAGTTCTTTTAGTGTTTTTCCACATGTCATTCAACTCTGGAGCTTCCTCTATTATGTGGACGTGCTTGGTCAGGTGTGAGTGGGGTCCCATGCTGGTACTGCTGACTATCACTTGTCTGACCCATGACACATAATTCTGAAACGCCCTCTGTGTGTGTGGGGAGATGTAATAAAAAGATTTTAGGGAGTACAATGTTAGGATATTGACATGAAATTATTTTCTGCTAAAATGTACGCTGCATTCGTTGCTTATAGCGATACCCACCAGACATGATACTGGACCAGTTACAATACACACGATGAGACACGAGACTGTAGCATTTACAATGCACACGACGAGATACGAGAGAAAAATGGGACAAAACACTAGCTCACGGGACAGACTGGACCTCGAAACACGAGACTGGACACCGAGACGCGAGACTTGCCCAGGGAACACACGTCCTCGATGATTCTCAACGTAAAGCCCGGCTCATGTTGTAACTCAAAATTTTTGTTGGCCACTGCCCTTTTTTGTGTGTGTGCCGTATCTGACGAGACAGAGGCCATCAGTTTTAGCTGCTTGACGTTTTTCATTAACATAACCGGTGCAAGGCTTGCCCAAATGGCCCCGCACAAGATGAAAGCAGAGGTGGTGTCAGAATTTTTCTCCCCTGTTATTGCAGATGTCGTGTTCTCCTTCCCTGAATTTCCTTGAAATTTTTGCTGTATCTTCTAATATTCATTTTTGGGGGACATGAATGAGAGGGGGAGATTGAGATAGGGAAGAGAACGAGAGAGAGAGAGAGAGAGAGAGAGAGAGAGAGAGAGAGAGAGAGAGAGAGAGAGAGAGAGAGAGAGAGAGAGAGAGAGAGAGAGAGAGAGACGAGACAAATGAAAAGGAGAGGAGAATTGAAAGAGAGAAAAACACGCAAGCAAAGAGAGTGAGCCCATTTAGAATGTTGACTCAAGACTATAATATCTTGTTGAAGACATTGAAGGACACACACACACACACACACACACACACACACACACACACACACACACACACACACACACACACACACACACACACACACACACACACACACACACAAACATTAAATTACTGACTGATATCTTCAATAAGTCCAAGCAAAGTAATTCAGAAATTAATAGTTGTCACATCAGTGATAATTTCAGGAACAGAAACTAGTCCAAAATCTCTTCTCTTCTTCTTATCGAGGACGAGGATAATTACACGTATTGTTACGGGATATGTTTTCATCCTTAGCCTTAATTTCTCTGGCAAGATGGCAGTCAAGTTTCCTCAGAAACCGAGATGTTACAGAATAAACAAGGAACAATACAGTGACTGGAACAATACACAAATAACCATCACACAGGAGAAAGAAGCTTATGACAACGTTTCAGTCAGACTTGGACCAGTGACAAGTCACAGTGTGACTTGCCATAAGCTTCTTTCCCCTATGTGCAGAGATCTTACATATATTTAACCAGCACAATATAATAATAATAATAATAATAATAATAATAATAATAATAATAATAATAATAATAATAATAATAATAATAATAAACATTAGGTTAGTTTTGTCCTAGGATGCGACCCACACTAGTCGACTAACACCCAGGTACCTATTTTATTGATGGGTGAACAAGAACAGCAGGTGCCTTGCGGAAACACGTCCTAATGTTTTTCAGCCGTACCGGGGATCGACCCCCGGACCTGTGTGTGAGCTGAGAGTTCAGGGCAATTCGTCTTTCGGTTGATCGTATTACGTCTCAGGAGAACATTTTTCCTGATATCATTTCCTTACTATAATAACTTCAAGAAAGTTTGTTGCTATATCGAGTTTACAAACTTCTGAGATAACTTGAAGGATAAAGATTAAACTTGCAGGTTAGAGTTCCTGGACTCAAGAGCCAATCCTTCAGGGAGGTCGGCATTACACTGAATCCTTCGTTCTCTCTTACCCTTCTTAAAACAAAAGTCATCAGCGTTTTCAGTCGGGTCGGACGGCGACTGATCGCAAAAGACTGTGAATATTCAGGTAGTTGTGTGTCGACTAGCAACTGAGATATCGAATAATAATGGACGATAATAGAAACGTAAAATAATAAAAGAGGAAAACAAAATAAAATTTGCTCCATTAATAGGGAGAACATGCGACTGCAGCTGTAAACTATGAAAAGAGCGGCGTTGAATGTGCCACAGAAAATGTGTCTTCGCAAAAAAATGTGCTGGACTGCTGGAAAGAGATTCAAGAGATAGTACGTGCTACGACAACTGGAAACTAAAAAATAATTTTATTATAAATTTAATTCTGAAGCCGGGCACCAGCAGCATAGCTCTCTTCAGTAAAGTGACCAGAGGAAGGTGTAAACGGTAAGCTACAAAATGTAATCACGCGCCTCAGCTTGTTAGACTCAAGAAATCGTAATGACACGATTGCAAACAAACCATACCCCCAACCGGGATTGAACCCGCGGTCATAGAGTCTCAAAACTCCAGCCCGTCGCGTTAGCCACTAGACCAGCTAGCCACAATAAAATTCATCCAACTAGGTATATTTCTACACCATAGGAAGGTTAGCACAGGCACCTCTGTGACCACAAATGCAAGTTTCTACAGACGAATCTCCAGCTAGCGTGGCCGTGACGAACTCTAGCTCAAGTCCCTTCACTGCCGTCAACATGACTCAAGAAATCGTAATGACACGATTGCAAACAAACCATACCCCCGGCCGGGATTGAACCCGCGGTCATAGAGTCTCAAAACTCCAGCCCGTCGCGTTAGCCACTAGACCAGCTAGAGTTCGTCACGGCCACGCTAGCTGGAGATTCGTCTGTAAAATCTTGCATTTGTGGTCACAGAGGTGCCTGTGCTAACCTTCCTATGGTGTAGAAATATACCTAGTTGGATGAATCTTATTGTGGCTAGCTGGTCTAGTGGCTAACGCGACGGGCTGGAGTTTTGAGACTCTATGACCACGGGTTCAATCCCGGCCGGGGGTATGGTCAGCTTGTTAGATTTAGCGTAAATCGACTACATTAGATTCATTAAACAATTTAATGACGAAAAATTAATTAGACACCAATATCAAGAACACTGCGGTTCGTAAAACATTGGTTAGACTCGTAATACACATGTACAGAAAAAATACACCTCTAGGTGTATATGTAGTTTTCAACAATACTTAATGCACTCCCTCTTGCATCAAAAAAAGTTGTCTAATTCAACTTGCGGCCATAACTTCATTTTTTAATCTCTCTTCCCCCTTGAAACGTAATATTTTGTTGTGGTAAAAATGAACATGCACCACGTACAATGTGAAAGTTCAAAACCATTGTTTCAGAGGAAAGGGACGCAGAAAGGCAAAACTATTGCCTCGTTCTTGCTCCATCTACCTCGACAAAGAGCGTTTTTCAGGAAGGAGCCGAAGGAAAAACAGCGTGGCCACATCAAAAGCATTTCGGTAAAGACTATTGTTTCAGAGCAAAGAGAACGGGAAAAACTGGGGGAAACTCCGAAAACTGTTGCAGTTGCTTTGGCGATTTTTTTTCTTTACATAAACATTTTAACTAAATCCGCTTTTATAAAAATAATAAAGGCAAATAACCACCATCAGCAATCACCCCCTACCACCACCATTTATCCACCAACAGCAACAACCACATGACCATGTTCACCTACCAGTATATAGGTACCTAGGAGTTCTTCAGTTGTTGTGGTTCTCATCCTGGAAGGATCCCCAGCGGGCTTCGTTGGGTTATCCTGACAAAATTTTATCCTCCAGGATTAAATATGTATTAATTCAGTATCAAAATGGCTAATATTTCACGAAAAAAAAATTAAATCAAGTATGTCCGTGAAGAATCAAAAGATTATTGCCCGAAATGCTCAGGCATGTTAATGGCTTTCTTTGCGCTAAACAATATTTTATAACAAGTAAATCACACATTGCACACTATGCAAAGAAATAAATTATTTAATTTAATTTAATTTAAAGAAGCGGGCAATGTACGAGACAATCTGATATACGTATTACAACAGAGAAGGTGGCTAGGACTGAGAGTCAACAAATGTATAGTCTTTATTTTAACTTTCCCCCTCGGGCGAAACGTTATTTTACGTCTTTTCTTCCTTCTGCAAAAGGGAAGTTGGTCTGAAGATGCGAGTATCTGTGTATCGCAGCCAAATCTGTTCGGTGTCTCGGGGAAGAATAACGCTTCCTCAAGACTCTGCAAAAGTTTGCAAGTCTATCGATTACGGTGAGGAGAGCGCATCCATTAGTGTCTCAAGTTTGACAGCAGGTATTATGGCTGCGTTCGGTGTCCCAAGTTGAAGATTTTCTTTTTTTTTTTTTTTTTTTTTTTTTGGAATGGATGACCTGGAATATGTTGTTACTGACTTCTCAGTCTGTCCGTCTGTCTGTCTGTCTGTCTGTCTGTCTGTCTGTCTGTCTGTCTGTCTGTCTGCCTGCCTGTCTGTCTGTCTGTCTGTCTCTGTCTGTCTGTCTGTCTGTCTGTCTCTCTCTCTCTCTCTCTCTCTCTCTCTCTCTCTCTCTCTCTCTCTCTCTCTCTCTCTCTCTCTCTCTCTCTCTCAGGATATTGAATCTGCTTTTTTCATACAACTAAATAACACGATAATCTTTAATCTAAATAGCAGTAGTAAGTAATATCTACTACTAATCCAGATAGCTGTAAACAGTTCTCAGCAGACAGCCTCAGTGTGTGGACTTCCAAATCCTCTGCTCTCTGTCTTTCCAATCTACTCCCCTTCCTCTACCTCCCTTCCTGCTTTCTCTCCTCTGCATCCTCTTCCTCACCTGCTTCCTATCCCTCGTCCCCGCCACCATGGCGCCAACATCGATACCACAATCTGTGAGGTCAAGTTTCCCTGCAGCCAATAGTTTGTTGATAAATTAGACACATGCGCAACACTTGGGTATCATTATTGAGGAAGCGTTTTGCCACCCAGTGGTTTTCATCAGTCCAATACAAAGGAGAATTGTGAAGATCAGAAGGAATTTAAGGTAATCAATCCCTCAGCTTGGAGTCAATGTAATCAGTCCATCAATCAAGATTAATGGACTGATTACATTGACTCCAGGCTGAAGGACTGATTAACTCAAACTCTGTCTGATCCTCACAATTCTCCTTTGTAGCAGACTGATGAAGCCACTATATGGCTAAACGTTTCCTCAATAAAGATACCCAAGTGCTGTACATGTGTCTAATTTATGAACTTATCGGTTCTCTAAACCCTTTACCTGCAGCCAATACTCTGACGTAAAGAATCTGCTACCAACACGTCCGTCACCTTACTTAATATATTAAACAAAATGAAGCTTCATTGATTTCATTGTTATTTTTAATTTTGGGGGAGGGTAGGGTGGTTGGTTTTAGATTTTTAAGATGATTTCACCCACGAAGTTTTCGTCCCTTTGTTGGATCACTTTTGTTCTCGTTAACTAACGCCCCGCTGTTGGATTATCTTGTTACTCGCTAATTAATGTCTCGTTGTTGGTTCACTTTGCTTCTCGTTAATTAACGTCTCGCTGTTGAATTACTTTACTTCTCGCCAATTAACGTCTCATTACCTACCAATGTACAGTAGGTAAGCAATGACGTGTTTCACCCATAGTGTCCCATGTCCCTTGTCTGGTGAAGCCACGTGTCCCTTGTTCTGGTGAAGCCACGTGTCCCTTGTTCTGGTGAAGCCACGTGTCCCTTGTTCTGGTGAAGCCACGTGTCCCTTGTTCTGGTGAAGCCACGTGTCCCTTGTTCTGCTACAGACACGTGTCCCGTATTCTGGTGTGGACACGTCCCACAGCGCATAAATATTCAGTAACAAAAACTGATAGGTAACCTCAATCAGATAAGCCTAAATTATTCCACAAGCTTTCAGCTAAATCCATAAGCCGATGCATTTTTGTTTCCTAACATACTTCTAGCGTGCGAAAATCAACTGGTCAGAAAATATCGGTCAAGGGACTTGTTCTCTTTCATTGTAGTCACAACAACACAATTTGTGGCCAGAAATATGGAGATGTGAACAAGCGAGCAAGGAAGGCAGAGACAGTTTACATCACAGCAATATGGCACAACATAATTGGGGAAAGATAGAGAGAACATACGATGTCGTCGGAAAATAGTGAGAAGTGACAGTTTTATGGGCCGAGTGGGAAGAGTTTGTTGAGAGAGGTAGCAGGTGGGGTGGCCTGGCATTGTTTTTACATAGAGAGAGAGAGAGAGAGAGAGAGAGAGAGAGAGAGAGAGAGAGAGAGAGAGAGAGAGAGAGAGAGAGAGATAGGATGGAGGGTGCGTTTATGCGTAGTAAAAATGTAAGTATCATGACTTAACTCTTTTATGGTCATAATACACGAGTTATTTTATTTAATGGTCTTGGGTTTGCAAGCATGTATGCATAATAAACTTCTGAACACCTTTTAATTAAAGCAATATTAAAGTTTGGGCTGGTGAGAATTTTTTCCAAGTTTCTGGGAAAACACGAGAGATTTTTTGTGTGAAAACTCTTCTCACTCTACTGAGTTTTGTGAAAGCATATATATTCAAAATTATTCGTGGTAGTAGCAGTAACAGTAGTACTAACAGTAGCAGTAGTAGTAGTGGTATTATTGTTAGTAGTAGTATTAGTAGTAGTCGTACTAACAGTAGTTCTGTAGTGGTACTAACAGTAATACTGTAGTGGTACTAACCGTATCACTGTAGTGGTACTAACAGTAGTACTGTACTGGTGCTAACAGTAGTACTGTAGTGGTGCTAACAGTAGTACTGTAGTGGTACTAACAGTATTACTGTAGTGGTACTAACAGTAGTACTGTAGTGGTTCTAATAGTAGTACTGTAGTGGTACTAACAGTAGTACTGTAGTGGTGTTAACAGTAGTAGCAGTGGTACTAACAGTGTTACTGCAGTGGTACTAACAGTAGTAATGTAGCGGTACTAACAGTAGTACTGTAGTGGTGCTAACAATAGTACTGTAGTGGTGGTACTAACAGAAGTAAATGATGATTCCTAACTAGTCATAAGTTTGCCTGTGATACTCCAATATATAAACTATGTATTGTGCCAAAACAAAAGCATTCATATTGCTAAACTCACAATCTAGTATTTAGTCACTTAGTATTTAGTCAACTTACTCCATAATTTGTAATAATTTAGGGTTAAGAATTAATCTAAGTTTGCCCGAAATGCCTAGCCATGCTAGGTGTCCTAGTAGCCCCCTCTGTAATTAGTATTTTATAACATGTAAACCACACAATAACCAAAATCTGTAAACCCCGCATTGTAATCCTTATAGAGAATAAACTTGATTGATTGACTGATTGAAGTACTGTAATGGTACTAACAGTAGTACTGTAGTGGTGCTAACAGTGGTACTGTAGTGGTGCTAACAGTAGTACTGTAGTGGTGCTAACAATAGTATTGTATGGTGGTACTAACAGAAGTACTGTAATGGTACTAACAGTAGTACTGTAGTGGTGCTAACATTAGTACTGTAGTGGTGCTAACAGTAGTACTGTAGTGGTGCTAACAGTAGTACTGTAGTTGTGATATTAACAGTAGTACTGAAATAGTACTAACAGTAGTACTGTAGTGATGCTAACAGTAGTAGTAGTAGTGGTACTAACAGTAGTACTGTAGTGGTACTAACAGTAGTACTGTAGTGGTACTAGTAGTTCTGTAGTGGTACTAACAGTAGTACTATAGTGGTGCTAACAGTGGTGCTGTAGTGGTACTAACAATAATAATGGTGCTAAAAGTAGTAGTAGTAGTAGTGGTGGCGGTACTAACAATGTTACTGTAGTGATACTAACAGTGGTACTGTAGTGGTACTAACAGTGGTACTGTAGTGGTACTAACAGTGGTACTGTAGTAGTGGTACTAACAGTAGTACTGTAGTGGTGCTAACAGTGGTACTGTAGTGGTACTAACAGTAGTACTGTAGTGGTACTAACAGTAGTATTGTAGTCGTGCTAACAGTGGTACTGTAGTGGAACTAACAGTGGTACTGTAGTGGTACTAACAGTAATAATGGTATTAACAGTAGTAGTAGTAGTACTAACAATGGTACTGTAGTGGTATTAACAGTGGTACTGTAGTGGCACTGTAGTGGTACTAACAGTGGTACTGTAGTGGTACTAACAGTGGTACTGTAGTGGTACTAACAGTGGTACTGTAGTGGTACTAACAGTGGTACTATAGTGGTACTAACAGTAATAATGGTGCTAACAGTAGTAGTAGTGGTGGTACTAATAATGGTTCTGTAGTGGTACTAACAGTGGTACTATAGTGGTACTAGCAGTGGTACTGTAGTGGTACTAACAGTAATAATGGTGCTAACAGTAGTATTAGTAGTGGTACTAACAATGGTACTGTAGTGGTACTAATAGTAATAATGGTGCTAACAGTAGTAGTAGTATTGGTACCAACAATGGTACTGCAGTGGTATTAACAATAATAATGGTGCTAACAGTAGTAGTAGTAGTAGTAGTAGTAGTTGTACTAACAATGGTACTGTAGTGGTACTAACAATGGTATTGTAGTGGAACTAACAGTAATAATGGTGTTAACAGTAGTAGTAGTATTGGTACTAACAATGGTACTGTAGTGGTACTAACAATAATAATGGTTTTCACAGTAGTAGTAGTAGTAGTGGTACTAACAATGGTACTGAAGTGGTACTAACAATGGTACTGTAGTGGTACTAACAGTAATAATGGTGTTAACAGTAGTAGTAGTATTGGTACTAACAATGGTACTGTAGTGGTACTAACAATAATAATAGTGTTCACAGTAGTAGTAGTAGTAGTGGTACTAACTATGGTACTGTAGTGGTACTAACAGTAATAATGGTGTTAACAGTAGTAGTAGTATTGGTACTAACAATGGTACTGTAGTGGTACTAACAATAATAATGGTGTTCACAGTAGTAGTAGTTGTAGTGGTACTAACAATGGTACTGCAGTGGTACTAACAGTAATAATGGTGTTAACAGTAGTAGTAGTAGTAGTGGTACTAACAATGGTACTGTAGTGGTACTAACAGTAATAATGGTGTTAACAGTAGTAGTAGTAGTGGTACTAACAATGGTACTGTAGTGGTACTAACAGTAATAATGGTGTTAACAGTAGTAGTAGTAGTAGTGGTACTAACAATGGTACTGTAGTGGTACTAACAGTAATAATGGTGTTAACAGTAGTAGTAGTAGTAGTGGTACTAACAATGGTACTGTAGTGGTACTAACTATGGTACTGTAGTGGTACTAACAGTAATAATGGTGCTAACAGCAGTAGTAGTGGTACTAACAATGGTACTGTAGTGGTACTAACAATAATAATGGTGTTAACAGTAATGGTAGTAGTGGTACTAACTATGGTACTGTAGTGGTACTAACAGTAATAATGGTGCTAACAGTAGTAGTAGTAGTAGTGGTACTAACAATGGTACTGTAGTGGTACTAACTATGGTACTGTAGTGGTACTAACAGTAATAATGGTGCTAACAGTAGTAGTAGTGGTACTAACAATGGTACTGTAGTGGTACTAACAGTAATAATGGTGTTAACAGTAATGGTAGTAGTGGTACTAATTATGGTACTGTAGTGGTACTAACAGTAATAATGGTGCTAACAGTAGTAGTGGTACTAACAATGGTACTGTAGTGGTACTAACTATGGTACTGTAGTGGTACTAACAGTAATAATGGTGCTAACAGTAGTAGTAGTAGTAGTGGTACTAACAATGGTACTGTAGTGGTACTAACAGTAATAATGGTGCTAACAGTAGTAGTAGTGGTACTAACAATGGTACTGTAGTGGTACTAACTATGGTACTGTAGTGGTACTAACAGTAATAATGGTGCTAACAGTAGTAGTAGTAGCATATTTAAGGAGAGTTCCTAAATATGTCGTTCATCGCCGAAAGATTTCAAGAGACAATTAAAAAACCTATTATTTTACATTAGCTCAGCTTGTTTACCGACGGTGCCCAGAAACACTGTTAAACAGCACTCAAAACCTGCATTTTAAATATTTACCAACTGCAGCTTAAATGTTTGCCAACTGAAGCTTGAAAATTTGCCAGTTCCAACTTGAATATTTGCCAAACCCAGCTTGAATATTTGCCAAGCGTAGCTTAAACGTTGTCCATTGTCTGCAGGTGAATGTTTGCCAATTCCAGCTTGAATGTTTGCTATCTGCAGCTTGAATATTTGCCAATATCGAGCTCGGCATCAGACAACCGCTGAATAAAACTTTTCCTTCCTGGTCGTTTCATATCGTTCGTATCTTTTAATTTACCAAATAAATTCATAACTTGATAGCATCTAATCGGCAGTCCAGTCATTTACACAAATTTATTTGATGTATTTATTAAACAACTTTAATTAGAGCTTCTGGCCGAGCACCAAGTGTCAACTGTAAATTAAAATATAATGTTAAATGTTATTTCCTGATTGAAGATTACATTTATCCTCTAATGTTGTGAGGACCAAAACTTTATTAAAGAGTAAATATGCAAATTCCGGTAAGTGTAAGTGAATGTTATTATGATTATCATTATAATAATGGTTTTTATAGTCATCAGGAAAAACTAAATCATCTCCTTTCTTCAGGTATATTTTATTCATTATTAATAACAAGAAATGAAAGATCATTCACAGTCAGCTTATACATTCATACTCATTAAAATAATAAAATATTTAAAAAAAAAAACACAATAAAATTTATAAAACATTAAGACTACGGTAAAACTATTCACTAAAAGCAAAAGCCAAAGACAGAGAGAGAGAGAGAGAGAGTTGGGCGGCTGTATTGCTCTCAGAGGTGGCCATCCTGCCACATACAAATTAACAAGAGACAATAACTTATGGTAAAGACAGTTCTATTCAACGTGTTTATTGCCAAGTGAACTCTGTGCTCAGTATTTAGTCTTCTTTCTTTTGTTCTCATTATTTCATATCTTGCTCTTCCTCTTCCTTACACATCATTCTCCCCCATCACAATCTTTACCGGCTTCCTCCAACTTTTCATTGTTTCCTCTCACACTCTTCGTTCACATCCTTCACACTTTTCACCCTCGAACTTCACCCGTCCTCACTCACACCTTTCACACTCCTTCCTCACACTATTCATCCACCCTCATACTATTCGTCCTCCCTTCCTTTCATTCCCTTATTCTCACCACGCACCATCGACCTCCACCACCGTTCCCTTCCACCCTCTTCCTTAGGGTGTCTCACGAATAACTCAAGATATTGCCTGAAGGGTGATTGCAGTGGCTTGCCTCTCCCCTGATCTCCAATTTATTGGTTGAAGAGGCAGTGTAGCACTAGAATTATAAGCAATGTGCTTCAAGAGAAACCGAGGATCAATAAGAGGACGGGTGATTGTGGCAGTGTTGATTTCAAAAGGAATGGAAGATGCAGAAGTGGGGTATGTGCTGGTGGGGGATGGAAGTTCAGGTTGACGGCATGAATTGGGAATAATTATCAATAAGAAGAATGAAATATATTATCTTTTTGTTATCACAATCGGACAAAGATCGGGTCGCGAGTCTGGTCTGAGATCACGATCTACGGAATGAAGATCATCTTCTGTTTACATTCAATATGGTTCTGTTCACCAATCCACTGATGTAGCTGGTAGTTCCTATTTTGTCATACAGAGTAATTGCTCTCATAAAGAAATTGGAGCACGCATCAATAACTGGGCCTCTACCCTTCCAACTGAACCGTTTGCCATAATCCTTGTATTCAAATGTGTCCATGTATCTAAGGTTGACACTTTAATTGTAACCGATTCTTTATCATCTTTAAATGCTCTCAACTCCTTAAGTATCAATTATGGCATGCTTATGTCAGAAGTCAGATACAGCTATGGTAGGATTGTGAACATAGAGTCGGTGTGCTGCGTGTACACCTGTGCATTCCGTCTCAAATTGGTCTGCAGATGCATGATAAAAAAAGGGAGTAGATTACAATCTTGGGCTGTCAGTTAGCAGTTTGAGAACAATACGAAAAGAACTTCAACTGAACTTCACCGACTTGAGACTGAGGGAGACTGACACTAGTCAATCCATCTATCATCATTCTATCATGCAGGAGGAGCCACATGTCTACGGTGCATCCAATAAAATAAGCAGACTCTTGGATGTCACTACCTCCAGGCTCCGGGCTGGGTTACCAATATCTCTGGGAGGTTAAATCACCACCACCTGATGTAGCCCAAAGGAAATGCAAACTGTGTCAATGGACAATTGTCACATCTTGCTAAGTTACTGGAATGCGATAAAATTAATGGATTCAGAGACAACGCACTCAGAAATGTTCAAGAAATCTCAAAGTATTTTATCCACAGCGGTATATTACCAACCATTCTGGAAGAATACTCTGACTTTGCCCACTGTAAATGATAAATTACTACTTAAACTTGTGTGCATGTGTGACCTAATTCATGTCTGCATAACTCATTACGATTCTAACCAGATATAAACATGTAAGTAATTCATTACCACTGTAACCTGTTTAGCTATCGAAACTGCGGCCCAGCCCTTGGACCCATTATCTAACTCTGTGATCTTTTGACTACCAAACACAGAATGACTATGGGGTGCAAATAAAGATATTAAACTATAATACTAGATCCGAATGGCGTACTGCCGACATTTTTTAAGAAAAGTACACGTTTTCAGAACAAGCTTTAAGTGTATCAATGTTTCGCTCATAAACTTGATAAAGATCTAACAGAACGAAACGTTGATCCAGTAAAAAAAAATAACTCTGTTGTTTTTCCTTCAGTTCTGTTTACCTATTCAAGTATACTCCCCAGTTGTGAGTATCATCTAGATCAGATTAAATGTGTTATCATACCAGAGTGAGGAAGCTCAGAAAATGGTGGATTTAATATTATGTTATCATAAATGTGTAGGGCACTGAGACTAACTACCATAGAAATTTGTCGATAATTTATAATGACGCGAAGGAGTTGACTGTCAGACTACCAGTGTGATATAATATGACGTTCACTCTCTTGTACTAGTATCGATAAAGATATTTTTCGTGGTATAGTTTACGTAATTTTTTTTTTAGAGTTTGCAGACTGAAATTAATGTCACCATTCAATTCAAGCCGTATTGGATAAGATTTTTTTTTTTCTTTTTGCAAATCTGTTTCATAAATTCACTGTAAAGCTTATAGTGGGTTAACGAAATGTTGAAACAACCACACCTTCAACCTCACACCTACAATCCCCACACCCACATCCATACCCAGACAACACCACACCCGTACTGAGGTTAACTTAAAACTTGTGACAGTGGAGGACTGGGGCGGAGTTACCATCAGTTATTGGAAACAGCTGGTGTTGACATGTAGTACTCTTGTGGTGATCACTTTTCAAAAGTTCTCCCTGGATGCCATTCTTTTTATTACTTGTTAAGTCAGAGAGAGAGAGTGTGTGTGTGTACTCATCTATTTTTACATACCTATTCCTTCAACATACTTCGTAACATCCTTGGGGCTCATCTGAGATTTCATCCTCCAGTTGTGTCCCCTTCTTCCTGTGCCCCATCTGTGAAACATTGTGCCCTTGTCCTCCTTGTCAATTCCTCTCAATATTTTATACGTCGTTATCATGTCCCCCTATGCCTCCCTGTGTGTGTGTTTTGTGTATGTATGTATGTATGTATGTATGTATGTATGTATGTATGTATGTATGTATGTATGCATGTATGTATGTATGTATGTATGTATGTATGTATGTGTAAACACTGTAGCTCTATTATTTTGAAATACAGAGATTTGTACTGCATTGTTGAGGAAGATGGCGAAGAACAAAAAATCAAGGAGTGAAGAATCGATTCATCCTCCCAAAGTTGTGAGTCTCTTGAGGAAAACTTTACTGAAGACATTACTGGATAAAAGATGAGTTTTTCCCGTGACTTTATACCACAGACGACTCAGTGGCGCCTGATAAAGATCTTATCTTGACATTAAAGAGCTACAATACCAACAACTTGATGCATAAGACACAGGCAATATTTGTTTGTCGAGCTAAGGGACTGATCACCTAACAGGTCAGAGGACCTGAACACTCCGAAATTAGCGCCCCACTTCCTCCACTGTCTCCGATATCTGAGTCACCACTTTATTCGACTGAAGAAGCTTGCTGTGCAGGCGAAACGTTTTCTGTTAAGTCGAAATTTAAGTTGAAACTTGAGTATAGACTAAGATACCCAACTCTAAATGAAATGCGAGTAATCAACAATGTGTTCGTTGAAATGAATTACGAGTGATGCAATACGAGTTACCCTCAAATGAATTACGAGTGATGCAATACGAGTTACCTCCAAATGAATTACGAGTGATGCAATACGAGTTACCCTCAAATGAATTACGAGTGATGCAATACGAGTTACCTCAAATGAATTACGAGTGATGCAATACGAGTTACCTCAAATGAATTACGAGTGATGCAATACGAGTTACCTCAAATGAATTACGAGTGATGCAATACGAGTTACCTCAAATGAATTACGAGTGATGCAATACGAATTACCCCCAAATGAATTACGAGTGATGCAATACGAATTACCTCAAATGAATTAAACACTATGCAGAATTATTTGCGTGTAATGAATAAGGTTTTAGACTAGAAGAATTTACCGACTCGCGAGGAAGAACGTATGAAACACACGTAGTTGAAGTTGTCTTCACTCAATTATTTCCCTGGATCCAAAATCGGTATTCATTCTCATGGTTAAAAAAATAATATTTGGTTCACTCTTGGAATTTATAAAGGAAATTTCCAGACACTAAATTATATGAACTTTCAAAAGCAAGATGTTTTCAAACACGAGCTATCGCAATAAATTCGAAAAACGTGTAACACATATATATATATTTAAAAAAAAACGCTAAAATGTTGCGAAATATCGAAATTTTTCATTTTATATAAAATATTAAGAGTGGTCAATTTTCCCCCGTTGAAATGTAGTATTGAGAGAAAATTTGATATAAAACTCATTATAATTCACGTGTTTCTGCACAACATAACACGAATTCAATTATTTTGATGCATGTCGTTGCTAAACGTCCGAATTTCCATATTTTCTCAACGTGTCTTTCCCGTAAGAAGCAAATTTTTTTTCTTCATATTGAGTAAGTTAACCTTTTACGCCTGGTGCACTTTTTAAACTTAATTTGCCGGGGAAAGTTTGTGCCTCTCACGGGACCATTAAGGTTGCCCGCGTGTGCACGCGCGTTCTCACCAAGTTGTGCTTGCTAAGGTTGCGTTTCAGCTCCGGGTCCCGCCTCCTAGGCGGGAGTACAAGATCGGCAAGTACAGGGACATAATTCAACAGTATCAATTTGTCCCAGTGGGATCAGAGACCTTGGAATCATGGAGAAAACATGCCACACGTTTCCTTAAAGAACTAGGTTCCAGACTCATCGACACCACCAGGGACCCAAGGGCAGCCACTTTCATGTTCCAGCGCCTCAGCGTGGCCATCCAGAGGGGGAATGCATGCTGCATACTGGGCTCGCGTCCGGCTTCGGAGGAGCTGGAGGAGATTCATAACCTTTGATATATTGTACCAATGTACTCATATTTGTGTTTTCTATCAATGTATTCTGTCTATTAATAAAGTACATATATAATATAAATTATAGGGGGTGGTAGGAGAAAAAAATATTCAAACAGCTCCGGGGAGAACCTTGAGTTTTCCCCGAGGTACGTTTATTGTCTTCTCTGAGGATGAGGGTCCCCAGTCAAGTTCTAGAGGTGGTACCTCCCTATTACACACACACACACACACACACACACACACACACACACACACACACACACACATATATATATATATATATATATATATATATATATGTGGGTGTGTGTGTGTGTGTGTGTGTGTGTGTGTGTGTGTGTGTGTGTGTGTGTGTGTGTGTGTGTGTGTGTGTGTGTGTATGTATGTGTGTGTGTTTGTGTGTGTGTGTATACTGGATTCATTTAACAGCTTGAGGCTGCGGCCACACTCACTTATCCAGCTACTGGCTAGAGCCAACGGTGCTTAACTATACTAAACGAGCTCAGAGCAATCATATCTTTCAGAGCAACGCTCCTCATTGTTTGTCATTAATCAGCCAAACTATTTAATAACGCAAGTCTAACGTCGCTTCATGTTGACCATAACTCATCCTTCTCTTCACGAAGCCTGGCATCATGATGGATGATGTAAACTGTAGCTGGAGGCTTGTACCAACCCTGGGCTCTCTCTACCGTCTGAGAGATATCTCACTAATGCTTGTATCACCCCTTGGAGGTATCTTGTTTTCCGAAAAGTTTCGCTTACACAGTAGGCTTCTTCAGTCGAAAAATGGTGTGGTGTTCCCGAAAAAATGTGGAACAATTCACTTATTTACAGTTCAGGATATTTTTTTACAGGAAACGTTTCGCCACGAATGGTTTCCTCTGTCCTAATGAAGACCGAAAGACTGAACAACCCACTCGTGGCGAAACGTTTCCACTAATAAATGTCCTGAAGTGTACATAAGGTGTCTTCTTACATTTCTCCAGTCGAGTACAGAGATGACTGAATATACAGACAGCTGAAGCAGTGGAAAGGTAAAGAGATAACGTGATCAGTCCTTCAGCTTTAAAGAAGTAGGTGGTGAGGACACTACCCTTGTGTTTACCCACGTCAGCCTTCCCTGAGGACACGAACGTTCATATTGATTCACTTATTTTCTAGTCACTATTTCATATTTGTTTAACCCCTTTCCCGTTTTCTGTCTCTCGGTAGCCCCGTCCCTAAAATTCGTTAGTCACTGTTCGTTGCTACGCGAGTACGACGACTGAAAGAGTATAATACAACGAGAACATAACTGCAGTGCTGATGTACGCACGGTTTCTAGTTTTCTAACCAATGAGCTGAAGGTTTTGTTCCACCATTGTGATGGTGGAACAAGTAGCGTCTTTACTTCGAGAATTATTTTTCATGGAGCAGTTAGCGCTCCTTTACTTTGAGCACTGACACTACGTTAGTGTTGTGGGTGGTGGGAATGTTATGGGTGGTGGGAATGTTGCGGGTGGTGGGAATGTTGCGGGGTGGTGGGAATGTTGTGGGTGGTGAGACTGCCGCAGGCAGTGACAATATTGCAAATCTTAGGGAATATTGCAGGTAAGCGAATGTTGCAGGCTAACTGTGGAAAGCAGTGTGAATACTGTAGGTGAGTGAAGTATTATTTAAAGTGGTGGGAATGTTGCAAGTGGCGGTTACGTACAGTGGGTACGTGTATTCCACCAGTGTTCCTGCTGTATACGAGCTACTTATTACAGTATACATAATCTTAATGTTGCGTGTTTCATTCCTCCACCGTGAGTGTACATAATGTTCTATATTTCATTCCTCCACCGTGAGTATACATAATGTTCTATATTTCATTCCTCCACCGTGAGTATACCTAAGAGGAAAGACGATGGCCTTGTCTCATAAATTCTTGGATAGGATAAGTGGTGGGTTCAGAAGGGGAGAATAGATAGTCTGTTGAAAGGGAGAGAATAGGTGGTGGGTTTAACGGAGAGGTGAAGAGGAAGAAGGATGAGAGGTGTACAAGTTAGAGAACCAAATATTGAGATGCAGTTTTAGCTGAGCGGGATTAATGGAAGGAATGTAGAGAGACTCCGGGTTGGTAGTGATATATTGTTAAGAGTACAAGACAAGAGAGGGGAAATAGGGAAAGCTAGTGGACGCAAAATACGGAGCGTTTGGAAGACGTGGAATGTGAAGGAAAACATTAAGGAGCTGAAGATGTGGTGAATATATTTCACGTAAGGTGGAGAAGTTTGACTAAGTGAAGAGGACGCACACCATCGGTGATGAGAGTCAAGTGCTCTACCACAGTTTGTTACATTGAGTTATAGCTGTTAAGATGATCTTAATGAGTTATTGATGGTATAAATAACAAAAAGGCACAATACCGTGACTGGAAACGTCGACGTAGGCTCCTCTCTCTTATGTGCGGGATATTTGTGTATTAAGCGTGTCACTGAGTCAGATGATTTGTCCGAGGAAATAAATCAACAAATGAATAGAACAAATATTATTAACAACAGCCACTCTACTCTCGTTCCTCTTACCTTGAGCTCTGCATACCCATCATGGGAGCCCGTGGATAACTGTCACAGTTATGAAAGGGTATTTGTTATATATGTAAGCGACCTAGGGGACACAAACAGAAAAGTAATTGTAAAATTTAAAGAGTACTTTCACCTACGAGGTCATTTAGCATTCCTGTCAATAAAACAATATTCACCCTTATACAGGTATGCTAAGTTAAAATGTCAGTGATGAAAGCCAAAGATACTAACCAGCACTCAAAACGACCATCACACGAAGTTAAAATAACGAGCATTAAATAAAAACTATTGAAACATTATCATCAAATGACACTTCCAAAATTTCCCCGAGATCTCTACAGGTATCCCGACAACTATAAAAAAAATACGACTTGCAGAAAAAGTGGAAATTGTAAGTAACATGCTACAAGTCTAAGACAGATGGATCAGAACCACCTATAAACAGGTGACTATGGGCGCTGATTTCCCTATTTTCAACATACGGAGAATCTTTAATGATGAACCTTCAAACTGTTAATGCATTTTTGCTTATCTGTAGTGCTTTCAAGATCCACTACTTCCCAAGATCGTACAGGTGTACGCAGTCCATGAACAAGCTCGATACAACAGCCTTTGCCTTAGCATCCGCCATTTCCTTTACCAGGATCCTAACATTCCGACCACAAACATAACTCCAAGTCGATGTGTCGAACTTAGACCGAAAAGATCGGAACTGTAAGAAGGACGTTTCAAAGAAACATTTTCAGCGAAAAGTAAGAAAAAAGCATGAAAAAAACGCTAAAAAAATAAACCAAAGTTGAATGTTTAAAAAACAGACAAGCTTGTTCCGAGTGAGTGCAACGTCAAACCTAACGTATGTAGCTCCATATTTCACTCATCGTCTAGACTTAACCCAATGTCATGAAGATTTACAAAGCATTCAGAGCCACACACATTACTATGTACTCGAAGGATCATCATGCCATGTTCGACCAGCCAAAAATCAATGAATATCTGAAATGATAAAATGTTTACTTAAACCCAGAAGTCACCACGTTATTTTTACCGAGCTTACATACACACACACACACACACACACACATATATATATATATATATATATATATATATATATATATATATATATATATATATATATATATATATATATATATATATATATATATATATATATATATATATATATATATATATATATATATATATATATATATATATATATATATATATATATATATATATATATATATATATATATATATATATATATATATATGTCGTGCCGAATAGGTAAAACTGGCCAATTAGTAAGAACTCATTTAAAATTAAGTCCTTTCCGGGTGGGTCATTCAAGACTACTTTCGCAAGCTTTCCAGACAAGGTGAAATATTTTGAAGCTCTTGTAATAAGAAAAAAAATTGGGTGCAGGTGCGACGTCTCGCACACGAGAGGCACAACTGGGATAAATGTGAAGGGAAAAACGAGACAATCGAGAGAGAGCTACAACGATGTGGGGAAAAAAAGCGCGCGTGCGTATGTATGTGTACTCACCTTATTGTACTCACCTAATTGTGGTTGCAGGGGTCGATACTCAGCTCCTGGCCCTGCCTCTTCACTGATCGCTACTAGGTTCTCTCTCTCTCTCTCTCTCTCTCTCTCTCTCTCTCTCTCTCTCTGCTTCCAGAGCTTTGTCATACCTCGTTCTACATCTTAATATTGCATGTTTCATTCCTCCACCGTGTGTGTGTGTGTGTGTGTGTGTGTGTGTGTGTGTGTGTGTGTGTGTGTGTGTGTGTGTGTGTGTGTGTGTGTGTGTGTGTGTGTGTGTGTGTGTGTGTGTGTGTAATGCACAATCGAAAATTAGGCCACATCAAGAACCGGAAGAAAAAGTGAAATAAAAAAGGTAAACAAAGAACGTGAATAAGGAATACCAAAGGGTAAATAGGGAAAATATAAAATGAGAAAATATACATTGGGAACAGGAAGAAAAGAAAATAGGGAATAGAAAAAGGTGGAAAAATTTAGGGTGCGAGACTCAGGAAAACGATCAGGTACACGTGTCAAGGGACGAACCTGAGGTGCATGAAGGTGTGGCTGTGGGAATGTGGGAGGTGTGGGAGAGTGTGGGAGAGTTTGGGGGTGTGGGTAAATGTGGGCTAAGACGGAAAGTGTGGGGGGGGTCTGGATCTTGTTTGTGGGGGGGGACGATGGAGAATGTTAGGGAGAGGGTGGTGTATAGATTATACTAGTGTTGGAGTGGCTGTAGGGGTGCTGGAGTTTGTGAGGAAAAGGCACTGGAGAGAATTTTCGAGAACGTTTGAGTTTGTGGCGGCACTGCAGAGCGGAGGTGTTGAAGAGAGTTTGTTGCAATGCGGAAGTGTTGAAGAAAGTTTTAGGAGAGGATGAGGAAGGATGAGTGAGGATGCTAGATAAAGTTTCCTAAGAGTGTAGAGGTGATGGAATAAGTTGCGAGGGTTAAGGACGGAGGTTTTAGAGCAAGTCTGTGAAGTTGCTGGTGAACTGGAGCAGATTTGTGGCTGTGTTGGATGTTATTGGATGAGCTTCTGGACATGTTGCAAGGAATTTATGAAAGTGAAACGCACTGCTACTCTTGCACATAGCACTTTTCACTAATTTTTTTCAGCAGGTCTTGCTATGTATTTGATAAAGACACACAAGCATCAATTGGAAACTTTCGCCATGCGAAAATTTTCCAATTACTGTTTGAAGGGTTTTCACCCATTGCAATTTGTTGGTAGTTTCATACCACTACCACTTCATGCCTTTCATTACAGTAATACATTAGTATCGTCGTTAAGCAACACCTTTCTCTAACTAATCCCTAAATGAATATTTAATGTATTACAATCAAGCCATTGCAGATTATTATTATTAAAATCAAGGGGGAAGCGCTAAACCCGTAGGATTATACAGCGCCCAGGGGGGCATGTGGAAGGCATTCAGGCTTAATTCGGGGAACTGGAGCACAGATTCAATTCCCTAAATCAAGAGCCCCTCACCAACATCAAGGAACCTTCCATGAGGGGACCAAGCCATTGCAGAGCTGTAAATCAGCCACAAAATGTAAGAGATTAACAAGGGAATTTCATGCAGCCTCGCTAATGGATCCCTATGCGTTTATTCCGGCTTATCTGTTGGGAAACGCGTACATCAGGTGCTTTTAACGGTGCCCTTGCCAGGTGACGAGTCTATATGACTCAGAAAGTAAACATCACACACTCAAGCTGAGACTCTTCATTTGAAGATTTTTTGTCAACCACTGGCTTTAATAGTTCAGCACAAAAATGACACGCAGAGACCGTAGAAAATGAATCCAGTACAGGTAAGCAACAAGTGGCTGGCTACCTTTGCTCTCCTTATATCAGCCATTCCTCCTTCACAGGTGCCTTTAAAGAGGGGAGAGCCCGGAAGACCAGGAAAGAGCTTAGGCGAAATCAGAATTAAAAAGGTCAAGAGATGAGGACATGAAATAAGGTTCCAAACACTGAACAAGACGCAAACTGGGGCGAGATTGATGGGAGGAGACCTAGAAGACACATGTGAAGCCTGAACACCAGGGGAGTCCAGAAGACCAGGGGAGTTCAGGAGACCAGGGGAGTACATTAGACCAGGGGAGTATATTAGACCAGGGGAGTCCTGGAGACCAGGGAAGTAGAGGAGATCAGGGGAGTCCAGGGGATTAGGAGAGTAAAGGAGATTAGGGGAGTCCAGGAGACCAGGGGAGTAGAAGAAATCAGGGGAGTCCAGGAGACAAGGGAGTCCAGGACACCAGGGAAGTCAAAGGCTCGAGGGAAAGAGATGAAGAGAGGTTCAAAAAAGTCCGGGAGACCTGTCACTCATAACAAGTCTTCACCTCAGACTTGTTATTCATTGCAGCTTTGTCGGTCGCGTTCTCGCCAACTCTTCCAGGTGACTGTCTTGATGTCGGCGAGGGCATTCGATCTAAGGAATTTAGGCCCTTCCCTTTTTTGAATCAAAACTGATTACTTCTAATTTCCCCAGGCGATGTATCAACCTTGTGAATTTAGCGATTTCACAGCATCTAGCGGAATAATAAAAAAAAAAGCTTAGGAACTTACGTTGTTTTGTGCGTATTTTCATCCAACTTACGAGTATGTCAGAAAAATGCTCTTTGGAATTTTCTTCTCGTCTGGTATGAATTTGTAAGACGTTTGGAAAGGTAAGAGCTGACAGCCAATAAATGTTTTTCTCGACCAGTGAACGCCATTTTATTTTTTAATCATATTTTCTCTGTGTGATTTACGGGGCATATTTTATCAGAAGAAAATAAACGGGAAGATTGATTCTCCGAAGATCATGTTTATTACAGTATGATCATTATCCGTGATCTCACTCCTACATTATCATATTAGTATAGGAAGTACAGGATATGCAGCTACCAGTGCTGGTTAATACAAACCTGTGACCACAAATGCATTTGTGGTCACAGTGATTCTCCATGCGAACCTCTCTATCGTGTATAAATATACCTAGCTGGATGAATCTTATTGTAGCCAGCTGGCCCAGTGACTTACGCACTGGCCTGGAGTTTTACGACTCACTCGCCATGGGTTCTAACCCCCAACCGTACCATGGTTTGATCTTTGATGATAGTTGAAGAACTGATGGTTACATTTCTTACCACTGGCAAGAGCACTAGATACGTGTGTAACTTACGTCCTCACACGGGATTACAATCTACATTTTAGAGGGGCTATCTGAAGCTGCCATGTTTATGATATGTTGTTCTCTCTCCCTGCAATCATTGCTGAACTGGAAATGGAACCGGAGACGAAGGAATACACTGCGAATATATTGGCGCTAATTTAATAGGAATCCAGCTGTGAAAACTGAGACACATGTGCAACATCTGGGTATCTTTATTGTAGACGTTTCGCCATCCAGTGGCTTTATCAATACAGATTCTAGTGCATAATTTGAAGACAATAGAACTATATACAGAAGATGAGGTAGTCAGTCCCTCAGCCTTGGAGCTGGTGTGAAGAGCACCGTAGTCGTGAAGATTCTGAAGAATCTTCAAGACTACGGTGGACTGATTACCTCATCTTTTGTATACAGTTCTACTGTCTTCAAATTATGTCCTAGAATCTGTATTGATAAAGCCACTGGATGGCGAAACGTCTACAATAAAGATACCCAGATGTAGCACATGTGTCTCAATTTTCATCTTGTCGGTATTGTATGTCATTCTTGTACAAATCCAATTATGGCTTTACTCTTCGTTCTAGTGTTGTGATGGGAAGAGTAATGCACATTATCTTTATTAGTTGGCTTGCGAAATACCTGGAATGCCAGGACAACAGAACATCTAGGAAAGTCAGTCCTTTCCTACTTCTAGATAGAACCTGATGGACAGCTCTACGCTACTGATCTCTGTTAGTAGGTTCTGAATGACTAATGAATGACTAATGTATCGTCTACGTAACACATCTATGTCACGTTACTGGGGCTGACGAAGCTTAAATCCTCAGCCTCAAAGTGTTTCATTTATTTGGTTGTCATTAAAACAATGATAAGGAACCCTTGTCCATCCCAATACATTGCCCAAAGTTGACCTCTCCAAAACTAAAATAGTTAGAAGCAACACACAATTCTTCTAAGTCCACGAAGTCTTTTTGGGAATTTCCCTGTTATTTTGTTTACAGCTACGGTAAATTTTAATATTCCTCCCCATAACTACCTTAAATTTTCCTTTTCATCCCCATAACTACCGTATTTTCCGTAGGCTGAATCGCAGGCATCATGAATTCCTCGACTCTTGCTCATAACTATCGTAAATTTCCCTATTTTTCTTCATAACTACTGTAAATTTTCCTACTTTTTTCCTCGTAACTACTGAAATAATGGCACAGCTTTCTGGAGCTCCCAAATACCCAAGTTAGGAGCACAGTCCTGCTAAGTCACCTTCTGTAAAGTATAGTCTGTGGAACGCTGCACCGCCACTTATTGTATTAAGTGCCGTGCCGTCTGCATTCCTGTGTGTGTACCTCTTACACACTCCACAATGCGAGAGCCATTACTGCCGGGGCGGTGGTAATGGTACTCTGATTCTCCTTCCTCCCCGCAGGTTTTGGTGACACTAAACCTGTCCTGGTGCTCACTACACCAACTACAATATTTACCCTGTTATTTGGTACACTTCTGGTGTTCACTACGTCAACTACAGCATTCAATAATAATAATAAACTGCGCTGGAGACTTGATCCTCCGTCTGCTATGCACACTACAGAGTCGGTAAACAGTTGCTCAAACTATTTTTTTTTTTACAAAAATTGCCTAAGCAGCAGGATAAACATTACAGTTTGTCCCACGACTACACTTAACACATAACTAAAATATTTTCAAACTTGCCAGAGAAGATAGACAGGTTTATTATTATTATTATTTATTATTATTATTATTATTATTATTATTATTATTAGTAGTAGTAGTAGTAGTAGTAGTAGTAGTAGTAGTAGTAGTAATAGTATATGCCTTAATTTATTTTCTCTAACATTTCGCTTTTATTTCATTAACAACACAAGGACTTAAACGATCGTCTTCAAATTTTAAACGATGGTGCAACTATTGGCATGTGCAGGTGCCCTGTCACTAAAGTTGCAATATCCATTCTAAGAATTCTCCAATAGGTCCGATAACTTCCAAGAGCCTTTTCTGCAAGGCTTCAAACGTTCGAAAAAAAAAGGTGTCTCATAATTCGAGGTCGGCGCTGAATGAAGCTAAAATGTGTAGGTGTGTATAAAATAGTGTGACATTTTTATAACAGTTAAATTGGGTTAAATAAATTTGAGTTTGCCTTTTCTGAATGACTACAATGTTTACTGGTTGATGCATCTCATGGCCAGGATAGTACCCATTAAGTTTAGTTTGTCTGTGTGGGCAAATTTGCCTTTATAGTAAAATAGTTAAAAAATGGAATTGTTGGAAGCTGTGGAATAACTGCTATAACAGCTACTGTCTTCCAGGTAGACGATCAGCAGCTGTTAGGAGTAACCCATTCTGAGTTATTTTTTTACTATCACCTGAAGCCGACGACAGGTCACTTGGGCAAAAAGAGACCGAGCAGTATATGATCAGCCTAGTGGTCGTGTAGTGATCAATTTATTGGTGGTGCAGTGATCATCATGGTGGGCACCTAGTAGTGATATTATTATTATTATTATTATTATTATTATTATTATTATTATTATTATTATTATTATATTAACATGGGGAGTGCTAAACACGTAAGGATTATATAGCGCCTGTGGGGGGGGGAGGGGATGGAAGGTATTCAGGCTCAATTCAGGGAACTGGAGCACAGATTCAATTCTCTAGATCAAGAGCCCCTCACCAGCGCCGAGGAACCTCCCTTGAGGGGCCTAGTAGTAATAGTGATAGCTGTCAGAGACGTAAGATTCCTGCGTCATAAAAGGTCAACAACTTAGCCTCTAATATGTCAGCTAGAAAAGTCTGATGAAGAATTATTAAATCAATTTTTGTAAGTCAAAGAGGCAGCAAGGACAGTGATATCACAATGAAATATTTCAAACCCCAAAAAAGTTACATCCAGCCAGACCAAAATATTTACCTGGGTATACAACCCATCATTCTAGTAGTAGACAGGCTTCTGAAATAACTAGATAAGCTGTCCTAATAAGAGAATGGATGATTTGTCTTTTCAGGGTTAAACACAGAAGTCTGCGACAAATCTGAATAGTTAACATGACTCCCTGGAGAGAGAAATTTCACGATCAGTGTGGGTAAGCACGATTTAAAGCAAAGCCCGGCTGCAGATACACTAGTCAAATTCAATGAACTTCTGAAGAAATTTGAAGATAAGGAGAGGATACTTGTTATCGAAGGCTTGTCTCTCTCTTTTCAAAAGACTTAATAATACACACTAAGAAAGGATTAAGAAGAATGTGAATGAGTCTAGTAGTATTTCTGAAATAATTCTATATTAATTCTATATTAAAGATGCTTGACGCAAGATAACAATACTATCACACAGGTCTTTTGTGGCGTGAATACTTGACACCCAAATTTTCTGGAGAAACGTATGTATGAATAGATTCTCAGATCCTCAGGATAGAGAGACTTCTCTCCCAATTTGTGATATTCAGAGCTCCTTATTTTATTATAGACGATTGAGCAGGTTGAGAGAGAGAGAGAGAGAGAGAGAGAGAGAGAGAGAGAGAGAGAGAGAGAGAGAGAGAGAGAGAGAGAGAGAGAGAGGAGATAAAGAGCAACAGGCACCCCAAGTAGAACATACAAATGAGACTAACTTAAACAAGACCATAACCAAAGGAATACAGCGATAACAACACGCTAAGAGAACTGTATTACGCTAAGAATCGTCAGAAGAGCGAGCCTACATTTGTGTATATACGTACGTAACACCACGAACTAGAGGTGGCAAGCAGCAGGAGGCTTAATAACCCAGACCAGGGAGAAGCCACTAATGCTTCCAAGTACTGGCCAGGATTACCCAGGATCACATTACGACCACCACACACGCCTACCTGTTGCTCTGCATCATCTCATCGCAGCGGGAGTCCACTTTTACATGTTGTTACTGAGGGCTGCCTTAGCACTTGAATAAGCACAGTTGTATCACCCACACAGAGGTAGTGTTTTCTTTTTAATACCTGTACCCTCACCCCCTCTTCCCTCTTTATTCTTAAGTTGAATAAGGCAGGGCGATGGCCGAAGAATATTTAGTACAGAATCATTAGGGAAGAATAGTACAAAGAGAAGCAAGAGGATGATTAAAGGAAAAAATATTATTATTATTATTATTATTATTATTATTATTATTATTATTATTATTGGGAGCAAGGGGCTAGTAACCACTTCTCTTATATAAATTAGTAAATGTAAAAAGAAAAACTTTCTTTCATAGAAAAACTTTCGTTTTTCTTTTTAGGTCGCCCTGTCTCGGTAGGATACAGCCGGTGCGTTAAAAAATTATTATTGTTATTATTATTATTATTATCATTATTATTATTATTATTATATTATTATTATTTGATACAACAAAGAGAGGTTATTTCCCAGTACTTGGATCAAGATGCCCTCAGTGCAGGAGGCAGCAGAGCCAGGAAATATCCACAAGAGCGGCGTTAACACACAGTGACAAAGGGATCCAGGATGGTATAAAGGGATTCAGGAGGATATAAAGGGATCCAGAATGACATAAGAGGATCTAGAACTGTATAAAGAGATCCAGGATTATATACAGGGGGTCTAATATGGTATAAAGGGAACCAGGATGACAAACTGAATCAGTGGCTCAGTGATAAAGTCGTGGACTGTCTTATATCAATAAAGGGATCGAGAATGATATGAAGGGATTCAAAATTGTATAAAGACATCCAAGATGGTAAAAAGGGATCCAAGATGAAGCAAAGAGATTCTGGATGGTATAAAGGTATCCAGGTTGATATAAAAAGATCTAGGATAATATAAAGGAATCCAGAATGATATAAAGGAATCCAGGATGGTATATAGGGATCCAGGAGGGTATAACGGCATCCAGGATGATGTAAAGAGATCCAGGATGGTATAAAGTGATTTAATATAAAAAGTTGTGCAAGTGAAACGAGGAGAAAACGAACTGATCCTAAGGGAAATTTACTGGGTCTACGTTTCGCTCTATGGCGACCTTCATCAAGCATCGATAAAACTAACAAATCGCAATGTTCGCTCACTTGTAATGCAGCTGAAGAGTCAAAATTTTACCTTACAAATTATTAAATAATGGGAGAGCCTCTGGGAAAACTTGAATATAATAGCTGGGATGAAAACCTGTGTATGACACGTTTTTGCTAAATAATACTGCAATCTGGTGTAATAATCTTGGTATACCAGAGAAAGTTGTGGGATGGTCTGATTTTTGTGAATGAAAATATATCTGAAAATATTAAGTTTCACATAGGCGTTTGGCAAGGTTTCTCGGGGAGGAACGTTTCTTAATTTACGTAGTTTTTATGATTAATATTTTATGACTGTTATTTGATTTCGTGTCTTCTCTGATTTTTCTCGCTTAGTTGTAACTTGACAATAGTCCATGACGGACCGAAGCCTCGTCCTATGTTTTTCTCTCCTAAATGCGGGTTATCTGTGTGACTGTTGGTGTTTCGAGGAGACAAAGAACAGTACAGGTTACCTATATATATCGAGGACAGTTGGTGGAAGTTGAAGAAGTGGAGCAGTGAGAGTCAACCCCAGTGGTAATTCCAGCATAATGGCCAAAGACCCTGCCAGGTCATTAGAGAAAACCGTTGGTGATCGCTGCAAATCAGTTCTCCCTGATGCAACACTCAGTAACTGTCGGCAACTTCAGCAGCTGTTGGCAAAACTCAGAAGCAAAGTTCTCCTGAGAAAGTTGAGGCGATTTTCGAAGGCGTTAATATTGTAAGAGAAACGTTGCAACTATTACCGAGACTAAATTTGTTTATGGAGTCTATAAACCCACAGTGAGTATGTGCTGTTATCCTCAGCGACAAATGTGTACGTAGAATGAGATTTTTGCTCGATACACAAAATGCACATACGCTATCAGCAACACACACTATATATAGACTAACATCAACACGCAATATATTCAGATCATCATGATTAACACAGTGTATATGCGAATTTATTTGCAAACAATATCTCTCAGTCCACAGCAGGAATCGAATTTGGAGACTGGCTGTGTGGATAAAGTACCGTGTACTCTAATGGCGAGTTTGCAGGTTCGAATCCTACTGTGGACTGAGATAATGTTTATAAACAGTATATGTAAACCAATGCTTTGAGTAGATAATGTACACAGACCATCCCCATCAACCGTTAAAGTTTATGAATACTAACGCTAACAACTCAAAATTTACACTAATACCATTAGTCAATAAATCATTCAACTGATCACCACAAAATTACCTACCAACTTCTATTGTCTCTAGTGTTACAACTGCCTATATAAGACCGAAGTTGCTACGCATCCAAAAAGTTACAACAATAAACATATCTAAGTGTTGCATATGGCTTACTTATGAACTTGTCGATACTACATCTTATTTATAATGATACAATATATATATATATATATATATATATATATATATATATATATATATATATATATATATATATATATATATATATATATATATATATAAACTAATACCATCAATCAACACAATACATAGAGACGAACACCATCAATTACACACAATATATTCTGACCAATGCTATCCATCTTTACACATGCTATACAAACCACCACCATCAATCAGTACGCAATGTATTCAGACTACAATCAACACAAAATGTGTATAGATCAACACCATCAATTAGCACACACAATGCATGCAGACGACCATCATCACTCAACACACCGTAAACAACGCCAGCAGTGTGTGATGAATGGTGTAGTTGCCAGCATTTACAATTATCTCCCTCTGCCTCCTAAGTTTCTATAGTGTGTGTGTGTGTATACACTGTGACTAAGCTTTACCTAATATGTCTATAGTGTATTTGTACGAATTTTTCACATGGGTTTTATTAGAACTTTAAAATGCAAAATCTTATTCAATTAACATAATGTGGAATACAAAACTTTTATTTGGATCATTAACCCGGGAGGGTTAATGATATAACTAAAAACGAAGGTTCAGTAATAGGGTTTACTTCCATTGGGATCGCATCCACACGATGCGACCCACAACAGTCGACTAACTCCTAGGCATCGATTTACTGCTACGCGAACAGGGACATCAGGTGTTAGGAGACCAACTCATACGTCCTGCCCGGTCCAGGATTAAATCCTTGGTCTTCTGTCGAGTCCCGACGACCTATTCCTACGCTTTGCTTCACTCGTTAATAACGTTACTAATGTAATGCTTCTAAATTGTAGTTAGGTAGGTGGAAGTCAAAATAAATTTTCCATTGTCCCTAATCTCAAAAATATTTAATCTCCCGGGTGTTTTATTCGCGCAAATTTTACGCGCATAAATAAATAGAAATTCAGTAAGACTTATTGCCCTCGGGAGAAGGTGAAACAATGTTGGCGCTGAATAATACATCCGCCATTACCAAAATCTCACAGAGTTGTGAGGACAATTTCAGAAGCTGCTCTCTGACAAATGGGAACACGGGGGAGGAAAATATTCTGCAGCTGTAGAAACAACTCTGATAACAACATTCCCATGTAAATTTCCTCCAACGTGTTTTGAATAAATCCATTTCCGACAACATTCCAATTGGTTTCGTAAATCACGGAGCTCTTCAGGTCAGCGAGACCGGAGGAGCAACACTTCGGAAAGGTTCTTGTAATACACGGGGGTGCATAGGAGTACATAGGAGTACATGCGATTACTTGGGTAAGGCAGAAAATTTGAGATGCCGAGGTCCTTATTTCAAGGTAAACTTAAAAAGAAATATTGTACCATTAAATAATGAGAGACATAAATTGGGAAAAAACGCATTTTATGGTACAGAGAGAGAAGTAAACCACAAGTACTAGGGGAAAGGGGTAAACAAAACTTATTAAAGAGAGGTGAACGAAAAGTAAAAAAGAGAAAAAGTGGTAAACAAAACATATTAAAGAGAGGTAAACCAAAGCAACAGAGGAAGGGTTAGACCAAAACTAATAAAGAGAGGTGAAAGGAAAAAGCATAAGCAATAAACGGGGGGCGGGAGGAAGGGAAAGTTTAAAGCAAACCAAAGGAAATAAAGGCAATGATCAACAAATCTCACAGCCGAGGACACAGTGAATGACACACCTGGACACGACCCACTAGAGTTCCATGAATACATTACGACTCACTTGAAGCTTATTTCACAGCCTTCACTTCGACTCCATCGCTGTGAAAGTCACTCACGAGGGCAGAACGTCAGGATAAGAGTGCCGTTAAAGAGCATTAATGAGCAGCTTTCCAGAGGAATTTGCTGAGTGTAACAGTAGTTAAATGATCTTATGAATAATGGAGTATACAACGGCAGCTATTTTCCTTTCACTGACAAATTAACTTCACAACGGGATGACTTTTTATGATGCCTAAAGCACAAGTGACCGAGCGAGTCAGAAAGTGAGAGGTGAGATCAGGTGAATGCTGTTGTGCTGTTGTATATATATATATATATATATATATATATATATATATATATATATATATATATATATATATATATATATATATATATATATATATATATATATATACATACTCGCTTGTAAGTGAAGTCGTACAGTTTTAAGTCAACATCTTACGCTCGTATCAACGCACAATTTTCAAGAAATTTGCATTTTATTGTGACTGACGTCGAAGTAAAGTGGATCACATTTTGGTTGCGTGTCAGACGGTGAGGTTAAACTCTACACAAAGTCATGCAAGCCTCCTGGCGCTCGTCACTGTTCTGAATCGAGTTTCTATCTATCGAGTAATCTGGCACTTCGCCAGTTTATCGAATAATCTAGCCCTTTTACCCAGTAAGGGAGAAGTAAGCTGTGAGAGAGGGGTGAGGGATAGTTAGGGGTGGTGAGAGGTGGTGAATGGTGATGACAAGCCAAGAAAATATGAATCACAAGAATAAACAATATTATTTACCACTGTCTCACCATCTCTGCTTCCCTTCCTCCAAGTTATAATTAGCAGGCTATTAATTAAAAAAAATGTGTTCCCTTCACTGCTAATGATACCACCCACAGCACAGCCATTATCTCCTCACACCACACTATTTTCACACACAAGTTTGCGCTAATAAGCACAGGGTGGTGGAAGACAGGTTCTCCTAACTCACAGGTCACACCAAAGTCCCTCAGTTCGAGTCTCGTTAAGAGGCACGTGAATTTCCGTCTCCTAATATCATGTTTATTTTTCCCCTATAATCTACCTTGTCCATAACTAATATCTCATTTGCTTTGCTTTCGTAAGGTGAAGTCTAGGATCTTTCCTTAATTCATGGTATAACTTAACAATCCTTCGAGGACAATTGTGTTGTAGAGGTCTGAGCTTTGCGATTCTAATTATGGACAAGGTAGATTATAGGGGGAAAATAACATATTATTAAAAGACAAGGAACTGACGTGCTTCTTATAGGATGTCAAATGTCAATCTCGCTTTAGGAAAATTTTTGGAGTATAACTCTCCTCATCGTTTCGCCGTAAAAGAATATTTACTGTAGATTACTGAGAGAGTAGGACGTTTCTTTCTTTCTGTGACGCATCCCAATAACATTCTGACTCGATAAATGCTTGGTTTTTCAGCCCCGTTACATTTTACCACCTCTAAAAGGGTACTGGGGACCCTCATCCTCAGAAAAAAGAATAAACTTACCTCAGGGAAAAAAGAATAAACTTACCTCAAGGTTCTCCCTGGAGCTGTTTGAATATTATATTTTCTTCTCTTACCATCCCCTATATTCTATATTAACTTTATTCATACACAAAATACACTAACAAAAAACATACAGGCATGAATACATGGTACATTATATCAAAGATAGATATATTATATAAATATATATATATATATATATATATATATATATATATATATATATATATATATATATATTTAAGAAAGTACGCAGATTTAGCTATGACCCCCCTGTGAGCTCCTCAGAGTTTTACCTTTCAGAGAAACTTTCTCCATCTTCTCACGACTTACCAATTTTCATCACATTCCCAAAGAATCTGCTGTTGAAAAGAGTTGAGAATTTTTGCTATAGACTTGGATTCCGCTTAAGTTAAGCAGCAACACGGTAGATGTGCCTCTGAAGCATAATGCAGTGAATGGATTTTTTCAAGAAAGCGTGGAGTGAATGTACCTTTCCTTCAAGAGTGGAATGATGAATGTTTTCTTTTCTTCAGTTAAGAGTAAGTGTTCTCTTCCTTCAACAAAGGTTGGAGTGAATGTTCTTGTTCTTCGAGAAAGGGTGTCTGAATGTCGATTTTTCTTTTAAGAACGTTCTTTACCCTCAAGAGAGAGGTGAATGTTCTTTGCCGAGTGAACGTTTTTACCCTAAAGAAAGAGTGGTGTAAATGTTCTCGTTTTCCAAGAGTGAATGTTCTTGTGGAATTAATGTCCATTCCACTCATGATAGAATGGTTCAAATTTTATTACTGAAAATTTAGACAAAATTTAGACAAAATAACCCTTATGACAAAAAAAAATATGAATGAAATTGTACTTTTCGTTTTACATCATATGAACGTTCCGCTGAATTATAATTGCCTTCCAAGGATATATGCGAGTGTGTGAACTGACCTTCACATTGAAAAATAAAAAAGGTCCTAATACCACATAGCTGAAACAATTCAACCAAAACCTGCACTTAGGAAAGGAACTTAACGACTTTTTGGTCCGTCGTGGACAATGGTCCAGGACGGACAGAAACGTCGTCATACAGTTTCTAACATGCCGAGCAGATAAAACAGTGTGAATATTTATTATATAACGTTTTTCTCAGGGAGTGCTATATAACTTGACAAAGCTAGAGCGAAATGCTTTAATGAGGACTCGCGCTGTTTAATATGTCTTCATCATCTACTGTCGATTTGTTGCATGTCATATTGCAAGAAAAATCCATTAACATACTGCAAGTTTCTCAATATGCATTAAACATAAGTTTAATAACGTTTTTGCAAAACACATTTTTTCTATTCAAATTCATTACAACATTGTTGACACTTTGTAATTTCCTATAATTAATATATATATATATATATATATATATATATATATATATATATATATATATATATATATATATATATATATATATTAACAAGTCGGCCGTCTCCCACCGAGGCAGGGTGACCCAAAAAGAAAGAAAATCCCCTAAAAGAAAATACTTTCATCATCATTCAACACATTCACCTCATTCACACGTAATCACTGTTTTCGCAGAGGTGCTCAGAACACAACAGTTTAGAAGCATATACGTATAAAGATACACAACATATCCCTCCAAACTGCTAATATCCCGAAACCCCTCCTTTAAAGTGCAGGCATTGTACTTCCCATTTCCAGGGCTATATAAAAATAACCGGTTTCCCTGAATCTCTTCACTAAATATTACCCTGCTTACACTCCAACAGATCGTCAGGTCCCAAATACCATTGTCTCCATTCACTCCTATTGAACACGCTCATGCACGCCTGTTGGAAGTCCAAGCCCCTCGCCCACAAAACCTCCCTTACCCCTTCCTTCCAACCTTTTCGAGGACGACCCCTACCCCGCCTTCCTTCCCCGACAGATTTAAATGCTCTCCATGTCTTTCTACTTTGATCCATTCTCTCTAAATGACCAAACCACCTCAACAACCCCTCTTCAGCCCTCTGACTAATACTTTTATTAACTCCACACCTTCTTCTAATTTCCACACTCCGAATTTTCTGCATAATATTTACACCACACATTGCCCTTAGACAGGACATCTCCACTGCCTCCAACCGCCTCTTCGCTGCTGCATTCACAACCTAAGCTTCACACCCATATAAGAGTGTTGGTACTACTATACTTTCATACATTCCCTTCTTTGCCTCCATAGATAACGTTTTTTGTCTCCACATGTACCTCAACTCACCGCTCACCTTTTTTCCCTCATCAATTCTATGATTAACCTCATCCTTCATAAATCCATCCGCCGACACGTCAACTCCCAAGTATCTGAAAACATTCACTTCTTCCATACTCCTCCTCCCCAACTTAATATCCAATTTTTCTTTATCTAAATCATTTGATACCCTCATCACCTTACTCTTTTCTATGTTCACTTTCAACTTTCTACCTTTATACACACTCCCAAACTCATCCGCTAACATTTGCAATTTTTCTTTAGAATCTCCCATAAGCACAGTATCATCAGCAAAAAGCAACTGTGTCAATTCCCATTTTGTATTTGATTCCCCATAATTTAATCCCACCCCTCTCCCGAACACCCTAGCATTTACTTCTTTTACAACCCCATCTATAAATATATTAAACAACCATGGTGATATTACACATCCCTGTCTAAGACCTACTTTTACCGGGAAGTAGTCTCCCTCTCTTCTACACACCCTAACCTGAGCCTCACTGTCCTCATAAAATCTCTTGACAGCATTTAGTAACTTACCACCTATTCCATATACTTGCAACATCTGCCACATTGCTCCCCTATCCACTCTATCATATGCCTTATATAAATATAAATATATATATATATATATATATATATATATATATATATATATATATATATATATATATATATATATATATATATATATAAATATATATATATATATATATATATATAAATATATATATATATATATATATATAACACCCCTCCTTCAAGGCACTGTATATATATATATATATATATATATATATATATATATATATATATATATATATATATATATATATATATATATATATATATATATATATATATATATATATATATATTATATCGGGTGGATATATGGGAAAAAATTTCCCTCTTTTCTACATACTCTAACTTGAGCCTCACTATCCTCGTAAAAACTCTTCACTGCTTTCAGTAACCTACCTCTTACATTATACACTTGCAACATCTGCCACATTGCCCCCCTATCCACCATACGCCTTTTCAAATCCATAAATGCTCTTTTTATCTAAATACTGTTCACTTATATATATTTCATTTTACCTACTGCCTCACGAGGCTCTTCCTCACTCCTACAAGATGTTATTCCTCCTTGCCCTATACACGAAATCACAGCTTCCATCTTCATCAACATTTAACAATTCCTCAAAATATTCCATCTTCCCAATACCTCTAACTCTCCATTCTTCCTCTCCTATTTTTAACTGACAAATCCATTTGTTCTCTAGGCTTCCTTAACTTGGTTGATAACAGCTCACCCACTCTCTCATTTGCTCTCTTTTTACATTGCTTCACCACTCTCTTAACCTCTCTCTTTTTCTCCATATACTCTTCCCTCCTTGCATCACTTCTACTTTGTAAAAACTTCTCATATGCTAACTTTTTCTCCCTTACTACTCTCTTTACATCATCATTCCACCAATCGCTCCTCTTCCCTCCTGCACCCACTTTCCTGTAACCACAAACTTCTGCTGATTCTATCCTCCAATAGCTGTTTAGGGGTCCACCTCGGGTGGAAATTGTGGGACCCATAGCCTCGGAGAAGCGGAAAAAAAGGCTTCGAGGAAGAATATTTGGATTTCTTCCTGAAGCCATTTGAATATTCCACTTCCCCTACCACCCCATCTTTTCATTCTTTTTTGCCAATAGGTATATTTTATTACATAATATGATACAAAAAATTTAAGAGATACATTGTTGATATAAAGATGGCATATACAGTACATGAGGTGTGAGAGATACATGTCTAATACATATTGTTACATGTTTGTCACTGATTATAATGCGAAAATCTCATCCAGCTCCTCAGAGCTGGTGCGCGTGCCCAAAATACAGCAAGCATTACCCCTATGAACAGCAGCGCTGAGTCGCTGGAACAGAAAACTAGCTGCCCTGGGATCCTAAGTTAACCTGATAAGTCTTTTGCCTAGCTCCTTAAGGATCTTATATGCACTCTTTTCCCATGAGCCAAGGGTCTCCGAGCCTATGGGAACAAGCATATAATGATGGGCAAGTTCTCCATATTTTCTACACTTTTGGAATTCCCTGAAGCTGGCGGCTGCCCCTCCTTCCTCCCTGGTGTATTGGAAATAGGTATCAGCCAAGGTAGATACACATGTGTAGTCCCATACCACCTGCTTGCCGTCTGTCCAGGCTTGAAGGGTGATACCATCTGGACGCTTTTGGCTGCCATCAGATCTGCATAGTTGGGGTGGCTCCCTTAATGCTGGGCATCCGGCTGTTGTGAGGCTCCTCTTGATAACGTTATTAACCTCCTCATGTCTTGCAGTCTTTCCCTCGAATTTACGGCACACAAGACCTTGGTACCCGAATCGGTCTGCTGCTTATGTTCACTGCCACAAGTACACCTGTGTTCGGCGAGAAGAGGGGCGGCAAGCCGAAGGGCAACACCAGTGCGGATGGTCTGAGGATTTCTAGCTAATTAGGAAGCAACATGAATGTTTTAATTTAGTAGAGTAGTTACGTCTAAGGGCAAGATTTTTTTATGTAGAAAGTTAGGCTTCACTGGAAAAATTCATTCACATCAATAGGTTCATCCCGGGATGGAGAGTAATTAAAAATTCCATGAATTTTTCAAATCAGGCCTCGGGTGGGACTGAGTCCCGCCACTTTTATTTAAAAAACTTTAATAATTTTAATACTTTGCTGAATAAATCTCTGCCTAAATGGAGTGAGATATAGCAAATAACACATATTAACAATATCATATTAATGGTATACAATACCGACAAGCTGAAGAATAAAAATGTTTAACACTTTGGTATCTCATTGATCGCGAACATGTATCTGGACGATTCTCAAGGCTGATGCACTGACCATCTCAATACCACCTCTTCAGAGCTAATGGACTAACCACCTCAATACTGCTTCAAGGTTGAAGGACTGACCACTTCAGTACTACTTCAAGGTTGGTGGACTGACCACCTCAGTACTACTTCAGGGTGAATTGGAAGTACGCAGATTAGCTCCAAGAGAAAGACTGCTCCCTTTCTACGGATCAAGAGTTCATGGCACTCCTTGGAGGCTCTTGGTTCCACTCAGGCTTACACCAGAAGCGGAACTCCTTTTTACAGGTTTATTTTTTAATACAACCTCTCCTCGTTTAGCGACGAATTTGTTTACCAACGTGGTCTTAGGAACGGAACTCCGTCGTTAAGTGAGGAAAGGCTGTACATCTATCTATTTTGACGTGCCTTAGCACCTTGTTGAATCCATGTCACGGAGAATTCAAGCTGTTTCGGGGGCAAAGGGAAGAGGCCCTACCCAGTACTAGAAGGGTGTACCTAATAAACTGACCGCTGAGTGTATGTACATATATATACACACAAAATATTTAAAAAAAATCAAAATACTACTAAAAAAATAGAAACCAAAACAGAAAACGAGTCATACACATCTATAACACGGCTTTCCAATGAAAAAAAAATTGATGAGAAAAAAAGAAAAGTTCGTTTTACGTTCAATTTTGTCGCTATACAAAGTTCTTTGATCTTTTTATTTACAATATATGTCAGCAACTCTCATCATTAACCATTCTATTTACACGCCAATTATTTTTTTTAATTTGTTGCGGCTATTATTAACGGCAACAACTCATATACATTTCTTAACATCTGTCACTGCAATTTTTCAACTATATATTAAGTGTTAGTGTTACATATATATATATATATATATATATATATATATATATATATATATATATATTGTCCTTTTATTGGTTCAGTTTTTATTGTCTGCATCATTTTCATTTTTGTTCTAACTTTATTCTGGGATTAATTTCTACTCTTCGCTATCTTTTTTATAAACACCCCTACCCCCCTCTCTCTCTCTCTCCTCTCGGATTAAGTTCCGTGTTAGGACGCACTTCTTGATAACTCAAATCAAATCTCGCTCTCTCTCTCTCTCTCTCTCTCTCTCTCTCTCTCTCTCTCTCTTTTTTTTTTTTTTTTTTTTTTTTACACAGGGTTTGACAAGGTTAAGGATCCCTAGCTTTATTGACAGCTATATTACAGGTTAAGGATTCCTAACTTTATTGGCAAGCTAAGAGCTGTTACCTACATCAGCTCATTTGAAAGCATTTTTATTGTTATGAGACATACAAGTACGGAACAGGATAAAGTTGGAGCCATCTGTGGGCCAGCATTTTCATTTGATCAACTGACTTTATCTCGTTGACATCATTATGCTGTACGAATGTGTTCCATACTCGAGTCATCCTGGGTATGTATGATCTCAGATGGAGTGATGTTCTGGAGAAGGGTACAGCCAGAGTGAAGTTGCTGCTTTCTGCCCGTCTTGTGGCATAAAAGCTTGTTTCACGCTGTCCTCGAAGTGGATCCAAGTGTGGTATTTTGACAATATTGGCCTTGTACATAACAGTAAGGCCACCCACATCCCTCCTATGTTGAAGGCTCTCTCACTCTCTCTCTCTCTCTCTCTCTCTTTAAGAAGCGACCAGGTGAGAGAAAGCAACGCACTGTTAATTCTAAATCCAGAATTTACTCGAAAACGTTAAGAAATTTTCAAGACACTAAAGCAACTTATTTCCAAATTGTGATTATCTTATATTGGAAATAACAAATGCTCGCAAATATGACTCGGATAATAAAAAATTAATGAAACATGAACGACTAGATAATAAAAATGAATAATATACTATAAGAAAAAATATATTAAGATTTCAACAACATACAGAGAAATAGAATAAAACAGTTTATTAAACAAAGACAAGACGAAATAATAATAAAAATAGTTTTATGATAAATGCTCAAGAGTCATGAAAAAAAAGGTAAACAAAAGTTAGAACCAATAAGCGAAAAGTGCCAAACATATTTACTATAGTATCTACAAAGACCAGAAATGAATATACAAATGTAATTTGGAAGGAAGAAAGAAACCTGAAAAGAGAAACAGTTCAGAGCAAGACGGAACCAAATATTTTCTTATGGTTTGTAAAACTAAATGGGAAGATAGGACAAAAAAAAAATAAGAAAAAAAGTGATGGACTGATTACATCGTCTTCAAGTCTCTTCTGCTTCTATCAACTTTTCTGTACTCGACTGAAGAAGCCTACTGTATAGGCGAAACGTTTCAAAATAAAGATACCTAACTGTTGCATATGTGTCTTACCTAGCAAGAAAAAAAGTATTTAACTAATGGTTGAATTGCACATATTTATAAACACTATTAAGTTTATTTTAATAAAAAAAATGAAACACGCCGAAATAAACAAGTACGAAGCGCAAAATCCGTGTGTATCATTCTGATGCAGAAACTATTCTCTGCTCGCTAAACCACACAAAAACCTTCCGAATTTTGTAAATCGTAACAAACCCATATTAAGTATCACTTTAGGTTCTGAAGGTATGTTCTTTATAATTCACCTAACTAATCTGGATTTTATTTGAAACTTTATTAAAATAACTGGGCAACAGCAGCGATTCCTTATATCGTTGTGAGGTGGTTAGAACAAGAGAATTTTGAGTGAAATATTCTGTGTGAAGGTAGAATAACAAACACATCTGCAACAAACATGCAATGAACGGCAGCAACAAGAGGCACCTACAGAAATGGGGAACATATACGAGACACACTGATCGAAATATGCAATGCACTGCTAAAACATCTACAGGAAAGTCATGGAGGAAACCTAGGAATAAAAGTTTCACTGTAAACAATGTCTTTCTCACTGTACAAAAGAACATGCAGAGAGCTCCGGCTGGACCAAGAAGCACCCTCAGATAGTGTGATGTTGCCAGACCCTTGTAGTACTGTGTTAACATCCAGCGATAATGACAACCATCCAATATTCTACTAAGATAAGGCTGCTGTGGAGGAGGGAAAAAAAGCGTTTATCGCACGTGTGGCGGACGTGTGTCAATTCCAAACACGAATACTTTTATTCTGAATACATTCCGGGCTAGGAATACAGGTACTTGCTAATTTAATCATCCACCCTTCTTTCCTTCTCCTACCCTCATTCCATGCCTCCCTTCCTTATTTCTCTGTCTCCTCACACATTTACTCTCTTCCCCCCCACACACTCTCCTTCGTATTCTCTCCCTCTTTCTCTCTCTCCCCGGTTGCCTCTGACTTACTGAAAGCCACAGTGTGATCACCTTCTCAAGACAGTCAAGAGAACAAATGGCCTTGGTATCCCACTCGCAGGCCACTACACCAACAACTGGCTGCGACCAGGTTTCTCAGAGAAACACACTAGGTGCCCGAGGCAGCATTTTTTGAGCATGGGAGCAATTATTGGGTGGAAGCCGGTGGTAAGTGCCAGAAGCAAAAGTAGGAGACTACGGCGGGAAGTGCCAAGATCAAGGGTAAGAGACTACGGTGTTAAGTGCCAGAAGTAAGAGTAGGGGAGTACGGTGGTAAGTGCCAAAAGTAACAGTGGGAGAGTACGGTGGGAAGTGTCAGAAGCAAGAATAGGAGAGTACGGTGGGAAGTGCCAGAAGTAAGGGTAGGAGTGTACGGTGGGAAGTGCCAGAAATATGAGTAGGAGTATACGGTGGGAAGTGCCAGAAATAAGAGTAGGAGAGTGTGCAGAAAATTTAGTTTCAGGAGAACCGAAGACACAGAAAGTCCACTGCGTGTAAAAGCCTGGAAAACACATCAGGCTGACCAGACTTGTAACCTCTGACACCATCAACACGATTCTTTGTACGGAAAAAACTATTACTATTTGTTATATTTTATCTAATAATTCTCTCGCCAAAAATCCAATCTGTTTTTAATTGGGTAGATGCCCAGCACTGCTACATCACCTGTTGCTAACCTAACATCCTAGTCAACAAATGACAAAATTCTGCTTCAGGAAACATTTTCCCAAGGCTGATACTATTATTCGTTTTATTCTTTTACATTCCTTATCTCTAGTTTGCATGCATTTTTTTTTTTGTATATAAGTGTTAATTATTCAGAATATTTAGAATACCAACGTACGGTATCAGATATCTTAAAATTTGAATGCCATAGGCACTGGAACCTCTTAAAATTGTTACGAGTTCAGCCATACTGATAGAAACTAGTGTTTTATCAAAATGCCAAGTGATGAGAAAAACACTACAAATTTCCCACTACTCTGCGTCTTCCAAAATAAAGCATAGATTAAGCAAGATATGGACACAAGAAAACAACAATAATTATATTAATGATGTTTGAAGTGGGAATTTTGTTTAGAGATGAAAACAAATCAGGGATCTGAGTGGCACTTGTACATGAGTTAATAGGGTTATCAAAGCTTATTCCCTGTGTAGCATTGAAAATGGGTTTGGCAAATATTTTTAATAGTGGGTTTTGGGTTTGAGAAGGGTTTACCTAGTATGGGCCAATAGGAGGGCTAGTAAGATCCTCCTTTCTTATGTTCTCGTACTTTTACAATCTCCTCTAACCCAGGACTATTTGCGTCCTTCATTTTTATGAGATAAGAAGACAAAGAGACGGAATATGTCTTCAAGAAGACGAAGATGTTTTATTATTATTTTTATTATCGGTTGATTAAATGGTCTTAAAACCTATAAACACACGAGGATCATTAAAGTTGTGTGTCCCCTGTATTCACTTGTATGTGGTTGCAGAGGTCGAGTCACAGCTCCAAATAAAGGCGTACTGGGATTAGAGTAACTTGTAAGTGACTATATCTATTAATATTATTATTATTATTATTATTATCGTGCGAGTTTTAATAAAGAAGAGGAGAGAAAACTGAAGATAAAGATTATAACATATATATATATATATATATATATATATATATATATATATATATATATATATATATATATATATATATATATATATATATATATATATATATATATATATATATATGAGGGGGAGAGAAAGAAAGAAACTTAGAGGGCAGCGCATCGCCATGACAATGGTGCCAGGTCCTTGGAGGTGAGAAATATCTAGACAGCTTCCCCGCGTATTTTAGCTCACCCCTCCCATCCCAGCCACACCTCACCCCTTCTCTCTCTCTCTCTCTCTCTCTCTCTCTCTCTCTCTCTCTCTCTCTCCTTTTCACACTTCACCCCTATTTCTCTCACTGTCCCTCCTATCCACACTGCGCCATATTTATACATCTCTACAGTGTATTCTTATCCTCCCTAGAACCAGTAAACAGGAGCGTCACTGTTTCCTAAATATGAACCTGCACATTTCGTTTCTGACATTTTGTTATTATCTGGTTACTAGTGACAGTGTGTTATCTGATTACTAGTGGCACTGAGCTATCTGGTTACTAGTGGCACTGAGTTATCTGGTTATTAGTGGCACTGCGTTATATGCCTATTAGTGGCACTGAGTTATCTGGTTACTAGTGGCAGTGCGTTATCTGATTACTAGTGGCACTGAGTTATCTGGTTACTAGTGACACTGAGTTATCCAGTTACTAGTGGCACTGCGTTATCTGGTTATTAGTGACACTGCGTTATCTGGTTACTAGTGGCACTCCTTGCTCAAACTCAAAAATTACTGCACTACTTGGCATCCAGAAACCTCTTTGGCACTTGGTCAACGAATAACCTAACCAGCTCATACAAGATTCGTGTGGAACCTGAACCTCCAATAAGTGAGGGCGTTAGGGGCTGGATTTTAAAGTACTTAGGGTGAGCGGGTCTTTAAGCTTTCAGCTGATCAGCTAGTGTGGTCTTTTAGCTGGTCAAGCAATGTAGTTTTTAGCCGGTCAGCCAGTGTGGTCTTTTTGGTGATGGTTTATCCGAAAGCGAAAACAAATCAGTGATACAAGTTTCTGTCATGAGATGACTCGTTCAGTGGTACCGGGCCTGTGCCTGCTGTTTCTCACAGTAATTATATATGATTATCATTATCATTATTATTATTATTATTACGGTATTCATAGATAAGTGCTAAATCCTTGGATCAAGAGCCCTTCACCGGCATCAAGGCACCCTTCAACGTAAAGGGTGTAGGTTGATCTTCCAGAGAGATATCTTGGTGAAGGAGAATTTTCTCCTCTTTCTTCTCCTTGGCGTTCTTTTTCTTTTCTTTCTATTCCTATTTCTTCTCCTCTTTTTTTCTCTTATCTTCTTTCTTTATTCTTCTTTATTTTCTCCTTTTTCTTCTCCTTCGTATTCTTTTTTCTTTTCTCTTTCTCCTTTTCCTCCTCATTTTTCTTCTCTTCCTTTGCTCTTTCTCCAATTTTTTTCCTCTTTTCCCCCCTCATTTTCTTCTCTTCCTCTTCCTCCTACTCCATCTTTCCCTCCTACTCCTCCTCCTCTTGGTATTAGAGCCGGATGCTTCTCGCACTCAATCACGTGACTTGGCCGCTTGTACACCCTGTCGCACTCTGACAGGAGACTTCAGTCAAGGCGACGGTCAAAACATTTCTCAAGGATTATCGCAGCTATTAAATTGCCTGATGGCGGTATGAATTTTCTGGCCTGCCACCGGATTATTTTCCGGTCACATATGTCATGGCATGCGAGACCTGCAGGGGGTTTCAAGCTTTTGTGCCAGGTGCCATGATGTTTTGCATCTGTGCTTGTTAAGACGTTTTGCGCATTTGTGCCGTGTGTTAAGAGTGTTTTTACACCAACGTGGCGGGTATTAAGACATCTAGCAGCTTTTTGCTGCGTGTCAAGATGTTTCGCACCTTTGTGGCGGGTGCCAAAACGTTTGACAGCTCCTGTGGTTCAGACGCTTGGTGATGCAGCAAACTTGAACATTAGTCATGAAGAACTCATCTCAATATATACTAAATGAGGGAGCAAAAACCACTGTGAGACTCTCAAGAAGAAACCTTCAGTAAGTCGTTGAAGACGGGATAACTGCCGGACAACTGCCTAATATAAATATATGTAAGAAACACGACAAACAGGTGGCGCTGAGATACAGGCCTGTGAAACGTACTTCTTATACTGTGTATCGTAATTTGCATAATGTATACCGTCATTTGCATAGTGTATATAGTTATTTACATAATTTATATCATCATTTACATGTTGTGTGCTGTCATTTATATACATTACATCGTCATTTACATATTGTATTTCGTCATTTGCATATCATATACAGTAAATGATTTGATTCCAACAGTTCCAAGTATTTTACATATTTCAGTATAATTTCGAAGTTGCTACTAGAACTAAACTTATGGGACATCATTTTTTTTTGTAGACTGCATCATCAATAATACATTAAGGTCAATCAGGAGAAACATTCAGTTATTTAATAAAAATTAATATCAATATTTATTCAGTAATATTAGCAAACTGGGACTTATGCCATTCAGTGGCAGCGTGAGCTTTATGCTCAGGAAACCACATCAGTTGTGGAAATTTGAAGCCGATCAGTTGAGTCATTCTCCAGTTATGGTACGAATACCAACGAGTCAAAGTTTTTATTTTCACTAATTTACTAAATAAAGATTAGTCTGTACGCAAAAGAAACTTAATGGGTACCATCATGGCCCTGAGATGCTCAGCCATTAAATACTGAAGCTGTTCTGAAGAGGTACGCTGAAAATTATTTAAGTGACTTAACGTAAATAAAAATTTTACTCACAAAATGGTCAGATCTGTACATCTGAATTTCATTCCGCTGTTGTTGATTTATTTTGTCACTTTTTCTAAACGTCTGTAGCTGTGCCATTGACGATTATGGAAGTTACCCGAGCCATTCCAAGATGGGAAAGGGCTCAACAACGTTGGTCACAGTGCACATGATCATGCCAATTGTTCCAAGAATTTGGTTCTCTTTATTATACACAAGTGTTGAAAATTGGAAGCCGATTGGATGAGGCGTTCTTAAGTTATGATCATAAAATCGGAAACTTGGTGACAGACCCAAAAAAAATCAAGCAACCTTCTTAAGGTCTTCCTTCGGGAATAATTATAAAAGAGTGTAAAAGAGGATGCAAAAGATGTAAAACAGGGTGTGAAATTGGATGTAAAAGTTATAAAAGAGGGTTAAAAAGGGTGTTTTTTTTTTTTTTTTATTTTTATTCGCCGGTATTCTCCCGGCCCGGGTCTTTTCCAAGTAGTGGTGACCCGGCCTTGGCTCCCTATCTGGGAAGTGTCTCGAGACTAAAGTCTCCCATGGGAGGAGGTACAAGTACCCCCTCATCTTTGGGACCAAGTGTCCCCAGGCCTAGCCACATTCCCCGCCCTCACGGGGCTCGTAGGGAGAAGCTAGGCCTCTGGTCTGCCATCTACCCCGCCTCAAAGGGGCTCGTGGGGATGGCAGTCTTATGAGCTGCAGATGGTAGCAAGCTCAGGCCTCTCTTGACCTTTCAAAGGGTGTTAAACAACCATAGTGACATATATATATTCACCTTTATGCTTCACTGTAACACTTGGTGCTTACAGTGTAGCCTTTCTATAATCTTGTTCCTTCGCGATCCTGCTCTCTGTCGTACCCGCAATTCTTTCACTAATAACTCTACCAGTATACACTTACCAAATATACTCAGCAGGTTTATTTCCCAATAATTTTTACACTCTCCTTCATCCCCTTTTCCCTTATATAAAGGAAGTGTGCAAGCTCTCTGCCAATCACAAGGTGCCTTTTACCCTTTCATGCATATATTGAACAAATGCTCTATCCACTCCAAACCTATAGCCCCATCTGCTTTAAACATTTCTGTCTTCATCCCAGCTGCTTTATCCCTTTCATTCTACCCACTGCCACACGCACCTCCCCCCACTACCTCACGCACCTCTCCCACTGCTTCACGCACCTCCCCCACTGCCTCACGCGCCTCCCCCACTGCCTCACGCACCTCCCCCACACTCACATCTGTCTCTTCCTCACTCCCTGCCAAATGCAAGAAATCACTGCCTCCATTTCTGTATCAATATTCAACAATTCCTCAAAATATTCTCTCCATCTTCTCAGTATCTCCGCCTCTCCAGCTAATGGCCTCCTTCTAATGTTTTCATTCAACTGTTAAATCCATTTGTTCCCCAGGCTTTCCTCATCGTATTGATCTCACTGATCACTTCAAAACTTTTTTCTTATTCTCAGCAAAATTAGTTAAACTCTTTCCTTACCTCTTTCTCCTTACCTCTTCTTTTGCACTCCTTCATCACTCTTTTAACCTCTCTTTTACTCTCTATATACTCACTTCTACAATGTAAAAACCTTTCATATGCTAACTTTTTCTCTCTTACCACCCTTTTTTCCTCATCATTCCATCAGTCATTAAAACCATTGTAATTATCCATTGGAATTACCAATGGACCCTTGACTGTCTTCAGAAGGTAATAAGGATGATCTAATTCACTCTCCTGATCAACCGGGTTTTGGTGCAGCTAACTTGTGCAACATCAATAGGACACTTATGCAACACTGGACACAAGTGTCTCCTTTACCAACTTGTCTGTTCTCTATACCACTTATTCACTAACAGACTCATTGATCAGGCTGTCAATACGGAGGGCAGGTGTGGGACCGAGTCACAGGAGCGATGATTCCCGGGGAACAAAAAATCGCCATGTAATTCTTATCGATATGAAAAGCTTTCCTGACACCACCAGTCACTGGCAAACAGACATGACACAAACACTGATCACCATAACACGTCAGGGACATGTAAAAAAAAATGCTAATACATACAGAAACACGCAATGATGCTAAATAAAACACAATAGCTATATTAGCCAATAAAACACACGCTGACGTTAAAAAAACTCGCTAATATACGCGCTACTTTAGTAAGTAAATATGAAAAATTTCATTTATATTTATAAAATTACGGACTTACATGCTTTGTATTCAACAATATCTAGTGAAAAAAAAAACTGGAATTTCCTAAAAATGCCTGATAGAATAAAACGCAACAAACCACAAGCTGATGCCAAATAAAGGAAACAGGAACTGACAGCAATTAAAACACCACTAAACAGGCGCTGACACCAACTAAAAGACCACTAAAGAGGCGCTGACACCAACTAAAAGACCACTAAACAGGCGCTGACACTAAAACACCACTAAACAGACGCTGACGATAAATAAAACACCACTAAACAAGTGGTGACTCCAAATAAAACGTAAACAGGCGCTGACTTTAAATAAAACACCACCAAACAGACGCTTATGCTATATAAAACACAAATAAACAGGTGCTGACACCAAATAAAAAACTACTAAACAGATGCTGGCTCAAAATAAAACACCAGTTAACAAGTGCTGTCGCCAAATACAAACTAAACAGGCGCTGACTCTAAACTGAACACCACTAAACAAGCGCTGACTCTAAACACCACTAAACTGCTGACCACACGAGTCAAAAACAAGAAAAGCCTGACAATTTATTTTGTGTATAAATATTTTAGTGCCAGCACAAAGGGTCACACATGTATATTCATATATATCAATATTTCATAGGGAAAAATACAGAAATACAGAGTACGAATGCTATACATCCCTTTGAACAATGGGGTTGAATTCGCTTAAATCATGTAAAGGTCGAAACTGTTCACCCGTTGACCGTCCAGAGTAATTAAGAGAGATCAGCCTTCTTAAGCCACAATTTCACCACACTAACACAACCCACCACACCAATACGACCCACTACACTAATTACACCGATACAACCCACCACACCAGCCTACCACACCAATACGACCCACCACACAACCACACCAATACGACTCACCACAGCAACCTACAACACCAATACCACAATCTACCACAGCAACCAAAAGTAGTAGAAAACACATATGAGGGCCACTTACTAGAGACTAGACGATGGGGCACCAGCAGTAGGCATCTTCAGTCTAATACAGAGGAGGCAGCAGAAGCAGTAGAGTTGTAAAGACTGTATTCAGTCCATCACCCTTAAAGTCGTAGTTTCAAGGCGGTCAGTCCCTAAGTCTTGAGAAGAATTCTGCAGCAGAACACATGTGAGGCTCCTGGTGTTAATGACAGTCACTTTTCCACCTTCGTCATAATACAAATTAGTATACGTCAGATATATCAAACGCGTTAAAACCGTTAGGGTCATACAGCACCTGAGGAATGGGAGGTAACCATGTTTCACCCAAGGAAGGGGAGTTCATTACAGTCCATCGGATCAACAGCTCTTCACCAGCATCGAAGCAACTTTCTTGAAAGGGCCTACAGAAATTAGAAAATTAAAGTGGACGGAGGAACGCAACGTTCTGTACGACGGAAAAGACAAACGAAGACACAACTTATCATTTAAAATGAATTACAAAACAGGATTCTACGATTATGATATTTTAGCATAAAGTATCTGAGGTTATAAACATTACCGACGAGTTGATGAATAAGACACATATGCAACAATGAAGTATCTTTTTTAGCTGAAACGTTTCGCCTGCACAGCAGGTTTCCTCAGTCGAATCCAAGCTACTGTAACAATGGAGACGGTAGAAGAAGTAATTTAAGATGATCAGCCTTGATAGGTGGTGGTTAGTTCCTCAGCCTTGATAAGTGTGGTCAGTTCCTCAGCCTTGATAAGTGGTGGTCAGTTTCTCAGCCTTGATAGGTGGTGGTCAGTTCCTCAGCCTTGATAAGTGGTGGTCAGTTTCTCAGCCTTGATAAGTGGTGGTCAGTTCCTCAGCCTTGATAAGTGGTGGTCAGTTTCTCAGCCTTGATAAGTGGTGGTCAGTTCCTCAGCCTTGATAAGTGGTGGTCAGTTTCTCAGCCTTGATAAGTGGTGGTCAGTTCCTCAGCCTTGATAAGTGGTGGTCAGTTTCTCAGCCTTGATAGGTGGTGGTCAGTTCCTCAGCCTTGATAGGTGGTGGTCACTTCCTCAGCCTTGATAAGTGGTGGTCAGCTCCTCAGCCTTGATAGGTGGTGGTCAGTTCCTTAGCCTTGATAGGTGGTGATCACTTCTGCACCCTTCATAATGGGTAGTCAGTTCCTTATCCTGGCTGAAGGATTTGCTTGACGCTTCAGAAGGGGCTGCAAATATCACCAGACAAAGTATAACAAGGTGGCGTGTCTATCTATTAGCAGAGGGAGAATGACCCACACATGGTGAGTTCTTTACTTAATCTTATCTAATGTAAACATCAGTATCTAGCGTTAGTAAAAGTTGTCTGCATGAGAGGTACATTCAACTCCCTGATATGAATCAACACTAAAACCTTCCATGTACTGATTCATTAGTGCAGTACATGTATTGCTTTAAACGGGCTGTTGGAAGTGACCCTGCAGGCTAGGCACTTGTGAGGGAAACTACAGAAGCGTTTTGATCCTATTATACTTGTTACCGAACCTGAAGAAGCATACTTGATCCTCTTATACTTGTCAAAGAAACTACAGAAGCGTATTTGACCTTCTTATACATGTTATTGTGCCTGCAGAAACGTATTTGATCCTCTTATAGTTATTGGTGAGCCTGCAGAAGTGTATGTGATCATCTTGTTCCAAGCCTCCACAAGCGTATTTGATTCTCTTATAATTGACAATTATTCTAGAACACTACTCGGGGATCTGCTCTTGTTTTTTTGTAAAGTACAGAGGTGGAAATCACAACTGATTAATGAAGATATGATTAATGAATAACATATAGAAAAAGAAGCCAAGCTGTTGACTCTTATTCTCTCTCTCTCTTTCAAGAAATGATTTACTCTCAAACTTAAGTCTGCAGACTTAGAAATGAGTAATGCAGGAGTGTTGTAGACAACACAAGAAGGCTGCAGATAGGAGTGAGAAACTTACGACGACGTTTCGGTCCGACTTGGACTATTTACAGTCACACAGTGCATAGTGCACAGTATACAAAAGTGGTCGCAAAATGTATACTCATAATATAAATGTAGCTAATTTCTTTACGAAATGATTCTTAAGATATATATAAAAGAGTACACATTACATACATACATACATACATACATACATACATGCATACATACACACATTCGTTTACCACTGACCTGCAAAGGAATTGTACCTGCGTCCCTTACTCTCCACGAGAGAAGAGTTATGTACACAATGCTTAACCCACTCAACCAGACCCCACAAAGTCTGAGTGACCAGCCGTAGCTGGTTCTTGGTTTCCAAACCCGGGAGCACCAGCTTACTCAATACCTGCTGTTTCATTCTCTTTGTACACTGCCTACAAGAAATATTAGAACGCTTAAGAATCCCCTACGAACATAAATTATTTGCAATCATTTACCTCAGACTTGCAGGGATTTCGAACTTATGCGCCTTCAACTTCTGGCTCTATAATTATTTAGCTGTCGAGTTTTACCTAATTAGATAGCGCAGTAACAGGCTTAGCTAGCTATCTAGTTTTCTCTGTAATAAGCTAGCTATTTAGTTCTATCAAGCTATCTTACTCCCTATATAACTAGTTATCTAACTTTCCCTTTCACTGAGTAACTAGCAAGTTCTCTCCTTTCTTTCACCTCTAAGGCTGTCCAGAAAATGTGAATGAAGGTCAGGTTTCAATTATTACGGCTCACATTACACCGAAATTAAACTCTGGCAGAGCAGGTCAACACAAGGAAAATATCCGAGACCTGCAGCCGGCCACCACAAACCCGGCTTCTCAGTTTAATTGTCTGGTTCGAGTTGGCGAGTTTACTTGGTAATTGAGTTTAAAAATTGTGGTTTGTTATTGAGTTTGATGTATTTGACGTTGTACGCTGCTATCTGTTGTTGAATCTGGAGTTTGGGAAGAGGGTATATCCTTGGTATATAAGATAATATCGAAATTTTCCAAGGATACGGTCGGCCAGAAGAAATGGAAAGCCAGAAGACTGCCCTTGTGGTCCATGTGCCAAACTAATCTTCCTCCTTTTTAACAGCCTGATCAGTCAGGTTGTCGGTGCTCGTTGCACGCAGTTCCCGAGGATGGCATCATAGTCCGGCTAATCAGATAATTTCTTCAGGAACATGTCAAGTTCACTCTTGAAGATAAAAGTCTAATGGTAGTTCCCTTTATGTCTGATGGGAGGACACAAGTTTCGTACCTTTCATACTTACAAAGTTATCACATGACTCTGAAGAGTTGTTTTAACTTGGTTTATACCTGGAGGTTGTTCCGGGTGCCAGTGCCCCCTGAGCCCGGTCCATGACCAGGCCTCGCGGTGGATCAGAGCCTGATCAACCAGATATATATTTCATTTTATGCTTATTTTTAAATGGCATGTATTTTTTAATACAGTTTTGACTTGTGAAGTGTGCATTGTTGGGTTGAAGTTTTCATTGAAAACTCTCAGTGATATCTTTGTAAATCCAACAATTATTTTTACAATGGTGAAGAAATTCTTCGTGAACTCCGGTAGGAAGAATGCAACAGAAACAAAATTGATGAAGGAGATGTCATACATATACTGCAGAGTAGAATTTATAATTATAATCGTGGGGGAGCGCTTAACCCGTAGGATTATACAGCGCATGTGGGGGGGACGGAAGGTATTTAGATTCAATTCAGGGAACCGGAGCACAGATTCAATTCCTTAGATCAAGAGCCACTCACCAGCGTCAAGGATCCCTCATATAGGGGTGGAGAGTAGAATAATATCTGGAACCGATTCTAAGGAAAGAAAACAATGGGATAAACAAGGTTTCTGGAATACATTGAGTATTCCCGTAACATGGATACACCCTCAACAACTAAGGTATTGATGAATGGTTTGAAAAACCGACATGTTGAAGATTGAGACACTTATGCAGCATATGGGAATCTTTATTCAGGAAACGTTTCGCCACGCAGTGGCTTCATCAGTCCAATACAAAGAGGAAGGCGTAAGGAGAGGAGGAGAATGAGGTAATCAGTCCCTCAGCCTGGAGTCGATGTGTTCAGTCCATCAATCTTGTAGAATGTACATTCTACAAGATTGATGGACTGAACACATCGACTTAGTGTGACTAGTTAATGGTCCAAGTTAGACCGAAACGTCGTCACAAGTTTCAGTCTCCTATGTTCGGGCTGTTTGGTCATCTACTGTATTATTTCTCTGATATCACAGTAAGTATAAGAACAACTAAATGATTACATATAAGAACTGAACCTCTACCTCTTACGATGAAACACATGAAGATTTAACGCTTCACAGAATCAAACATTTCAGTAAATATGACTACGTTGTCCAGGTTTCATAATTACCATACAGGCATGTATTATTGTTATTATTATTATTATTATTATTATTATTATTATTATTATTATTATTAATATTATTATTATTATTGAGAATATCAACATTATGCATGCCACTGCACTAACACAAACTTATCTATCATTGGTGTGTTGGAAGTAGACTAACTCAACGATGATATGTATTTATCTGTTAATTTTTTTTAATTTTTGAAATTAAATTTTTACTATGACCTTATTTAGCCTCAGTTTCACGAAATCAAAAGTTTCTTTAAATAACGTTACATGGAAAAAATATCTCGTGCAAAACGAAAAAAAAAAAAATCTTGCTGGGAAAACAGTAATATAAAAAAAAAACACTGTATAAACAATCGTCCTTGAAAATACAATCTTTGCAAAGCCGTCCTGGCAGGAAAAACAAAAATCTTACAGAAGCTATCCTCCTCGGAAAACAATCCTTCTTACAAACGCAATCTTGCAAAGTCTGATCAAGTTTGCAACAAAATCCATTGCTATTCGCGATAAGAGAATCTATCAGTGTCTAAGTTGGAGAGAAAACGTGTTCGTTTTAAATAGGCAGCTTTTGTTAATGTGTTGAAGTGCTGGTCTCTACAAATGGTTGGCCCTGAAGTCTTGGTCTCTGTATCCGGTCTGTGATAAAATTCTGATCTCCGTATCCTGTCTGTTTTGGTCTTCCGTATCTAATATGTGTGTGAAGGTTTTGATCTCAACTTCTAGTCTACATTAAAGTTTTGGTCTATGCATCTGACCAGTGTCAAAGAACTGGTCTCTGAGGTCTGTGCTGCGGGTGGTCTCTGTTTTTGGTCTGTAAACTTGAGCATCATATAAAATATGTAATTTTTAACCTACGTTCTCAGAGAACTATACCTGTGGAAGAATACCTTTAATCTGACACCCTGAAATACCTGACTCCCTCACAGAACATAATGCAATTTCTAGACCTTACAAAGATATGGTATCATGTTAATCAAAATATTCATCCCAAAATCTGCAAAAAAATGCGATATTATGTTAATGAGAATAATCATCGCAGCCTAAGCATCCGCGAACCATATCCCAATAATCCACTTAATAATATGTGTTTGTCTTAATTATCTCTGACGCTCTCAGGAACTGCAGTTTCAGTAATTATGCAACTGTTCGTCCAATAATCTCTCTTAATACCTCATTTGTCCCCGAGATTACAATATTAGATCTCTCCTCGCTGTCAGTCACACCTGTTGTGTACCTGACCGACCCACCCTCCATCTCCTCAAGAGTTAAGGAGAAAAACGAATGTTCCGAGGAAGGAGTTCCCAAACATTTTAGGCTACGTTCCCCTTCCAAACTATGACCGAGTTCACGCACCCTTCATTACCTCCATTACGTTATGACATATATGAATATGAATTATAATGCAAAATAATAAGAATTACTTACATAAAAGAAAATACTGTAATGCTCCTTATCAACGCGGTGGATGGGCCTGCAATTTCAGCACAAAGGTCAGCAAAGTTAGGAAGACAGTTGCTTTCTTAGATCTCTCTCAGCATTCATTCTCATGCGACATTTTATTTTCATTGATGCGAGAGCAGAGACATCAACTTGTCATAGGCAAGTCGTGGCAAATGACATCAATACACTCAAGGCTCGCTTTGGTAAATCCTGATACTGTTCCATGACTTGTGCCCAGAAATCTTCAAGTGCTTTTGGTTGAACTGCATTTGTGGTTCCCCATCAGACGATAATTTCATAAACCGCTCTTAGTCGTGAAATGACAGGTGTGGGACAGAGGCAGAAATTCAAATGGATTGCGATCCAGGTAAGACGGGTCCCTGGGGGTTTATTATCTCCGTAGCTGCTGGCTCAGGGGCTTAATGTGTTCAATTACGAGGTCTTCCACATGCTCATCCAAGACCATTTAAATAGTTTCGATAAATTCTTGTCGCGCTGGGAAGCACTGGAGACAATTTGCACTTACACTGATTGACCAGAATGTCAGGTTTGTTTTATTTTAACTGCTTCAACCTAGTCTTGCATGTTGAACACTGTGACACTGACGTCCTGGACACTCAAATTCAGTTCATTCAAAACATGTCTACCAGATACATAACTTTCGCAACCAGTCTTCTTCATACAGGCAAAAAGACAAGTAAAATTGGTTGCCCACAAATAATTGCTCAACTTTGCACCTCAGGTCAAAACACAATCCTCATGAAAACTTCGATACTGACAAGCAGTGCACGTGAAGGTACAGAGTAGTGTTCGCTGCACGGGGTTACAAAAAGTCTCGAATTCAGCGAAGGAACCTTCCCATTTTCACCGAATCATTAATGCTACCCTATACCACATGAAACTGAATGAAATCCTGCATCTGAATCTACTAACTGTGAAAGATTATTACAATAAAGTTACATGTTATACCTGTTTGTGATCAGGGAGTGTTTTTGTGGCCACTCTGTACTCTGAAAGATATGCCGTGTATGTCTGAAAGCTGATAAAAAAGGTTCAAAACTCCGTCATTTCGGAATTCTCGCACACCTTCCGAGAAAACTTGGGTACCACTGTCCTGAGGTATGACGTTTCAGGTTCTCACTGCACTGCAATACAGTGCCTGACGTAAGCCACACTTTTTATTACGTCGGATGATTATACGTATAGGTTTATATACGTTAACCTAAGCGAGAATAACAAATATTAAATTTTAGACTCGTGTTAGATCGGACGGAAATATATGAAGGGCTACTCGAAAGAAGCCGCACTTTCTAATTGAAAAGTAGTTGACCTGTCCGTCAGCTCGAGTTTATAGATTTTTATTCAACCTGACTCCCGTGTTGGACTCGTTCCAACCATACGAGTCTAACCAGAAGCCTCCTCCCGTGTTGGACTCACTTCTACATATGACTGTAACCAGAAACTGACTTTTGTATTGAGTTCGTTTCAGTCATGCGTTCCTGAGGCACGAGTCTAATCATAAAATAGCCACGTGTTGTGAATGTCTGTTCGTGTACCCCAGAGTTATTCTTCTCAAGCATGTTCCTATATCTTCCTGTCTTCAAGCCTCTTGAGTCCTGCTTCTTAAGAAGCGTAGGAGCAGAGCTTGAGGTCTATCTTACTAAATAACCTAATAAAGATAATTAGCACTTCAGTCTTTCTATTCCATCAAATAACTGCATATAAGTGACCTGGTGCTAATATATGCCATGAATATACTTTATGATATAAAACATTAATGGTTTACAAAATCGCTAAATCAACGAATAAGCATCTTGGGTATGTTTATTGCCACAATAAACATACCCAAGTACTGCACATGCGTCTTATTCATGTCAAAACCTGAATTAACATTAAAAAAATGAAGCTCGTATGTAATCACTTGTGTTCATTTAGCTGTTAAAACGTAAAGAAGATATTAAATGAAAAGAATTATATACTTCATAATAAGAGGTACATCCATACACTCGAGAAATTAGTGTATGGAAAGAGGCGCCTTTTCTTCCCCAGGTTCAATCTCTGACAACTTTTCATTTCCCAGGCGCAGTATGACCCCTACTGATGCAGCGCTTCCCGTGAAAATATTTCTCATAATCTCGCTACATTCAGACATTGAACCCAAAGTTAACGTAAACAGGTGAAAAAAAAAAATTTAGGCAAATATTGAGATGAATTTAAACACTTTTTTTTTCCATCATGTGACGTTATTAATGAAATATTTAAAAAAAAATAAAGCGTCGCACATAAAAAAAAATTTCACGTCATTATTTAGGATTTGGTAGGTCTCGGTATTTTGATTCAGATAAATGATGCAAGGGTATTAAAACACTGGCGAGGGAGCATTGTAACAGCAACAGCAGCTGCTGCTGCAGAAGCAACAACAGCAGGACATACAGTAGCAGCAGGATAAGTACCAGCAGGATAAGCAGCAGCAGCAGCAGCGCAGGTACTAGACAGCGTCCTACATAAAGATAATTGCCACGTTATTACCCTCGTTACACACTGTCTCTTCTCAAATCTCCAACCTTCTGAACTACTCTGTACAACTGTAACCACATCAAGTGCACTCTTTTGCTTACCTCAGTGCCGTTATTGTCCATGATGGCACCACGAGATTATCCACACCACCTGGACTCCAGGCACATCTCGGTGCCATCATCAGCCATGATGACAATAGGTAAACATCATATGGTGTTTGCAATCGTTTTATTACGATTTCGTGAGACGATAGGTAAAAAGATTCTGCCCAAGAGATATTCCTCTTGATTGTTATTGGTGCTATTAATCAGATTATTACCACCAACCAGAACTATTGCTTATATAACCCCTGTTATTACAACTTCCACTATTATTATTCCTGCCTCCATTATTGCCACTATATAACCCATATTACCATTATTATTCGTAATTACTGTTTCTCAATATTACTGCTTCTACCACTATTATTGCTATCACTAATACTGCTAATACCAATATTGCTATTACTACAGCTATCACCGCTATTATTATTACTGCTAATACCACTATTATTGCCACTATTTTCTACTATTATCACTGTTACCTCTACTACAACTAATATTTCCACTATTATTAATAGCAATTACAGCTATCAATATTACTGGTACTACCACTATTACTGATAACACTATTACTGATATTACCATAATCATAGCTGCTACCACAATTATTGCTATTAAAATTATCGATAGCACTATTACTGCTGCTACCGCAATTACTACTGCTGCTACTACTACTAGCACTATCGCAAAAGAGTATCATGCAACATGACACAACATCGCTGCTCCTACACCCAAAACACACTAAATGATTAAACAACCTATGTTGTTTAGCTACTGATTTTTATTTAAATACCACTGCGCAGCTTCAGGTTTATTTCGTACCTGGGTTGATCGAGTTTTTTTTTTTTTTTTTTTTTTGGACAGCCTAAATATATTCTATTTAACCTGTTCGGTGCATTAAAAAAGGCATAGCTTGGATTCTTTAAGATGCCGTCTGCTCACTCCTTCCCTTCCCCCCCTCTCTCTCTCTCTCTCTCTCTCTCAACTGAATAGCCTCATAACCCTCGTTAGTTATTACTTACCACCACAATGTGTGACTTAGAATGTTTTATAAAGTTTAGATTAATTTGGCCTTTCTCAATTAAGTTACCCCGTTGAGTGCACACAACTTTTAATGAAGTGAACGATCTTCAGATGAAAAGTTAATTACACCATCTGAGAATTTAATTGTTTAAAGACAGTCTTTATAAAAGCTAAATTTGATTTAAAAATCGCGATAATATGAAAAAAAATCGAAAACAATAAATTACAAAACCAGGACCGAAGCCATTCCCAAATAATTCGTTCTTTGGGGAAGAAATTTCAGACGATGTTTCGTTCCAAACATGACTTGATAATGGTTTAATATGGACCGAAATGTTATTCGAGGTTTAGTCTCCAAAGTTATCAAACGTCACAACTTTTTCGCTGTTTTTCATATGAGATAAAAGTCAAAGAAGAATAAAATTATATATACATATATATATATATATATATATATATATATATATATATATATATATATATATATATATATATATGTATATATGTATATATGTATATATATATATGTAGGAGTGAGGAAGAGCCAGTTGTGAGTGTGGGGGAAGTTCGTGAGGCAGTAGGTAAAATGAAAGGGGGTAAGGCAGCCGGGATTGATGGGATAAAGATAGAAATGTTAAAAGCAGGTGGGGATATAGTTTTGGAGTGGTTGGTGCAATTATTTAATAAATGTATGGAAGAAGGTAAGGTACCTAGGGATTGGCAGAGAGCATGCATAGTTCCTTTGTATAAAGGCAAAGGGGATAAAAGAGAGTGCAAAAATTATAGGGGGATAAGTCTGTTGAGTGTACCTGGTAAAGTGTATGGTAGAGTTATAATTGAAAGAATTAAGAGTAAGACGGAGAATAGGATAGCAGATGAACAAGGAGGCTTTAGGAAAGGTAGGGGGTGTGTGGACCAGGTGTTTACAGTGAAACATATAAGTGAACAGTATTTAGATAAGGCTAAAGAGGTCTTTGTGGCATTTATGGATTTGGAAAAGGCGTATGACAGGGTGGATAGGGGGGCAATGTGGCAGATGTTGCAAGTGTATGGTGTAGGAGGTAGGTTACTGAAAGCAGTGAAGAGTTTTTACGAGGATAGTGAGGCTCAAGTTAGAGTATGTAGGAAAGAGGGAAATTTTTTCCCAGTAAAAGTAGGCCTTAGACAAGGATGTGTGATGTCACCGTGGTTGTTTAATATATTTATAGATGGGGTTGTAAGAGAAGTAAATGCGAGGGTCTTGGCAAGAGGCGTGGAGTTAAAAGATAAAGAATCACACACAAAGTGGGAGTTGTCACAGCTGCTCTTTGCTGATGACACTGTGCTCTTGGGAGATTCTGAAGAGAAGTTGCAGAGATTGGTGGATGAATTTGGTAGGGTGTGCAAAAGAAGAAAATTAAAGGTGAATACAGGAAAGAGTAAGGTTATGAGGATAACAAAAAGATTAGGTGATGAAAGATTGAATATCAGATTGGAGGGAGAGAGTATGGAGGAGGTGAACGTATTCAGATATTTGGGAGTGGACGTGTCAGCAGATGGGTCTATGAAAGACGAGGTGAATCATAGAATTGATGAGGGAAAAAGAGTGAGTGGTGCACTTAGGAGTCTGTGGAGACAAAGAACTTTGTCCTTGGAGGCAAAGAGGGGAATGTATGAGAGTATAGTTTTACCAACGCTCTTATATGGGTGTGAAGCGTGGGTGATGAATGTTGCAGCGAGGAGAAGGCTGGAGGCAGTGGAGATGTCATGTCTGAGGGCAATGTGTGGTGTGAATATAATGCAGAGAATTCGTAGTTTGGAAGTTAGGAGGAGGTGCGGGATTACCAAAACTGTTGTCCAGAGGGCTGAGGAAGGGTTGTTGAGGTGGTTCGGACATGTAGAGAGAATGGAGCGAAACAGAATGACTTCAAGAGTGTATCAGTCTGTAGTGGAAGGAAGGCGGGGTAGGGGTCGGCCTAGGAAGGGTTGGAGGGAGGGGGTAAAGGAGGTTTTGTGTGCGAGGGGCTTGGACTTCCAGCAGGCATGCGTGAGCGTGTTTGATAGGAGTGAATGGAGACAAATGGTTTTTAATACTTGACGTGCTGTTGGAGTGTGAGCAAAGTAACATTTATGAAGGGATTCAGGGAAACCGGCAGGCCGGACTTGAGTCCTGGAGATGGGAAGTACAGTGCCTGCACTCTGAAGGAGGGGTGTTAATGTTGCAGTTTAAAAACTGTAGTGTAAAGCACCCTTCTGGCAAGACAGTGATGGAGTGAATGATGGTGAAAGTTTTTCTTTTTCGGGCCACCCTGCCTTGGTGGGAATCGGCCGGTGTGATAATAAAAAAAAAAAAAAAATATATATATATATATATACACATGATTAAAAGCACCACAGTATCAGTATTTGTCACATATGTTCCTGTATTACGCTCAGGTGTTCTTCTGTTACTCACAAAGTATCAGCAACAAAATTCTTTACGCTTTTGCTTAAAAAAAAAATTAATGTTCATAAATCACACACACACTGGTAGCGACCAGTAAAGAGGCGGGGCCAGGAGCTATGACTCGACCGCTGCAACCACAATTAGGTGAATTAGATGAGTACACACAAACACAGACAAGCATTTCACTCTCATGCGCAAACATTTCACTCTTAAATACGTCCGTGTTGTAAAGAAATCCATCCGACGAGAGCTTTACCTCACAGCCCCCAGTTACCACTTGGATGCTCAGGGATCAACAGACCGCAGGAAATTAGACCAGATCGTCCTCTAAATGGCACCTCTCGCCCGTGAAGGTGCGCACTACCTTCTACACACCGTAAGGTGTTTGAAACTCTCATGTTGAGTGTACACTCATTACTTACACCAAGAGTTTGTGGCACCAAACCACAGTTTATTTTACAGTTACTCATTGCCAGTTGCAGAAGGCCAAACAATCCATTCGCTTGTTGATGGATTTGTTTGATCGATAAATTCGCAATTACTAAAGGGACCAGGTCTGTATATACAAAACTTTTGATCCAAAGAATTAAAACTGCCTTTTCCCTCTTCGGATCACATTTGATTACCTCCCAATTCTCTCGCGATGTATAGCCCATGATGATAATAATGAGTTTTCTCAGCATACGACACACACACACACATAGACATAGTGGTCGCTACTAGGTCTACTAGTAGCGACCAGTGAAGAGGCGGGGGCAGGAGCTATGACTCGACTCCTGCAACCACAATTAGGTGAGTACACACACACACACACACACACGCGCGCGTGCGCGCGTGTGTGTGTGTGCGTTACTCTAACATACATCCACGAGTGAGAGGGACGAGAGACGTGGGGAAAATGGTGGACGTGAATCTTGGACTGTATTGTGTGGGATGTGTTGACACAAACCTGGAGAAACCAGAGTTCTGTTCCATTGTTGCAGTTCGTAGGATCGTTTGAATTGATACCCGCTCACTGCTTACACGATAGGTATTGAATGAACTATGGTGAATGTGATTTTCCTAGTTTGGTTTACCCTTCCTTAGTGGGAGAGGACTGGTGTCGTGAAATGGTGAAAAAAAAAAGGTTTACGCAATCGAGAAATAGATCAGATGGTAAAAAAAAAGTTATTTTATTGTGTCAGTAACAGCAATCAATGCTGCTTCAGCTATCAAAACATATATGGTATTGAGTTACTTTGATGATCTTAATCAGCCAATACATAATCGAGACCCGTCATGGGTGATTTTTCTCAGACACATAAAATCAACATGAAATCCCAAGAACAGTTCATCCCAAGTCTACCTGGAGGGTGTCCCAGGAGCCACGGCTCCGTCATAGGTCCAACTATTATGTGAGAGATAACCAAATCGGTCCCTAATACTCTTTTTTGCATAAACTATTATTCATAAATTTTTGTTTTCAACGATATTAGTTATGGCAGAGCAGTTTAGGTTAGATAATACTGATCAAGAAACAGGTCAAGTGTTTCCTGACACGAATCTTATAATGACTAGTCACTGGAACTCTTGGTTATCAGGCGGAGGCCTTCCACTGGCTATAATCATAACTTTATTAATTTGTTCATATTATGGCGGAGTAGCAAGTCTCCGGGCTACTGCCACAGGAGCAACAAAATTACCACTAATATGAATGACTGTTCAAAAGTGCTAATAATCGGCTTATCAATAGATTAAGACCTTAGTCACGAAATCGACAACTGGTCTTTCAGAATAGAAAGTCCAGCACCAATAACCGAGCAGCTGGTGATGCTGTCGCCCATCTTAGGTCCAATGGCTGCTTCGTATTTACGCGTTTGTTGACACCCTCGTCCTCGATGACGAAGGCCAGTGGTTGCTTCATGTTGCGCCCCTTCCAGAGCCGGCAATAGTGTGCAAGACATATGAGGAGTAATAGCCTTGTCATTGATTCGACATGAAGAATACAACCTAAAGTCTGCAAGTCGTCAAGACCCCAGTGGCGGACAAATCTCGGTGCTTTGGGATTTGGCGCTTGAACGAGTATGTCCCGCTTGTACTTGTATATTTGTGGTTGCTGAGGTCAAGTACTAGCGCCTAACCCCTCCTCTGTGTGTGTGTGTGTGTGTGTGTGTGTGTGTGTGTGTGTGTGTGTGTGTGTTTATGCGTACTAGCAGGCGTGCGTGCGTGAGAGCCGTAAAGAACTAAGAGAGAGATAAAGATGAAAACAGAGTGGCGTTTGACTCCACAAAACACAGATGAGGACCTATCATCAACACACACACGTGCCTCTAACATAAAATTAAATGACATTTTATTTTAGTTTACGTTTACTACTTAATACTGCAAGGTTCAGACTATCTTATTCTCATGAAATTTTTGGAATTATATGCTTTTACCATCAGTATATCTCCTCAAACGCATCTAAAGAATAGCAGTCTGTGCCTCCATTACATTTTCCAGAAAGTTAATGACCAACACCCATCAAAGGAGTGCCTTGGTGATGGTGAAAGGAGGGTACCGATCTAAGGAGATGGAGCTACCTTTGCCTTCTTTGGATGAAACTTTATCAGTTCCCAATCCCCAGGCGCTGTATAACCCCCCTTACATTGAAGAATGTATTCTAATATTAGAGTGCGTGCGTGTGCATGAATGAGTGCGTGAGTAAGTATAAAGTACGCCAGTGTGCGTGTACGGAGTACGTGAGTAGCACATTATCACGAAGATACACAGCTGCTAAATAACTTCAAAATAAATTATTTAAGATATTAAGTTATAGTTCAAGGTGGCAATGTTATATTCATATTGAGAGAGAGAGAGAGAAATAAATGTCAGCTTCAACCCTCCATGTAAGTACCTTCTCCACCACAATACTACATGCACACACATTATACTATATATATATATATATATATATATATATATATATATATATATATATATATATATATATATATATATATATATATATATATATATATATATATATATATATATATATACATACATACATACATACATACATACATACATACATACATACATACATATATATATATATATATATATATATATATATATATATATATATATATATATAATATATATATATATGCATAACAACCACTCTGAAAGAATAGAGAAATTCCAAGCGCTTTCGTGACTACTCACATTATCAAGGAACTATGAAAGTGAAGCATCCAAGGAAGCTATATAAGGGGTCGGCCAGCACCTCACTATCAGATCCCACAACGGTTAATCACGTGACGCGCGGCGAGCCAACTTGGATAGGTCCTTTGCATATTTTAAAATCACCTGTTTACTGTGATCTTATTGCATATATATATATATATATATATATATATATATATATATATATATATATATATATATATATATATATATATATATATATATATATAAATGATCAGGCAGAAGTCAGGTCAGCTCACTACACACACAGACCCCAGAAGACTTAAAACAGTAAAGAAGAAAGTGTCATTGACTGAAACAATACACAAATAACCCGCACTCAGGAGACCGAAACTTAAAACTGAAACTTATGACGATGTTTCGCCCCGACTTGGACCGAAATGGCGTCATAAGTTCCAGTTTCCTAAGTGCGGTGTATTTATATATAGACATAACAATATTAGCTCCAAAATTCAATATACACAGGCCAAGAGATGTAACTCTATTAGACCCAATGGTCAATATGTTTTAAATGAACACAACGAACACTGCAAGCAACGTTGTTCCCCGGAACTAAGAAAACACAACGAACACTGCAAGCAACATCGTTCCCTGGAACTAAGAAAACACAACGAACACTGCAAGCAACGGCGTTCCCTGGAACTAAGAAAACACAACAAACACTGCAAGCAACGGCGTTCCCTGGAACTAAGAAAACACAACGAACACTGCAAGCAACATCGTTCCCTGGCACTAAGGAAACACAACGAACGCTGCAAGCAACGGCGTTCCCTGGAACTAAGGAAACACAACGAACACTGCAAGCAACGGCGTTCCCTGGAACTAAGGAAACACAACGAACGCTGCAAGCAACGTTGTTCCCTGGAACTAAGAAAACACAACGAACACTGCAAGCAACATCGTTCCCTGGAACTAAGAAAACACAACGAACACTGCAAGCAACGGCGTTCCCTGGAACTAAGAAAACACAACGAACACTGCAAGCAACATCGTTCCCTGGCACTAAGGAAACACAACGAACGCTGCAAGCAACGGCGTTCCCTGGAACTAAGGAAACACAACGAACACTGCAAGCAACGGCGTTCCCTGGAACTAAGGAAACACAACGAACGTTGTTCCCTGGAACTAAGAAAACACAACGAACACTGCAAGCAACGGCGTTCCCTGGAACTAAGGAAACACAACGAACACTGCAAGCAACGGCGTTCCCTGGAACTAAGGAAACACAACGAACACTGCAAGCAACGTTGTTCCCTGGAACTAAGAAAACACAACGAACACTGCAAGCAACGTTGTTCCCTGGAACTAAGAAAACACAACGAACACTGCAAGCAACGTTGTTCCCTGGAACTAAGGAAACACAACGAACACTGCAAGCAACGGCGTTCCCTGGAACTAAGGAAACACAACGAACACTGCAAGCAACATCGTTCCCTGGAACTAAGAAAACACAACGAACACTGCAAGCAACGTCGTTCCCTGGAACTAAGAAAACACAACGAACACTGCAAGCAACGTTGTTCCCTGGAACTAAGAAAACACAACGAACACTGCAAGCAACGTTGTTCCCTGGAACTAAGAAAACACAACGAACACTGCAAGCAACGTTGTTCCCTGGAACTAAGAAAACACAACGAACACTGCAAGCAACGTTGTTCCCTGGAACTAAGAAAACACAACGAACACTGCAAGCAACGGCGTTCCCTGGAACTAAGGAAACACAACGAACGCTGCAAGCAACGGCATTCCCTGGAACTAAGGAAACACAACGAACAATGCAAGCAACGGCGTTCCCTGGAACTAAGGAAACACAACGAACGCTGCAAGCAACGTTGTTCCCTGGAACTAAGAAAACACAACGAACACTGCAAGCAACATCGTTCCCTGGAACTAAGAAAACACAACGAACACTGCAAGCAACGGCGTTCCCTGGAACTAAGGAAACAACGAACGCTGCAAGCAACGGCGTTCCCTGGAACTAAGGAAACACAACGAACACTGCAAGCAACGGCGTTCCCTGGAACTAAGGAAACACAACGAACGCTGCAAGCAACGGCGTTCCCTGGAACTAAGGAAACACAACGAACACTGCAAGCAACGGCGTTTCCTGGAACTAAGAAAACACAACGAACACTGCAAGCAACATCGTTCCCTGGAACTAAGAAAACACAACGAACACTGCAAGCAACGGCGTTCCCTGGAACTAAGGAAACACAACGAACGCTGCAAGCAACGGCGTTCCCTGGAACTAAGGAAACACAACGAACACTGCAAGCAACGGCGTTTCCTGGAACTAAGAAAGCACAACGAACACTGCAACCAACGGCGTTCCTTGGATTTAAGGAAACACAACGAATGCAGCAAGCAACGGCGTTCCTGGAAATAAGGAAACGCAACGAACGCTGCAAGCAACGGCGTTCCTTAGAACTAAAGAAACACAACGAACGCTGCAAACAACGGCGTTCCCTGGAACTAAGGAACACAAGGAACGCTGCAAGCAACGGCGTTCCCTGGAACTAAGGAAACACAGCGAACGCCGAAAGCAACGGCGTTCCCTGGAACTAAGAAACAGAACGAACGCTGCAACCAACTAAGAAAACACTTTTCCTCCGTGCCTGCTCACGTCTGCCCAAAACTTCCACTAATTCACTCAAGTTTTCCTCCCGCACTGGTAGTAGAATTTACAAAGACATTTACCAGACAACTTTGTAAGTTTTTGGTAATTTACGAAGGGAAATGCTTCTCGTGTGGATGTTAATTATTAATTCAATCTCTCCTTTTTTTAAATCTTGTTTTTCGTGCAGAAGTTAAGTTTTTGACGGATTGTGTCTTGGCTTCGTCAGAAAAGTCTGCTCCAGGAAGTGCAACCTTTCATATTGTTTTGCATAACTTTTCACGCTTCTTAAAGTCGCCATCCTTCCTTCAACAACTGTCAGAGACGCTCAGCTTCTTTCTTTTTTTCTTTCTTTTCTTTCTTCATCAATCACTGCAGCTCCCAATCCCTCTCATTAAATCTCTTTCTCATGTACAGTCAGGTGAATCATTTAAAATTCTATCCCTCCTTTTCTTCCTACCTATCTACCTACCTATCTACCAACCTGCCTACCTCCCTCCCTCCTTCCTTCCCTCCCTCATTCCATCGTCATGGCACCTTTCTTATCAAGGATATTCGCCAACGCTTCTTTGATCAACACCGCACACTATCAACTGTTCTATCATCAACACCACACACCATCAACTGTTCCATCATCAACATCACACACCATCAACTGTTCCATCAACACCATACACCATCAACTGTTCCATCATCAACACCACACACCATCAGCTGTTCCATCATCAACACCACACACCATTAGCTGTTCCATCATCAACATCACACACCATCAACTGTTCCATCATCAACACCACACACCATCAACTGTTCCATCATCAACATCACACACCATCAACTGTTCCATCACCAACACCACACACCATCATCTGTTCCATCAACACCACAAACCATCAACTGTTCCATCATCAATACCACACACAATCAGCTTTTCCATCAACACCACACACCATCAACTGTTCCATCAACACCACAAACCACCATCAACTGTTCCATCATCAACACCACACACCATCAGCTGTTCCATAATCAACACCACACACCATCAGCTGTTCCATCATCAACACCACACACCATCAACTGTTCCATCATCATCACACACCCTCAGCTGTTCCATCATCATCACACACCATCAGCTGTTCCCTCATCAACATCACACACCATCAGCTGTTCCATCATCAACACCACACACCATCAACTGTTCCATCATCATCACACACCATCAGCTGTTCCATCATCAACACCACACACCATCAACTGTTCCATCATCAACACCACACACCATCAGCTGTTCCATCATCAACACCACACACCATCAACTGTTCCATCATCATTACACACCATCAGCTGTTCCATCATCAACATCACACACCATCAACTGTTCCATCATCAACATCACACACCATCAGCTGTTCCATCATCAACACCACACACCATCAACTGTTCCATCATCATCACACACCCTCAGCTGTTCCATCATCAACACCACACACCATCAACTGTTCCATCATCAACATCACACCATCAGCTGTTCCATCATCAACACCACACACCATCAACTGTTCCATCATCATCACACACCATCAACTGTTCCATCATCAACACCACACACCATCAACTGTTCCATCATCAACACCACACACCATCAACTGTTCCATCATCAACATCACACACCGTCAGCTGTTCCATCATCAACACCACACACCATCAACTGTTCCATCATCAACACCACACACCATCAACTGTTCCATCATCAACACCACACACCATCAACTGTTCCATCATCTACATCACACACCATCAGCTGTTCCATCATCAGCACCACACACCATCAACTGTTCCATCATCATCACACACCATCAGCTGTTCCATCATCAACACCACACACCATCAACTGTTCCATCATCAACATCACACACCATCAGCTGTTCCACCATCAACACCACACACCATCAACCGTTCCATCATCAACACCACACACCATCAACTGTTCCATCATCATCACACACCATCAACTGTTCCATCATCAACACCACACACCAACTGTTCCATCATCAACACCACACACCATCAACTGTTCCATCATCAACATCACACACCATCAGCTGTTCCATCATCAACACCACACACCATCAACTGTTCCATCATCATCACACACCATCAACTGTTCCATCATCAACACCACACACCATCAACTGTTCCATCATCATCACACACCATCAGCTGTTCCATCATCAACACCACACACAAACTGTTCCATCATCAACATCACACACCATCAGCTGTTCCATCATCAACATCACACACCATCAACTGTTCCATCATCAACATCACACACCATCAACTGTTTCATCATCAACACCACACACCATCAACTGTTCCATCATCAACACCACACACCATCAGCTGTTCCATCATCAACACCACACACCATCAGCTGTTCCATCATCAACACTACACACCATCAACTGTTCCATCATCATCACACACCATCAGCTGTTCCATCATCAATACCACACACCATCAACTGTTCCATCATCAACATCACACACCATCAGCTGTTCCATCATCAGCACACCACCACAACTGTTCCATCAATCACACACCATCAGCTGTTCCATCATCAACACCACACACCATCAACTGTTCTATCATCACACACCATCACACCATCAACTGTTCCATTAACATCAACTGTTCCATCACACACCATCAGCTGTTCCATCATCAACATCACACACCATCAGCTGTTCCATCATCAACATCACACACCATCAACTGTTCCATCATCAACATCACACACCATCAACTGTTCCATCATCAACATTACACACCATCAACTGTTCCATCATCAACACCACACACCAACTGTTCCATCATCAACACCACACACCATCAGCTGTTCCATCATCAACACCACACACCATCAGCTGTTCCATCATCAACATCACACACCATCAACTGTTCCATCATCAACACCACACACCATCAACTGTTCTATCATCAACACCACACACCATCAACTGTTCCATCATCAACACCACACACCATCAGCTGTTCCATCATCATCACACACCATTAACTGTTCCATCATCAACACCACACACCATCAGCTGTTCCATCATCAACACCACACACCATCAACTTTTCCATCATCAACACCACACACCATCAATTGTTCTATCATCAACACAACACACCATCAACTGTTCCATCATCACCACACACCATCAGCTGTTCCATCATCAACACCACACACCATCAACTGTTCCATCATCAACACCACACACCATCAGCTGTTCCATCATCAACATCACACACCATTAACTGTTCCATCATCAACATCACACACCATCAACTGTTCCATCATCAACACCACACACCATCAGCTGTTCCATCATCAACATCACACACAATCAGCTGTTCCATCATCAACATCACAGACCATCAATTGTTCCATCATCAACACCACACACCATCAGCTGTGTAGACAGCCTGTACTGTCTGCACAGACAGCCCATGCTGTCTGCCAGCTTAGTTCATATTTCGCGCCATGCTGGTGCTGCCACCTATAGGCGTTGCCACTTCAGCCTGCCTGCCCTTGCCTCACTTTCACTCACACAGCGGCCTAGCAGGAAGACACAAGGCCTACTCCTAGCTCTCTCTCGTGGGATGGCCCTCCCGGGCCATGGGCACAACTCACAAGCCTGTGTACCCACCACGACTTAACAATAAAGTAAGAAGCCTCCGAAGACGTATCATTTACTCCCCGCTACCAGAACACCAAATAATCCTTTTTTATAAATGGTGGAAAGCGGTGGTCGCAGCAGTTGTGTTTGCCCTGAGAGAGGAAGGAAGGTATGAAGTTATCTTCACTTCATCACCCTATACAAGAAGCATCCGTCTCTCAACGAGTTATCCTGATGTCGTGTCTGCACTTTTCAGCATCCAGACACAGGTACAAGCAGGATCCAGCCGAAATTTGCCGAATTTCTCTGAGTATTGTAAGTGGCGTCCCAGCGACCCCACGCTACAGCGTCTCACGCTGTTTCCCAAGTCACGTGTTCAGCGTCACTTGTATGTTGCTGCTGTTGTTGTTCAGCTCAGCACAGCTGTTTCAGCAAGCCAGAGGTGAGTTTTTTGGCGATTTCTGCGTCCAGTGTGAGTTCTCTATGTGTTTGTGGGAGGAGGAAGTGGCCGCTCCTTGCCTCGCCCTGCTGTACTCTCACACCTCACCAGCCTACCATACACCACTCACCACTACTCACTCCCTCTGCTGTGTTTTCTGTTGTTTGTGAATTCATTGCCAGAGCTGTGTATCCGAGTTCCCGAGGCCACTCGAAGCTATGTGGATCAGCATGCCACGCAGATCAGCAAGCCATATAGATCAGCATGCCACGTAGATCACGACACCACGTGGATCACGACGCCACGTTGGTGTGAACGATGTCACGTGGATCTACAAAACACGTGAGTTACCGAGCCAGATGTCCCAGGCCTCATTCTGTGGTCTGCTGCCCGCATCACATTGACGTCACCCACGATGCTGCCCGACTTCATGACGTCACGATGTCTGCCTGACGTCACCTCGAGATGTCTGCTGACGTCACAGTGCTGCTGACGTCACCTCGCGACATCACGCCTGACATCACATGATGTCACATCGAGTGTTTCTAGTAATTATTTCTGTATTGTCGAGAAGATTGAGAGAAGATATTATGTCGAGTGTTAATTAATTCCTCTCAGTCAGTGTTCTCACATGTTAGTGTACAGCGGGTGTGTGTAGTTTCCGTGTGTCCAGTGAGGTCTGAGCCAGACCTGAGTAGCACCACTGTGCTAAGTCACCCGATGTGACCAGTGCATTTGACAGCTGATATCAAGTCAGCCCCCGAGTGACCGAGCCCTCTTGTACAGAAAGCTTTTATGCTCGTCACTCGTGATGTTCTGCAGAATCGTACCTGCTACGATTCCCATCGAGATTTGTTTCACTTCACCTCCAGACCGTCAGAGTGCAGTTATATGTAGAGAAAAGTCTGGGGACGCTTAGACTAACCTCTGCTATAACTCCAACTGCCGAGAGAATGACACTCGCCAAGCCGCAGTTAGCCACTGTCGGCAGGCGCTGTGTCAGCCTCGTGTCACAAGCTTCAGTGAGCAGCCTGCACAAAGAAGATGTCACTTTGACTGCTAGCTCTCTCACTGCAGTCTGGTGTATGATGTTACGACTCCCAGATGTTTCGCCCAGTCGTCTCTGCCACTACTTGCTCCACGCTCGCCGGCAGTGACAGCCCAGTGACAGTACCAGTCGAGAAGTGTCCTCCTGAGTCGCTTGCCAGAAGTCCTGCCCAGTTGCCGAGTTTTATCGACGCCTCACTCGAGGGCACCAGCATGTCGTGCCCCAGGTTGAGTGAAACCTGCAGCGACTCCTACGATGACTGCTTCACCGTTCCAGAGGAGACCGTACCCTGTTACATCACAGCTCAGCCGCAGCGATGTCTCCTGTGTTGCAGTACCTGTCCAGACGCAGGAAGGAGTGCAGTGATGCCCTTCGACGCTCACTGCCTATGACCACGATGTTTAGCACACCCCACGTTTTTTTCTTCACTCCCTGTAGGAAAATTTTTTTTTCCATGTCCATATGTATATATATGTTTTTATTTTGTGTTCTGTGTCCTGTTCCTACGAGAGATCGAGTTTCTTTTACCACCAGTATTGTCGCGTCAGGACGACGCGAGGTAGGTGGCCGAGCGTATGTAGACAGCCTGTACTGTCTGCACAGACAGCCCATGCTGTCTGCCAGCTTAGTTCACATTTCGCGCCATGCTGGTGCTGCCACCTATAGGCGTTGCCGCTTCAGCCTGCCTGCCCTTGCCTCACTCTCACTCACACAGCGGCCTAGCAGGAAGATACAAGGCCTACTCCTAGCTCTCTCTCGTGGGATGGCCCTCCCGGGCCATGGGCACAACACACAAGCCTGTGTACCCACCACGACTTAACAATAAAGTAAGAAGCCTCCGAAGACGTATCATTTACTCCCCGCTACCAGAACACCAAATAATCATTTTTTATAGCTGTTCCATCATCAACATCACACACCATCAGCTGTTCCATCATCAACATCACACAATATCAACTGTTCCATCATCAACACCACACACCATGAACTGTTCCATCATCAATATCACACACCATCAACTGTTCCATCATCAACATCACACACCATCAACTGTTCCATCATCATCACACACCATCAGCTGTTCCATCAACATCACACACCATCAGCTGTTCCATCATCAACATCACACACCATCAACTGTTCCATCATCAACATCACACACTATCAACTGTTCCATCATCAACATCACACACCATCAACTGTTCCATCATCAACATCACACACCATCAACTGTTCCATCATCATCACACACCATCAGCTGCTCCATCAACATCACACACCATCAACTGTTCCATCATCATCACACACTATCAGCTGTTCCATCAACAGCACACACCATCAACTGTTCCATCATCAACACCACACACCATCAAGAGGACATCACACAAATTTTCCCCTCCAGCGCTTCTAATTATCGCCTCCTCTCTCTCCCCCTCTCACTATTCATCACTATTTTTATCCTTTTGTGCCTCTCCCACCACCGTTTATCCACCCCGTTTCACTTCTCGATCCATTCTCATATTTTTTTCCATCCTGATGGTGTTACGTTCCTTCCCTTCCTAAACTCTATCACGTTCTTCCCTTCCAAACCTCTTCCTTGCCACTTTCTTTCCCTTCCTAACTTCTTTATCACGTTCTTTCCTTCCAAACTTCTTTTTTGCCACGTTCTTTCCCTTTCTAACTTCCTTATCACGTTCTTCCCTTCCAAACCTCTTCCTTGCTACGTTCTTTCCCTTCCTAACCTCTTTCATGTCACGTCCTCCCCCTTCCTAACTTCTTCCTTATCTTTATTATCGCTCTACTGGTAAGAGAATATATTATAAGAGAGATTAAATGAAAATGCAGATGTAAGTGATGAGAGGAATAGAATAAACAGAGACAGACAGAAGAGCATATACGAGATACAGAATAAACAAAGAGAGAAGAGAACAAACAAGAGAGATGTAGAATAAACATGAGTGATATAGAACAAACAAGCGAGATATAGAACAAACAAGAGAAATATAGAACAGACAAGAGAGATATAGAACAAACAAGAGAAATATAGAACAAACGAGAAAAATATAGAACAAACAAGAGAGATATAGAACAAACAAGAAATATGTAGAATAAGCATGAGAGATACAGAACAAACAAGAGAGATGCAGAATAAACAAGAGAGATATAGAACAAACAAGAGAGATATAGAACAAACAAGAGAGATATAGAACAAAAAAGATAAATATAAACAAGAGATATAGAATAAACAAAAGAGATGTAGAATAAACAAGATATAGAACAAACAAGAGAGATGTAGAATTAACAAGAGAGATATAGAACAAACCAGAGAGATATAGAACAAACAAGAAAGATATATTAAATACCTCTTCCTCCATCGTGTTCTGCTTCCTTTCACTTGTCCTCTTGTATCTCTTCACACTCTGCAGAAATTTTTTTAAACGTTTCGGTTCGTCTAAAATTTCCTACTGTGAGTACGAGTCATTTTTGCACCACTCCAGCCCCGGTATTTGTGTCTTCATCCATCTTTCTCGTTATTATTGCTTCTCGTTATATCTACGTTTCGCCACACGTCTGTACTTGCCATTGTCTCAAACGTTTCTCCTGGCGTCCAGTGTCTCTCCGATATGAAAGAGAAATATGTTTCTCTTTGCAAAATCGTTTCGTTTTTAAGAGCAAACAAGCCATTTGATCTTATAGCATAGAGAATAGAAAACGAGTGGCGAAGAAAGTGAAGGAGAGAGGGGAAAGGAGGAAAAAGATGGAGAGAACGAAAGGAAGAGTGTGTGAGTGCGAGAGATGGAAGCAAAAACATGGAGGAAGACAGACTGAGAGACATAAGATAGTAATAGGGAGAGGAAGAAAGAGAGGGAGGCAGGGAATCGAAAAAGGAGGCAAAGATATGGTGAGAAAAGGAATGACAGAAAGAGGGACATTGTGAGTCGGAGAGAAGACGGATATGACTCACGAAAATCGTAATAATACAATTACCGTTCTGTGATTTCTTATATATAATCCTAGTTTTTAAAGGGGTGCACCGGTAAGCCAGTGGAAGGCCTCGGTCAGATGGCCAAAAGCTCCAACGGCGGGTCATCATATGATTAAGACCGCCTCAGGAAACCCTTGTCCTTTTTCCTGACGAAGCTTACCTAACTTAACCTGTGATTTCTTTGCAATAGTGTTGCGACGATTTCGTGAATCACGATGGCGTTTTTTAGGGGACTTGAGCTAGAGCACGCCACAGCCACGCTGGTCTGGGATTCGTCTGTAAAAACTTGCAGTATTGATCACAGTGGAGGTCAAGCTAATATTCCCCTGGTGTTTAGAAATATACCTAGCTGGATGAATCTCGTTAGGACGGCATGGTCAAGTGGTCAACACACTGCCATGGGTTCGAGTTCCACCCGTCGCATATGGAAAGAGGGACAGGAGAGTGAGTGAGAAAGTAAAAGGAGGGAAGAGGGCAGAGGAAGAAGGAGGAAGAGGTAGTGAGAGGGTGGAGGACGTGGAAGAGAAGATGGATTCGGGAGAAACCTAAAGAATTGAAAAAATAAATGAGGGATAGACTGAGCAAGGGAGGAATAGAGACGAGGGAGAAGATGGGGGTGTTGAGAGGAGACTCTCAGATCTCCCAGCTTCAACTAGCGCCCTTATGAAGGACGATAAATATGCAATATAATACACACCCTGCAGCCCTGATCAAGTAGAAGCGATGGAGAAAGAGGGGGGAGAGAGGGAGGAAGGGGTGGAGGGAGGGAGGGAGGGAGAGAGGGATGGAGAGAGAGAGAGAGAGAGAGAGGAGATGAGGGGAACGAGTTTAAGAGAAACTTCACAATGACATTTTATCTCTCTCTCTCTCTCTCTCTCTCTCTCTCTCTCTCGCTCTCTCTCTCTCTCTCTCTCTCTCTCTCTCTCTCTCTCTCTCTTCTCTCTCTCTCTCTAAGGATTCTACGTCATGTTACACATCTCTCTTTCACTCACCCCTGTTTTTTACAATTCTCCTACTCCTCTCATCGTTGTACCTGTTACTTCCATCACCCTCATTCTTCTCTTCCCTTTCGTCTTATTTCGCCCTTCTCTCCTGTCCCCACCCCTCGGCTTGTTTTTCCTAGCTCCCCCACCAGCGGTGGTAACCCCATCATTCCCCTCTTGCCCCCACTATCAGTTCTGGTACCAAGAAAAAATTTTACTAAGAGATATGACGTAAGTCCTGTTCGTTGCTATATTGTCCACGTACTGTTGTAGAGCCGCGATTATTCAGCCGAATGATACTCGAACGAGCGACGGGGCAAGACAGGGAGAGAGAAAGACAGCGAGAGAGAGAGAGAGAGAGAGAGAGAGAGAGAGAATGGAGGGAGAATTTTGCAAGTGTAGAATGCAGATACAACATTGGAGTGAAACTACACAGTTGCGTTTTGTTTCAATTGCATTAATTACCATGCCATCACTACCACTACTATTACAACTACTACTACCCTTACTACTACTACTACAACTACTATTACCCCTACTACTACTATTACTACTACTACTATTACTACCCCTACTACTACCCATACCACCACTACTACTACTACTACCCCTACTACTACTACTGCACCTACAACTACTACTACTACCCCTACTACTACTACTACTACTACTACTACTACCTCTACTACTACTACTACCCCTACTACTACTGCTAACTACTACCACTAGTACTACTTCCTTCTCCTACAGACATCCAGGTCACCTCTGTCATCATATCATCTCAGTCTTCTCACAACATCCCAACCCTCTTGCATAACTCTAATCCTATAAATTCATCCCAGTCCTCTCGGATTATCCCAATCCTCTTAAATCATTCCAATCTTATATAATCATACTCTAATAAAATCCCCCAAATTTTCTCAATTTATCAAAATCTCTTCAAAATTAATCCAATCCTCTCCAAGCATAGAAAGCTTCTCAAATCACCCCAGTCACCGCCTCACAGTCCTCCCAATCCTCCTCTCCGTGTCTTCGAGTGCTTCAGAGCTCACTCACAGTGAGGCCGCAATAAATTCGACCAAAGTGTGAGGGAGGCTCTCTGGCACTATTCGAACGAGTGCCAGGATTAATGGCACTCTTCTCCCCGATATGAATTTACAAGTAAGGTCACAGTCTCTGGTGTTGCTCTGGTTCTTGGTGTCTGGTTCTTGGTGTTGCTCTGATTCTTGGTGTTTTTCTGGTTCTTGGTGTTGCTCTGGTTCTTGGTGTTGTTTGGTTCTTGGTGTTGTCTGCTTCTTGGTGTTGCTCTGGTTCTTGGTGTTGCTCTGGTTCTTGGTGTTGTTTGGTTCTTGGTGTTGTCTGGTTCTTGATGTTGCTCTGGTTCTTGGTGTTGTTTGGTTCTTGGTGTTGCTCTGGTTCTTGGTGTTGTTTGGTTCTTGATGTTGTCTGGTTCTTGGTGTTGCTCTGGTTCTTGGTGTTGCTCTGGTTTCTGATGTTGCTCTGGTTCTTGGTGTTGTCTAGTTCTTGGTGTTGTTTGGTTCTTGGTGTTGCTCTGGTTCTTGGTGTTGCTCTGGTTCTTGGTGTTGTCTGGTTCTTGGTGTTGTTCGGTTCTTGGTGTTGCTCTGGTTCTTGGTGTTGTTTGGTTCTTGATGTTGTCTGGTTCTTGGTGTTGCTCTGGTTTCTGGTGTTGGTCTGGTTCTTGGTGTTGTCTAGTTCTTGGTGTTGTTTGGTTCTTGGTGTTGCTCTGGTTCTTGGTGTTGTCTGGTTCTTGGTGTTGTTTGGTTCTTGGTGTTGCTCTGGTTCTTGGTGTTGTTTGGTTCTTGGTGTTGTCTGGTACTTGGTGTTGCTCTGGTTCTTGGTGTTGCTCTGGTTTCTGGTGTTGCTCTGATTCTTGGTGTTGTCTAGTTCTTGGTGTTGTCTGGTTCTTGGTATTGTCTGGTTCTTGGTGGTCATGTCGAGTATCTAAAAATTCAGATGTTACTGCGTTCTTTTCTTGTTCTTTTTCTCAAGGTCTATGTACTCTCTTCTCCTACCTAGTCAGCTTCTACCTCTTAGTAGACATTATCGACTTCTCCTCTTCGAAGATGTCCTCCTCTGCCTCTTTCTCCTCTTCGAAGATGTCCTCCTACGCCTCTTTCTCCTCTTCGAAGAAGCTCTCGTACTCCTCTCGAAGATGTACTCCTACTCCTCTTTCTTCTCTTCATCGTTCTCGCTGCCATCTTGCTGCTATGTGTCTTCCTTAAAGTCCCAACATAAACATGCAATCTCCATCACAGCTTCCCTCAGTCGCTCTTCTCACAAAGGCTGCCAAGAACTACTCCAAACTTTTACTAGGAACCCTAACTCGTCAGTGAAATTTACACCGCCGCCCGGGATATATAAAAGTTGTGCACCATCCTACTGCACCTTCAGGAAACGGGATACCAGCTCCTCAAATGCAAACTCCCCAAGAAAATCTTTTTACCCCCTTTCCCTCTATCTAAATCGTGCAAAACAAGGAACAATGGAGGCTCGATTCTCCGTCTTCTAATAACATGGCAGAAACTACATTCGCAGGAATAATGAATGCATTTCTTATTTAAATATGGATAGTGAAGCATGAGATTTTAAAAAACAACTGTTCATTAAACGTTAGAAAGTTCAGAAGTGATGACTATATGGTCATAAGGACGTGAAAGGAATGATAAAAATTTCTCAGTACCGACAGCAAGCGGCCACAGTTGTAAATTTAGGAAAAAGTGAAACCGAAGGGATATATAAAAAAAAATTCTTCACTGATTGGTTAATGAGTTAAATGTGCTACAACCACTGGAAAATTAAAAAACAAATAAATGATAAACTACAAAAGATTAGCTACAAATAGGTAAATACGAATAATCACGCACACACACACACACACACACACACACACACACACACACACACACACACACACACACACACACACACACACACACACACAACTGGTAAGAACACAAATTATTGAACTCATTGAGGAGAAGGGTGAATAAATCCAGGGGTGGATGGATTTGCAGGATTTGAACCTGCAAACACGGCATCAGAGTACACAGTACTTTATCCACAACGCCAGACTCAGATTCAAATCCTGCCACATGCAGTAAACTACGAAAGAGATTTTGAAAAGCTTAACAATTCGCAAACAGGTGAAATTATTAACAAACAATATTTCCCATTCCAGTGTTGTTACTGATTAAATATCACTCGTTCGTGGTTACAATAATATATATACATAAGAACATAAGAACATAAGAACGAAGGAACACTGCAGAAGGCCTACTGGCCCATGCGAGGCAGGTCCAAGTCCCTACCGGCTTAAGCCAATGCACCCAACCTAGTCAGGTCAGGTCACATTGACTCAAGGGAGGAACACGGCAACCGACCCGTTAGCACAAGCTATCAGGTCTAACTCACACCCACCCACATCTACTCATGTATTTATCCAACCTATTTTTAAAGCTACACAACGTTCTGGCCTCTATAACGGTACTTGGGAGTTTGTTCCACTCATCCACAACTCTATTACCAAACCAGTACTTTCCTATATCCCTCCTGAATCTGAATTTTTCCAACTTAAAACCATTGCTGCGAGTCCTGTCTAGGCTAGATATTATCAGCACACTATTTACATCCCCTTTATTTATTCCTGTCTTCCACTTATAAACCTCAATCATATCCCCCCTAATTCTACGTCTTTCTAGAGAGTGCAGTTTCAGGGCCCTTAGTCTATCCTCATAGGGAAGGTTTCTGATACATGGGATCATCTTTGTCATCCTCCTTTGTACATTTTCCAGAGAATTTATATCCATTCTGTAATACGGTGACCAAAACTGTGCAGCATAATCTAAATGAGGCCTAACCAAGGATGTATAGAGTTGAAGAACAACCTGAGGACTCCTATTATTTATGCTTCTTGATATGAAGCCAAGGATTCTATTAGCTTTATTGCGAACACTTATGCACTGTTGTCTTGGTTTCAGATTACTGCTAACCAGAACTCCTAAATCTTTTTCGCAATCCGTAATATTAAGATCTACATTATTTAGTTTATATGTGGCATGGTTATTGTCCTGTCCAACATTTAGAACTTTGCATTTGTCTATATTAAACTGCATCTGCCACTTCTCCGACCACTGCATCAGTCTATTCAAATCTTCCTGGAGTGCTCGAATGTCCTCGTCAGAATGAATTCGACGGCCTATTTTGGTGTCATCGGCAAACTTGCCGATGTCGCTCTTTATGCCCTCATCTATGTCGTTTATGTAGATTGTGAACAGCAGGGGGCCCAACACTGACCCCTGTGGAACACCGCTCGTGACGCTTCCCCACTCTGATTTCTCCCCATTTATGCAAACTCTCTGCTGCCTATTTGTCAACCATGCCTCTATCCAGGAAAAAATTTCTCCTCCTATTCCATGTGCTTTAATTTTCCTCAATAGTCTCTGATGTGGGACCCCGTCAAAAGACTTACTGAAGTCCATATACACAATATCATATTCGTTACCATGATCTACCTCCTCAAATACCTTAGTGAAAAAAGTTAATAAATTCGTAAGGCAGGAACGTCCCTTTGTAAAACCATGCTGAGATTCGTTGATTAATTTATGCTTTTCAAGGTGGCTACGAACTGCCTCGGCAATTATTGATTCCATAAATTTTCCCACTATGGAGGTTAGGCTTATTGGTCTATAGTTCGAAGCTAAGGACCTGTCACCTGTTTTGAAAATAGGTATCACATTTGCCATTTTCCACTTATCTGGCACCATGCCAGTTTGTAGTGATATGTTGAAAAGATTAGCCAAAGGTGTGCTAAGCTCCTCTTTACATTCCTTTAGAACCCTTGCATACAGTTCATCAGGGCCTGGGGATTTGTTAGGTTTTAATTTATCTATTTGCCTAAGGACCATGTCACTTGTGACCCTAATAGTGCACAGTTTATTATATATATATATATATATATATATATATATATATATATATATATATATATATATATATATATATATATATATATATATATATATATATATATATATATATATGTATATGTATATGTATATGTATATATATATATATATATATATATATATATATATATATATATATATATATATATATATATATATATATATATATATATATTGTATAGAGAAGCACATTAGCGGAAAACTTAGTCTTGCGACAGAATTATGAAAACTGACAAAGTTAGCGAGAAAAATGACATTGGGAGTATCCTTGCGGGAGTATGAGGAAAAAAGTTGGCGAATTACGCTAAGATGTGGGTAGCCGGAGCCCAGCATCACTCCTGACTGCTGCCCCTCAGCACCACCTCCTGAGTGATGCCTCCCAGCACCACCTCCTGAGTGATGCCTCCCAGCACCACCCTCTGACTGCTGCCTCCCAGCACCACTCCTGACTGCTACCTCCTAGCACCACTCCTGACTGCTCCCTCCCAGCACCACCTCCTGACTGCTCCCTCCCAGCACGTTTCCTTACACCTATTGTCCTGTTCACCTAGCAGCAAATAGGTACCTGGGTGTTAGTCGACTGGTGTGGGTCGCATCCTGGGGGACAAGATTAAGGACCCCAATGGAAATAAGTTAGACAGTCCTCGATGACGCACTGACTTTCTTGGGTTATCCTGGGTGGCTAACCCTCCGGGGTTAAAAATCCGAACGAAATCTTATCTTATCTTATCTTACCACCCTCTGACTGCTCCCTCCCAGCACCACTCCTGACTGCTGCCTCCCAGCTCCACCTCCTGACTGCTGCCTCCCAGCACCACTCCTGACTGCTGCCTCCCAGCTCCACCTCCTGACTGCTGCCTCCCAGCACCACTCCTGACTGCTGCCTCCCAGCTCCACCTCCTGACTGCTGCCTCCCAGCACCACTCCTGACTGCTCCCTCCCAGCACCACCCTCTGACTGCTGCCTCCCAGCACCACCTCCTGACTGCTCCCTCCCAGCACCACCCTCTGACTGCTGCCTCCCAGCACAACCTCCTGACTGCTCCTTCCCAGCACCACCCTCTGACTGCTGCCTCCCAGCACCACCTCCTGACCGCTCCTTCCCAGCACCACCCTCTGACTGCTGCCTCCCAGCACCACCTCCTGACTGCTCCCTCCCAGCACCACCCTCTGGACTGCTGCCTCCCAGCACCACCTCCTGACTGCTCCCTCCCAGCACCACCCTCTGACTGCTGCCTCCCAGCACCACCTCCTGACCGCTCCTTCCCAGCACCACCCTCTGACTGCTGCCTCCCAGCACCACCTCCTGACTGCTCCCTCCCAGCACCACCCTCTGACTGCTGCCTCCCAGCACCACCTCCTGACCGCTCCTTCCCAGCACCACCCTCTGACTGCTGCCTCCCAGCACCACCTCCTGACCGCTCCTTCCAGCACCACCCTCTGACTGCTGCCTCCCAGCACCACCTCCTGACCGCTCCTTCCCAGCACCACCCTCTGACTGCTGCCTCCCAGCACCACCTCCTGACTGCTGCCTCCCAGCACCACCTCCTGACTGCTGCCTCCCAGCACCACCCTCTGACTGCTGCCTCCCAGCACCACCTCCTGACTGCTCCCTCCCAGCACCACCTCCTGACTGCTGCCTCCCAGCACCACCCTCTGACTGCTGCCTCCCAGCACCACCTCCTGACTGCTGCCTCCCAGCACCACCTCCTGACTGCTGCCTCCCAGCACCACCCTCTGACTGCTGCCTCCCAGCACCACCTCCTGACCGCTCCTTCCCAGCACCACCCTCTGACTGCTGCCTCCCAGCACCACCTCCTGACTGCTGCCTCCCAGCACCACCTCCTGACTGCTGCCTCCCAGCACCACCCTCTGACTGCTGCCTCCCAGCACCACCTCCTGACTGCTCCCTCCCAGCACCACCTCCTGACTGCTGCCTCCCAGCACCACCTCCTGACTGCTGCCTCCCAGCACCACCTCCTGACTGCTGCCTCCCAGCACCACCTCCTGACTGCTGCCTCCCAGCACCACCCTCTGACTGCTGCCTCCCAGCACCACCTCCTGACCGCTCCTTCCCAGCACCACCCTCTGACTGCTGCCTCCCAGCACCACCTCCTGACTGCTGCCTCCCAGCACCACCTCCTGACTGCTGCCTCCCAGCACCACCCTCTGACTGCTGCCTCCCAGCACCACCTCCTGACCGCTCCTTCCCAGCACCACCCTCTGACTGCTGCCTCCCAGCACCACTCCTGACTGCTGCCTCCCAGCTCCACCTCCTGACTGCTGCCTCCCAGCACCACTCCTGACTGCTGCCTCCCAGCTCCACCTCCTGACTGCTGCCTCCAGCACCACTCCTGACTGCTGCCTCCCAGCTCCACCTCCTGACTGCTGCCTCCCAGCACCACTCCTGACTGCTCCCTCCCAGCACCACCCTCTGACTGCTGCCTCCCAGCACCACCTCCTGACTGCTCCCTCCAGCACCACCCTCTGACTGCTGCCTCCCAGCACAACCTCCTGACTGCTCCTTCCCAGCACCACCCTCTGACTGCTGCCTCCCAGCACCACCTCCTGACCGCTCCTTCCCAGCACCACCCTCTGACTGCTGCCTCCCAGCACCACCTCCTGACTGCTCCCTCCCAGCACCACCCTCTGACTGCTGCCTCCCAGCACCACCTCCTGACTGCTCCCTCCCAGCACCACCCTCTGACTGCTGCCTCCCAGCACCACCTCCTGACCGCTCCTTCCCAGCACCACCCTCTGACTGCTGCCTCCCAGCACCACCTCCTGACTGCTCCCTCCCAGCACCACCCTCTGACTGCTGCCTCCCAGCACCACCTCCTGACCGCTCCTTCCCAGCACCACCCTCTGACTGCTGCCTCCCAGCACCACCTCCTGACCGCTCCTTCCAGCACCACCCTCTGACTGCTGCCTCCCAGCACCACCTCCTGACCGCTCCTTCCCAGCACCACCCTCTGACTGCTGCCTCCCAGCACCACCTCCTGACTGCTGCCTCCCAGCACCACCTCCTGACTGCTGCCTCCCAGCACCACCCTCTGACTGCTGCCTCCCAGCACCACCTCCTGACTGCTCCCTCCCAGCACCACCTCCTGACTGCTGCCTCCCAGCACCACCCTCTGACTGCTGCCTCCCAGCACCACCTCCTGACTGCTGCCTCCCAGCACCACCTCCTGACTGCTGCCTCCCAGCACCACCCTCTGACTGCTGCCTCCCAGCACCACCTCCTGACCGCTCCTTCCCAGCACCACCCTCTGACTGCTGCCTCCCAGCACCACCTCCTGACCGCTCCTTCCCAGCACCACCCTCTGACTGCTGCCTCCCAGCACCACCTCCTGACCGCTCCTTCCCAGCACCGCCCTCTGACTGCTGCCTCCCAGCACCACCTCCTGACTGCTGCCTCCCAGCACCACCTCCTGACTGCTGCCTCCCAGCACCACCTCCTGACTGCTGCCTCCCAGCACCACCCTCTGACTGCTGCCTCCCAGCACCACCTCCTGACCGCTCCTTCCCAGCACCACCCTCTGACTGCTGCCTCCCAGCACCACCTCCTGACTGCTGCCTCCCAGCACCACCTCCTGACTGCTGCCTCCCAGCACCACCCTCTGACTGCTGCCTCCCAGCACCACCTCCTGACTGCTGCCTCCCAGCACCACCTCCTGACTGCTGCCTCCCAGCACCACCCTCTGACTGCTGCCTCCCAGCACCACCTCCTGACCGCTCCTTCCCAGCACCACCCTCTGACTGCTGCCTTCCGGCACTCTATAATTATTAATTTTTTCCGATTTTCCTCCTTTTTACTTGGTTCATTGCAACTCGAGACTTCAACAGCTGTAATTGTGCATAAATTTTGCAACCTTCCACCCATCAAGTGTTGCTAATGTTTCGGTATTAAAGTCAGGGTTACACATTACTCTCTCAGTGACTGTTAAATGAGAACTGTGAGGAAATAGGTTTGAGAACTGTGAGCAAATAGGTTTGAGAACTGTGAGGAAATAAGTTTGAGAACTGTGAGGAAATAGGTTTGAGAACTGTGAGAAAATAGGTTTGAGAACTGTAAGGAAATAGGTTTGAAAACTGTAAGGAAATAGGCTTGATTTTGAGAAAGAGGAAGGTAGCTCAGATTCCTTGGATGGCGAGTCATTCAACTGCATCAAGAAAAGATGAAGAAAATAGTTCATTAACATTATTTGAGCCATTCCTCAGTCTTAAAAACAATCATGTTCATCCTGACAAGTTTTGGACAAGTTGTCACAAGTTTGCACAAGTCCTGACAAGAGTAAATCGGGTTTTCAGAGTTCAGCTGCATTTTAATATTGTTCACTGGCAGTTTTTCCACAGTTCAACTGCAGTTTTTCACATTTTAGTTGCAATAATTCCACCACATTTACACAGTTCATTTGCAGTATTTCCACAGATAAGTTTGCACATTTACGCAGTTTTTAATCGCAGCAAATATTTTTCTTCCTAATTTCATTATTTTTTTTTAAGCAGTCTTTTTCCACTCCCTCCACTCCCGTCCTCGCTATCTCCCCCTCCCACCCTTCCGCATCCATCCTCTTCCTTGCTCTCTCCAACCTCTCCTTCTTTCCAGCTCCCTCTCCTTCTCTTTCCCTTCATCTTCTTCCTTTCCTTCCATTCCCATCTTCCTTTCTCTCCATCCATCTCTCATTCTTCTCCCACTCCATCATTCATTTTCGTATGTATCTCACATTCTCCCTCTCTCGACTTCTCAAATACAAATACCTCCTCAATACCACCTCAACACCACCACCTCCTCACCACCACCTTCTCCTCACCACCACCACCTCCTCACCACCACCTCCTCACCACCACACCTCCTCACTACCAGCACCTCCTCACTACCACCACCTCCCTATCACCACCACCACCACCTCCTCACCACCACCACTTCCTCATCATCCACAAGCCACAAGCACCAGACTATATCTCACAGCTGTGCCTCTCTTCCACAAATTTCTCACTGAGTCGCAGCCTCAAGAGTGAATGTCCCTGACGTGACCTCTAATGCATATTCGATGCTAAACGTAAGCGATCCCCTTAGCAACGTCAGTGCAACACGGACAACATACCTTACGCAGCATCACCTGGTATATATGTATAAGATTTCCACCCCCGTAGCTTGTCTTGCATATATATCTATATCAATATATCAATAATATATATATATATATATATATATATATCTCTCAATAATATATATATATATATATATATATATATATATATATATATATATATATATATATATATATAAAGTCGTGCCGAATAGGTAAAATTGGTCAATTAGCAAGAGCTTATTTAAAATTAAGTCCTTTCTAAAAAAAATTTCTTATACGTTTAAAGATACATTTTTCATTTATGTTAATGTAAAAATTAATAATTTTGTACCAAAAGAACCTTAGAAAACTTACCTAACCTTATTATAACAAGCGCAATTTAGTTTAGCCTAATCCAACTAAATACATTTTAGATAAGTTTACAATAATTTAATAATAAGCAAACACAATGAAACATATTTTTTTCCTTAGGTTCAAAATGATTTTTGCGAAATTGTTGCATACACAAATTTTCGTTTGCCTTTTCGGCAAGAAGAGCGTTGCTATTTAAGCCAAAACCGCAAGTTTTACTTATTCGTCATGACCGTTTCCCACCAAGGCAAGGTGACCCGGAAAGCAGGAACACTTTCATCGCCATTCATTCCATCACTATCTTGCCAGTGCTATAGTTAAAAAAACTGCAATGTATCAACACCCTTCCGTCTTAACGAAACTGTTTCTACAGTACTAGCCTCAACTGACAGTCCTCGATGGGATGAAAATAACTGGCATATGTAATTGTCATTCTCCGTTCAGACACTGCAAAAAGAGAAGACAGAGGAAAATAGGCTACCAATGTTCTAAAATGCTGAACTTTAAGGGAGAGAGACCAAACTATAAGGGAGAGACACCGACTTTAAGGGAGAGAGACCAAACTATAAGGGAGAGACACCGACTTTAAGGGAGAGAGACCAAACTATAAGGGAGAGACACCGACTTTAAGGGAGAGAGACCAAACTATAACGGAGAGAGACCAAACTATAAAGGAGACCCAACTATAAGGGAGAGACCAAAGTATAAGGGGCGACCAAGGAATGAGGAAAGGTCAGGAGATGAAGCAGCAAAGTGGACCAACCAAAAGTTAGTGTTTGTCCACAAGAGAATCGTGGCAAGAATTTATATGTAAGCGCTCCCTGGTGCCTCGTGTTGGCCAGTGTTGAGAAGGGAATTGTGAGCAGAGGAAAATCTGCGGAAACTGCTCACAGAAGTTAATGATGTAGATTTTTCAAGCACTAAAACAAGCGTTCATTAAAAACATGAGATCGAATTACAATTTATATAATTCTCAAACCGGGAAAATTAAATTGCTACCTTGGGGAAATCACAAATTAACTACACTTTCTAAAAAAATGAGCTCGTCAGAAGCGAAATTGTTAGAAAATAAATACTTGTTTTTTACTTGATAATTTTCCTCACTCACACACACACACACACACACACACACAAACACAAACACACAAACACAAACACACACACACACACACACACACACACACACACACACACACACACACACACACACACACACACACACACACAAACACAAACACACACACACACACACACACACACACACACACACACACACACACACACACACACACACACCTGACTACTGACTTAATTAAGTCTCCTGACTTTAGTTCAGCCATTGAGGACACATTCTTCTTATCATCTGAATATTCTTTTATAATATTCTGCCCTTTAATATATCTGCTATACTACCACCTTCCTTCCCAGGCTCCTACCCTTTCCTCTCCACCCTAGACTCGCCCGGCCCCCCCCCCCTTTCTGTCTGTCTGTCTGTCTATCTGTCTCTCTCTCTCTCTCTTGCTCTCTCCCTCTCTCTCTCTCTCTCTCCCTCTCTCTCTCTCTCTCTCTCTCTCATCCATCTCTCTCTCTCTCTCTCTCTCTCTCTCTCTCTCTCTCTCTCTCTCTCTCTCTCTCTCTCTCTCTCTCTCTCTCTCTCTCTCTCTCTCTCTCTCTCTCCCTCTCTCCTACCTCTACTCTACTCATTTCAATCTCGCCCCCTCTTTTACCTCTCCGCTTCCTAAACCAGGCTTGCTCTCCCTTCCTCCCTTTCCAAACCTGGTACCTTTTCCATGCCTTCCCTCTCATCCTCTCTTTATTCCTGCCTCTTCTGGTACTCTCACCTCTTCTTATTCCTCCCTCGTCTTCTTCCACCCCACTTCTTCTTATTCCTCCGTCGTCTCCTTCCACCCCCACCTCTTCTTATTCCTCCGTCGTCTCCTTCTACCCCCACCTCTTTTTATTCCTGCCCCGTCTCCACCCACTTCCACAATTTCTTTCCCGTCTCTTACCTCCGTCCACACCTTCTGCCCTTTTCCGCACTTCCTCCTGGTGATTCTCTCTATAAAACATTCACTGGGACTCAACGCTACTGGGATTAAGAACTTCTGGGCTCCCTGAGGGCGTAAAGCGGAGTTATCCTCACTTTATGGAGCAACCTGGATTTTTATCCTGTGTTTACCGTATCCATTAGCAGGCTTGAAGGAGATGACACCACCTTTTCATGTGTCTCGCGTCTCTTAATTAACAGGTAGCTATGGCTGAAGTCTTATTCACCGCTATGGCTGACGTGTCATTCACAACTCTAGCTGACGTGTCATTCACAACTCTGGCTGACGTGTCATTCACAACTCTAGCTGACGTGTCATTCACAACTCTGGCTGACGTGTCATTCACAACTCTAGCTGACGTGTCATTCACAACTCTGGCTGACGTGTCATTCACAACTCTAGCTGACGTGTCATTCACAACTCTGGCTGACGTATCATTCACAACTCTGGCTGACGTGTCATTCACAACTCTAGCTGACGTGTCATTCACAACTCTGGCTGAAATGTTATTCACTGGGAAATGATCAGAAGAAAGAAATTATTTTTTCCAAGCAAGCAATATTTTTTTTTCACTTAGCAACACCTTCCACCTACTTTTTTCTTTTTTTACTATTTTCATTAATCTTTTCACTACATTCGTTTCAACACAAGCAATTTCCAATTTTAACCTCCTGGCTCACTTAATGACTAAACTCTGTCATTCCCTCCCTCCCTCCCACCATCTCTATCTCTCTCAGTGACATATTAAGAGACGGGCCCAAGAGCTGGCACTTTGAAAGGTATTTACAAGAAACATATTTCATGAATCGTAAGTTGTGTGTCATTCAGCGCATAGAGTAGTGAAGGCTTGATCCTCCGTCTGTAAACCGTTACCTTTCATGATTGTGAAATTTTTATATCGATTTTATATCAAAAATAATTTTCTTGTTTCTAAAACTATTAATTTTTATTTATTTATTATTTAAAAAATATATAAAAATTCATTCATTTCGTCTGTAAAAAATGAGATATGAGAAAGTGTAAGTGTATGTGTGTGAATAAATAAATAAATACACATACATACACATGCAATATTTAAATGCATATTCTGGTAAATAAAGTATCTTCATCTATAGTATTTCAAAGAATTTCGACTTTAATGATCATTGTATAGTTCTCAGGTCCTTAACCCACAAGAGAAAACCTGGTCCACATCCTTGAGAAATCTTTGTAGAGAACTGGGAAAAAGTATTACAGACACCCACACACATCCAAGTATATCTTAACGCCATGTTCTTTCAATCTTCCTGGTATGAATGTGAGCACATAATTTGTAATGGCAGATAATATTAAGTCCACCAAAACATGATGTGTTTTTGTAACAGGTCAGCTGCCAATGTTATGCACGTGAAAGATTGGAGAGAGAGAGAGAGAAAGGCAGAGCGACAGAGTCAGGGAGAAAAGAGAAAGAGAGAAACTATAGAAAACAAAACAGACCAGAGGAAGAAAACAGACCGTGTTGTTTACCATCCTCCACAGCACCGGCGAGCGGGGAAATACACTACTGACGTGTTGACTACACAAGACCTTCATAAACAATATCCTTTACGCACGTTCATCTGTGGAAATTCCAAAGGAACGTTGAGGTAATTAAATCACGGAGGTAAATGGGAGTCCTCCATCATTCCCAGAATCTTGCTGCTTATCCTTCAGACTCATAGCGAGAGAAAATGTTTGAAAAGAAGGTAAAAATTATAAAATATTAGAAGAGGTTTGTCAGGGAAAGATTATAGTGAGAAAATTAAAATTTTCTTCACGTGAAGCAAGTGTGAGAGAAGCGTGGTTATGAGAGAAGCGTGATTGTGAGAGAAGCGTGGTTATGAGAGAAGCGTGGTTATGAGAGAAGCGTGGTTGTGAGAGAAGTGTGGTTGTGAGAGAAGCGTGGTTGTGAGACAAGTGTGGTTGTGAGAGAAGCGTGGTTGTGAGAGAAGCGTGGTTATGAGAGAAGCGTGATTGTGAGAGAAGCGTGGTTGTGAGAGAAGCGGGGTTGTGAGAGAAGAGTGGTTGTGAGAGAAGTGTGGTTGCGAGAGAAGCGTGGTTATGAGAGAAGCGTGATTGTGAGAGAAGCGTGGTTGTGAGAGAAGCGTGGTTGTGAGAGAAGCGGGGTTGTGAGAGAAGCGTGGTTGTGAGAGAAGTGTGGTTGCGAGAGAAGCGTGGTTGTGAGAGAAGCGTGGTTGTGAGAGAAGCGTGGTTGTGAGAGGCGAGGGTGTGTGAGAAGCGTGGTTGTGAGAGAAGCGTGGTTGTGAGAGAAGCGAGGTTATGAGAGAAGCGTGGTTGTGAGAAGCGTGGTTGTGAGAGAAGCGTGGTTGTGAGAGAAGCGAGGTTATGAGAAGCGTGGTTGTGAGAGAAGCGTGGTTGTGAGAGAAGCGTGGTTGTGAGAGAAGCGAGGTTATGAGAGAAGCGTGGTTGTGAGCAACGTGGTTGTGAGAGAAGCGTGGTTGTGAGAGAAGCGAGGTTATGAGAGAAGCGTGGTTGTGAGAAGCGTGGTTGTGAGAAGCGTGGTTGTGAGAGAAGCGTGGTTGTGAGAGAAGCGAGGTTATGAGAGAAGCGTGGTTGTGAGAGAAGCGTGGTTGTGAGAGAAGCGTGGTTGTGAGAGAAGCGTGGTTCTGAGAGAAACGTGGTTGTGAGAGAAGCGTGGTTGTGAGAGAAGCGTGGTTGTGAGAGAAGCGTGGTTGTGAGAGGGGTGTGGTTGTGAGAGAAGTGTGGTTGTGAGAGAAGCGTGGTTGTGAGAGAAGCGTGGTTGTGAGAGCAGCGGAGTTGTGAGAGAAGCATGGTCGTGAGAGAAGCGTGGTTGTGAGAGAAGTGTGGTTGTGAAGGAAGTGTGGTTGTGAGGGAAGTGTGGTTGTAAGGGAAGTGTGGTTGTGAAGGAAGTGTGGTTGTGAGGGAAGTGTGGTTGTGAGGGAAGTGTGGTTGTGAGAGAAGTGTGGCTGTGAGGGAAGTGTGGTTGTGAAGGAAGTGTGGTTGTGAGGGAAGTGTGGCTGTGAAGGAAGTGTGGCTGTGAGGGAAGTGTGGTTGTGAGGGAAGTGCGGTTGTGAAGGAAGTGTGGCTGTGAAGGAAGTGTGGCTGTGAGGGAAGTGTGGCTGTGACAGAAGTGTGGTTGTGAGGGAAGTGTGGTTGTGAAGGAAGTGTGGTTGTGAGAGAGACGTGGTTGTGAGAGAAGTGTGGTTGTGAGGAAAGTGTGGTTGTGAAGGAAGTGTGGTTGTGAAGGAAGTGTGGTTGTGAGGGAAGTGTGGTTGTGAAGGAAGTGTGGCTGTGAGGGATGTGTGGTTGTGAGGGAAGTGTGGTTGTGAGGGAAGTGTGGTTGTGAGGGAAGTGTGGTTGTGAAGGAAGTGCGGCTGTGAGGGAAGTGTGGTTGTGAGAGAAGTGTGGTTGTGAGGGAAGTGTGGTTGTGAGGGAAGTGTGGTTGTGAAGGAAGTGTGGCTGTGAAGGAAGTGTGGCTGTGAGGGAAGTGCGGTTGTGAGGGAAGTGTGGCTGTGAGGGAAGTGTGGATGTGAGGGAAGTGTGGTTGTGAGGGAAGCGTGGTTGTGAGGGAAGTGTGGTTGTGAAGGAAGTGTGGCTGTGAAGGAAGTGTGGCTGTGAGGGAAGTGTGGCTGTGAGAGAAGTGTGGATGTGAGGGAAGTGTGGTTGTGAGGGAAGTGTGGTTGTGAAGGAAGTGTGGCTGTGAGAGAAGTGTGGTTGTGAGGAAAGTGTGGTTGTGAAGGAAGTGTGGTTGTGAAGGAAGTGTGGTTGTGAGGGAAGTGTGGTTGTGAGGGAAGTGTGGTTGTGAAGGAAGTGTGGCTGTGAGGGAAGTGTGGTTGTGAGGGAAGTGTGGTTGTGAGGGAAGTGTGGTTGTGAGGGAAGTGTGGTTGTGAGGGAAGTGTGGTTGTGAAGGAAGTGTGGCTGTGAGGGAAGTGTGGTTGTGAGGGAAGTGTGGTTGTGAGGGAAGTGTGGTTGTGAGGGAAGTGTGATTGTGAAGGAAGTGTGGCTGTGACGGAAGTGTGGCTGTGAGGGAAGTGTGGCTGTGAGAGAAGTGTGCTTGTGAGGGAAGTGTGGTTGTGAAGGAAGTGTGGTTGTGAAGGAAGTGTGGTTGTGAGGGAAGTGGGGTTGTGAAGGAAGTGTGGCTGTGAGGGAAGTGTGGTTGTGAGGGAAGTGTGGTTGTGAGGGAAGTGTGGTTGTGGGGGAAGTGGGGTTGTGAAGGAAGTGTGGCTGTGAGGGAAGTGTGGTTGTGAGGGAAGTGTGGTTGTGAGGGAAGTGTGGTTGTGAAGGAAGTGTGGCTGTGAGGGAAGTGTAGTTGTGAGAGAAGTGTGGTTGTGAGGGAAGTGTGGTTGTGAAGGAAGTGTGGCTGTGAGGGAAGTGTGGTTGTGAAGGAAGTGTGGCTGTGAGGGAAGTGTGGCTGTGAGAGAAGTGTGATTGTGAAGGAAATGTGGTTGTGAGGGAAGTGTGGCTGTGAGAGAAGTATGGTTGTGAGAGAAGGGTGGTTGTGAGGGAAGTGTGGTTGTGAAAGAAGTGTGGTTATGAGGGAAGTGTGGTTGTGAGGGAAGTGTGGTTGTGAGGGAAGTGTGGTTATGAAGGAAGTGTGGTTGTGAGGGAAGTGTGGTTGTGAGAGAAGTGTGGTTGTGAGGTAAGTGTGGTTGTGAAGGAAGTGTGGTTGTGAAGGATGTGTGGTTGTGAGGGAAGTGTGGTTGTGAGAGAAATGTGGTTGTGAGGGAAGCGTGGTTCTGAGTGAGTACGAAAGAGAGGGAAGTCCTTTTTCAGAAGATAAACGCATTGTCATATTTCCCTTTTTGGTATTTTAACCCCCCCTCTCCCTCCCTTCTCTCTCTCTCTCTCTCTCTCTATCTATCTATCTATCTATCTATCTATCTATCTCTCTCTCTCTATCTATCTATCTATCTATCTCTCTCTCTCTCTCTCTCTCTCTCTCTCTCTCTCTCTCTCTCTCTCTCTCTCTCTCTCTCTCTCTCTCTCTCTCTCTCTCTCTCCTGTCACCAGATAGAGGAGAAAGATATTGGAGATGGCTACGACAGCAGAAAATGGGAATGAAAATGAGACACTCCATTTTATGGAAAAACTGTCAGATAATCGAGATATTCTGGAGAATAATTTACAGCAGTAGGAGAGGGGAGAGTGGGCAGTGTGGCTGCTTACTCTCTCTCTCTCTCCCCACGCCCTCTTCAACCACACCCCACACACCACCCACACACCCACGCCACCTCACCAGCCTGAAAGCAAATACTCAGTTATAAAGCGCGGTTTCACTTCTCAGGGGCCAAATAGTTCTTAATATAAATATGAGAACATCGACTACATGAGAGGCAGTAAAGATGCGTGTAACCCGTATACCACAACTCAACGATACTTTATTCCCAAACTAAGAATTAAAGTCAACTCTCGGCATCAACGCACAAATACACTGCTCTGTGTATATACAGAGAGATACACACATATCCATCTCGGTGTTTATAGATACAAACACCTAACGGTGTATACACATTGAAGATACATCCCATTCGGTTTAATCAACCTATCATGGAGACTGGTTGCTGAGAACCAGCCTAATGACCCTGTGGGTTCGTTAACTTATCTCATTACCAATCAGGATGGGGTCACTAAGCTCATTCTTGTCAAGTTTTTAGCCTTTTTTTTTTCTTTCCTGTCACAATGAACCTAACACCATTCTCTCAGCGCATAAGTTTGTAAAAAACAGACTGTCTGCTAGCTTCAGTTTGCATATGAGTTGCTATGGCAGTAGCTCACCTGTATACTAACATCAAGAATACTTTGATCCTTATATCAGGGATGTAGGTACACTCTCTCCCTCTCACACTCACACTCTCAGTCTCTCATGCTCTCACACTCACATTCACTCTCTGAGTTCTTGCGGAGGTCTCTGGGCTGGCAGATAACACACTGCTGACGGGCTATAGATCACTGGCGGGTGTAGCAGCCAGCTATTCCACCAGATAATAATACTTCTCACCACAGCCGCTCATGAAATTACTTTCGCCTCCCACATAAATCATGCTTCCACCGATGGTTTATAATTGCCAGGTCTCTCTCAGCGCTGCCTCGACTCCACACTTCAGTACACTGAGGAAAACACACTTTACGGAAAACAATTCTTTATTGGAACAACGTTTTGCTCTGAGTGAAGCGTGTCTAAGCGAGGCCTTCCACGTGCGTCTAAGCGAAGCCCTCCGCGTGCGTCAAAGCGAGGGCCACACGAGCGTCTAAGCGAGGCTCCCATGTGCATCTAAGTAACAGCTCCACAAGCGTCTAAGCGAGACAACCATGTGCGTCCAAGTAAAGGCCTCACGAACGTCTAAGCGAGGCCCCCATGTGTGTCTAAGTCAAGGCCCCACGAACGTCTAAGCGAGGCCCCCATGTGTGTCAAAGTAAAGGCCTCATGAACGTCTAAGCGAGGCCCCCATGTGTGTCAAAGTAAAGGCCTCACGAACGTCTAAGCGAGGCCCCCATGTGTGTCAAAGTAAAGGCCTCATGAACGTCTAAGCGAGGCCCCCATGTGTGTCAAAGTAAAGGCCTCATGAACGTCTAAGCGAGGCCCCCATGTGTGTCAAAGTAAAGGCCTCATGAACGTCTAAGCGAGGCCCCCATGTGTGTCAAAGTAAAGGCCTCATGAACGTCTAAGCGAGGCCCCCATGTGTGTCAAAGTAAAGGCCTCACGAACGTCTAAGCGAGGCCCCCATGTGTGTCAAAGTAAAGGCCTCACGAACGTCTAAGCGAGGCCCCCATGTGTGTCTAAGTCAAGGCCTCACGAACGTCTAAGCGAGGCCCCCATGTGTGTCAAAGTAAAGGCCTCACGAACGTCTAAGCGAGGCCCCCATGTGTGTCTAAGTCAAGGCCTCACGAACGTCTAAGCGAGGCCCCCATGTGTGTCAAAGTAAAGGCCTCACGAACGTCTAAGCGAGGCCCCCATGTGTGTCAAAGTAAAGGCCTCACGAACGTCTAAGCGAGGCCCCCATGTGTGTCTAAGTCAAGGCCTCACGAACGTCTAAGCGAGGCCCCCATGTGTGTCAAAGTAAAGGCCTCACGATCGTCTAAGCGAGGCCCCCATGTGTGTCAAAGTAAAGGCCTCACGAACGTCTAAGCGAGGCCCCCATGTGTGTCAAAGTCAAGGCCTCACGAACGTCTAAGCGAGGCCCCCATGTGTGTCTAAGTAAAGGCCTCACGAACGTCTAAGCGAGGCCCCCATGTGTGTCAAAGGCCCCACGAACGTCTAAGCGAGGCCCCCATGTGTGTCTAAGTCAAGGCCTCACGAACGTCTAAGCGAGGCCCCCATGTGTGTCTAAGTCAAGGCCTCACGAACGTCTAAGCGAGGCCCCCATGTGTGTCAAAGTAAAGGCCTCACGAACGTCTAAGCGAGGCCCCCATGTGTGTCAAAGTCAAGGCCCCACGAACGTCTAAGCGAGGCCCCCATGTGTGTCAAAGTCAAGGCCTCACGAACGTCTAAGCGAGGCCCCCATGTGTGTCAAAGTAAAGGCCTCACGAACGTCTAAGCGAGGCCCCCATGTGTGTCAAAGTCAAGGCCCCACGAACGTCTAAGCGAGGCCCCCATGTGTGTCAAAGTCAAGGCCTCACGAACGTCTAAGCGAGGCCCCCATGTGTGTCAAAGTCAAGGCCCCACGAACGTCTAAGCGAGGCCCCCATGTGCGTCTAAGCGAGATGATGCTTCATTACACTAATGAGATGCGTGTTACCTCTCTCATGATTTATGTTATTGGCTCACTGACAACCTTCTCCATCTTAATTACGGTGCATCATTGTTTTCTTCTCCATCCCTCTATATCTGTCAGTTTTCTACCCTCTCCCTTTCCCCTTTCCATCTCCCTTCCACTTTCCCCTTCTGACTTATTCTCTTTTTTCCTCTCTCTTTTTCTTCTTGTTTACCCTTTCCAATCCCTTTCCATCTCCCTTTACCTCTCTCCATCTCTCTCTCTCTCTCTCTCTCTCTCTCTCTCTCTCTCTCTCTCTCTCTCTCTCTCTCTCTCTCTCAAAATCATTCTGCTGTCCTGTCTCTGAAAATGGCAGCATTAATGTTAAAGGGATGAATAAACATAAAGATGGAAGGGGGGGGGCGATTACATGACCTTGAGGGAGGCAAGAACAGATCTACTGTTAAAGTTCCTGGGCTGAAGGAAGGAGTCCTGTTGGGTTACAGATAGTGCCTCTTGACGGAATATGGCATTAGTTCCGATTCTCTCCTCTTAAAAGCCCGGTAGCCCGGTGATGGAGACAGTTGAGCATCGGACATTACAGAGATGCTGTTTCCCTCAGCTCATTAAGCATTACTTCTATCGCATAGCGAAGAGTAGATTCACCCACAATGTATCTCGTAAATGGATTCGAAGAGCAATTAATGAGACCTTTATTACGGCTATATTTCGCTCTCCAGGAGTTTTGTCAAGCCAAATGTGTTACTTTGATGGTATATTTCGATGGCCTACACAGAATATGTAGCGACTGAAGTTGAACATCGTATAAACGCAATTGCCAAAAAAAATAGTGTTTGCTAAAAATGGACCCTTTGATGTATTATTTGGCTAAAATTATTTTAATTACACTTGCGTGTATTACTAATATATGAAAACAGTGCGCCACGACCCCTATGGTATCATCTAAGGTCGTACGTAGTTCAAATGATTCTCAATGGTCTGGTATTGCAACTGGCTAATTGAAGGTGCGTGATCACAGAGTGAATAAATAGTTTCATGGGATTCAGAAATTTGACGAAATTACCGAGGACTAAAACAGTGAAAATGCCGTGACGAAAAATCACGTATAGTTTGTTGTCACGAGTTGAGGTTATTGTATCACTGTGATGAGGTGAGGTTATTGTATCACTGTGATGAGTTGAGGTTATTGTATCACTGTGATGAGTTGAGGTTATTGTATCACTGTGATGAGTTGAGGTTATTGTATCACTGTGATGAGTTGAGGTTACTGTATCACTGTGATGAGTTGAGGTTATTGTATCACTGTGATGAGTTGAGGTTACTGTATCACTGTGATGAGTTGAGGTTATTGTATCACTGTGATGAGTTGAGGTTACTGTATCACTGTGATGAGTTGAGGTTACTGTATCACTGTGATGAGTTGAGGTTATTGTATCACTGTGATGAGTTGAGGTTACTGTATCACTGTGATGAGTTGAGGTTATTGTATCACTGTGATGAGTTGAGGTTACCGTATCACTGTGATGAGTTGAGGTTACTGTATCACTGTGATGAGTTAAGGTTATTGTATCGCTGTGATGAGTTGAGGTTACTGTATCACTGTGATGAGTTGAGGTTACTGTATCGCTGTGATGAGCTGAGGTCACTATATCACTGATGAGCTGAGGTTACTGTATCACTGTGATGACTTGAAGTTACTGTATCACTGTGATGAGTTGAAGTTACTGTATCACTGTGATGAGTTGAAGCTACTATATCACTGATGAGTTGAGGTTATTGCATCACTGTGGTGAGGTTACTGTATCACTGATGACTTGAGGTTATTGCATCACTGTGATAAGTTGAGGTTACTGTATCACTGTGATGAGTTGAAGTTACTGTATCACTGTAATGGCTTGAAGTTACTGTATCATTGTGATGAGTTGAGGTTATTGAGTTCTTGTCAGGAAGAATAGCTGCGAAAGTAGTGCTTTTTTGCACTGCGATTAGCGGACGCAGGATCAAGCCTCCACTACTATCTAGCGCTTAATGGCCCCACAACGGGTTTGTAGTTTCGCTTAAATATGATAATACGTTTGTATGACGAGTCGAGGTCACTGTGTTACTGTCATAACCTGTGTGCTAAGGTCAATTATTTCGAGTAAATATACCCTAGCCCGCTATCCTAGGCTGGAATATATGCCTGAATTAGCCCGGGTATAGGCCAGAATTAGCGTGCGGGTCACCACGACGCTCAATAGTGGTAAAATTAGATCGGTCACGTTATAATATAAGAATTGCTGGAAAAATATTCTTTCCTGGAAGTAATTCTTTATTGTTGTCTAATACCTTATATTTTTCTAGCTGTAAAATGTGAGCAAAGCTGCGATATATTTTCTGTATACACCCAGGATAAGGGGGAATTAATGCCAGACGTAGAGCCAATTGTACGGGATTATACATGCATTACAACGATTGTAGTTAGTTAAATAAGAATATATATATATATATATATATATATATATATATATATATATATATATATATATATATATATATATATATATATATATATATATATATATATATATGCAATACGATCACAGTAAACAGGTGATTTCCGAATATGCAAAACAACCACTGTGAAAGAATAGTGAAATTCCAAGCGCTTTCGTGACTTCTCTCGGAATTTCACTATTCTTTCACAGTGTTTGTTTTGCATGTATATATATATATTATATATATATATATATATATATATATATACATATATATATACATATATATATATATACATATATATATATATATACATATTATATATATACATATATATATATACATATATATATATATACATATATATATACATATATATATACATATATATATATATATATATATATATATATATATATACATATAATATATATACATATATATGTATATATATATATATATATATATATATACATATATATATATACATATATATATACATATATATATATATATATATATATATATATATATATATATATAAATATATATAAATATATATCTATATATATAAATATATATATATATATATATATATATATATATATATATATAATCTTTAATAACTGAGCGCTTCTCCTTGAATATACTAACAACCCAGGGTAATCCATGAAAGCCAAGCAGTGTGGCTTATAATTGCTGGGATCATCTTACCCTCTTTCCCCAGGATGCCACCCACAACAATCAGGTACCTTTTCACATCTAGGTGGACAGTGGCAGCGAGTACAAGGAAATCTGTCCATGCTGCCATGCTGCTCGCCTCGCTTGGGCGCTGTACCCAACTCCTTTTGGTTATAAGCAGAATGTTCAACCAAATCTTGCCACCCTCAACAGCATTGTTAACGAGCAGCTGCTCAAAATATCGACTTGGATGACAGCCAGTAAACTTAAACTTAACACTAGCAAAACCTACTATATTATGTTTGGTAGCAGAGCAGGTGTTGCACAACTTAACATTAAGATCGACAACACTCTAATTGCCAGACATAATGAGGGCAAATTCCTTGGCCTATACCTCGACAACAACCTAAATTTCAGCACCCATATCCAACACATAAAAAAAGTATCCAAAACGGTGGGGATCCTCTCCAAGATACGATACTACGTGCCGCAAACTGCCCTTCTCACACTAAACCATTCGCTTATATATCCATACCTCACCTATGCTATCTGTGCTTGGGGTTCAACTGCAACAACACACTTAAAGCCAATAATAACCCAACAAAAAGCCGCAGTAAGAATAATCGCTAAATAACATCTCTGGCAACACCCCCCCCCCCACTCTTCATAGATCTAAACTTACTCCCTGTTCAGAACATCCACACTTACTACTGTGCAATCTATATCTACAGGACCTTAAATTCCAATATTAACCTTGACCTAAAACGCTCTCTTGATAGTTGTGAAAGGATCCACAGGCATAACACCAGACACAAACATCTCTATGACATTCCCCGTGTTCGATTAAACCTTTACAAAAATTCAATGTATTTCAAAGGACCTAAAATCTGGAACACCCTACCTGAAAACTCTAGAACTGCAGACACATTCATCACTTTCAAAACTACAGTTAGAAAACATCTTATCTCCCTGATCCACCCCGACAACTAACTACATGATAACCACCTGGTGGTTCACAATTACACTTACTCACCCACTGACTATAAACCCAGAAATACTAATCTTAATCTTAAAATAATAAATCCTAACTAGTCATAAGTTTGCCTATGATACTCCAATATAGACACCTTGTATTGTGCCAAAACAAAAGCATTCACATTGCTAAACTCACAAATTATGATGTAGTCACTTAGCCTTAATACCATAATCTGTAAGGATTTAATGTTAAGAATTAATCTAAGTCTGTTCGAAATGCCTAGCCATGCTAGGTGTCCTAGTGGCCCCCTCTGTAATTAGTATTTTATAACATGTAAACCACACAATACCCAAAACCTGTAAACCCCGCATTGTAACCCTTATAGAGAATAAACTTGAATTGAATTTAATTGAATGATAACTTACATTCATGGAGAACCGCTAAACCCGTAAGGGTCACACAGCACCTGAGCCACTGCTCCATTCCATTAATATACTTGAAAATCATACCAATTAAATAATAATGAGATAATCTGATAATTATATTAAATAATTAAATACCTATATAAATAATTGCACTTTACCACACTGTGCTCAGACAATTACCTTGATTAAATAAAAGACGAAAATTTAAAAGGTTCTCCAGAAAATTAAAGGAAAAATTGGCCACTCTTAGAAAATTAAGGAAGGAAAAATAATGAGAGAATGTAAGAAGAATCTCTCTCTCTCTCTCTCTCTCTCTCTCTCTCTCTCTCTCTCTCTCTCTCTCTCTCTCTCTCTCTCTCTCTCTCTCCCTCTAAGTAACTCTTAGTCACGTGACAGGTTTGTCACGTTCAAGTGGTCACATTTTATGTTGTGTTCTCCTTTCCTCGCACACACACACGCACGCAAAACGCGCACGCACACACACAGCAAGGCGACGGAGTTACGGCGAACGAGTTAGGACAGTTTCCACGAGCGAGGTGGCAGATCTGAGAAAGAGAAAGCTGATGTCAAGAGTCAAGAACTGTGGCAATTAGCATCACTAACCTGCCACATGGTTCTCTAACTAGCCAATCCTCACTCGTTATATTATGACGTAACTAAACATTAACTGACAATATACAACTACCAACTTTTAATCAGCGGTCTCGAGCCTTCCATCATCAGTTGTTAAGAATATCTTCATTAAAACGCTTTCTTCATAGTTGTGACAGGACCCACAGGCATAACACCAGACACAAACATCTCTATGACATTCCCCGTGTCCGACTAAACCTTTACAAAAATTCAATGTGTCAAAGGGAATAAAATCTGGAACACCCTACCTGAAAACTCTAGAACTGCAGACACATTCATCACTTTCAAAACCACAGTTAGAAAACATCTTATCTCCCTGATACACCCCGTCAACTAACTACATGTAAACCACCTGGTGGTTCACACTTACACTCACTCACCCATTGACTATAAACACAGAAATACGAATCTTAATCTTAAAATAATGAATCCTAACTAGTCATAAGCTTGCCTATGATATTCCAATATAGACACTATGTATTGTGCCAAAACAAAAGCATTCACATTGCTAAACTCACAAACTATAATGTAGTCACTTAGCCTTAATACCATAATCTGTAATAATTTAAAGTTTAGAATTAATCTAAGTCTGCCCGAAACGCCTAGCCATGCTAGGTGTCCTAGTGGCCCCCTCTGTAATTAGTATTTTAAAACATGTAAACCACACAATATTCAAAATCTGTAAACCCCGCATTGGAATCCTTATAGAGAATAAACTTGACTGATTGATTGATTGATTGCTACTGAATCACCTTCTTACACTGCTGGGGTTCAGTGCTCATCCTGATCTGTGCTGTTGCATATCTTTCTTGTACTTATAGTTTTATTCTTTACTTTTTCGCTCTTCCTTCATTTAAGAATTGAATTCATGGTTAAGTCATTGTTCGATTAAAGTATATTGTAGTTTTTAACTTTTATATCATCCATATTTTTCTTTTTATATTTTTTTTCCTTGAAAGTTAAGACCTTCGCTGATGGGTCTATGAATTTTTTCTTACATAGAAAAACCCCTCACATGATGAGGGGAAATAAGTTAATGGCTTTTACATAAAGGAGGAACCCCTCATGTTATAAGGAAGGGCCCTCCCCCCTTCTCACACCCTTATGTACATGACGCAGGAGAGCCCTCATATGAGGGGCAACGTAGGAGGAACCCCTCACATGATAAGGGGAGAGATGAGACAGAGGGGTTACGTGTAGGCGAGGGGTAATAACGGGACACATCACGGGTGTTGAGTGTCCCCTCGGGTACCTGGAATATATACGTGTGTGAGGCAATATCCTGACGTTTGGCCTTTATGTAGAGGCTACCATGAAAGCGGGGAAGTGGAGAGAATGGGGAGGAAAAGGGTGAATGGGAGAGAAAGATAATGGGATGGGCCATAGAAAATGAAGGGATGAGGAAAAGTATATGAGGGAGGGGGAAACAAATGGAGAGAAAAGGAACATAATGTGAGGCGAACAGAAATGGGAGAGGAGGAAGTGAGGTAGAGAGGGTGAAAGGGAAAACTAAACAGAGGCAGAAAGTGAGAGGAAGAGACAGAGGGAGATAGAGAAATGCGATACGTGCCTTTTCTAAATCCATAGGTACAATGTGAAAAGCTCTTTTCCCATATTCAAGTGTTTCTCATTTACACCGTTCCGCGAGCACTTTATCCACACAACTTCATCTTTCTTAAAAAAAATAAACTGTTCTTCTGTAGCAGTTTCTCTTAGGATTCATATTTGTTTCATGATCAGTAGACGGAGGAACGAGCCTCCAGAGATGTGCTATCCTCCTCTCTCTCTATCTCACAGCTTACGATAACAATGCTACCTTAAATTTCACTCGGTAAACAGACTTATTCCACACTAATTCTTACAATCTTTCTTGTCCTTTTTTCCTTTGTACACAGGAATTATATATATACTCTCCTCCATGTCCCATATTTATCTTGTTAAAGGTGTAGTATTCATATATGTGATACATTTATACATGTGATGCATTTATAATTTAATTATAATTTATTGTTAGCGCACTGATCTGAATGGAACTCCGGTAGAGTAACAGCTTCTAACTTTGAAAACAAATGCTTGAACTTTTAAACTAACTCTTGTAGGAGTTTTAAGTCTCAAAAAATAGAGAGGGGAGAGAAAAGGAGATAAGACAGAGAGAGAGAGAGAGAGAGAGAGAGAGAGAGAGAGAGAGAGAGAGAGAGAGAGAGAGAGAGAGATGGAGGAGGGGCGGCGGGTAAAATGGGTGGCCTCTTACACCCATCAGAACAACAATGGTGGTGTCAGCTATAGTGGAGGTGTTCTGGTTCACACCTCCCTCACACCATCACAGTAACAATGGTGTTCTTCGCACCTCCAACACATCAACAATGGAGGTAGGTGTTTTTCTCGTCTTTCTTACACCATCACAGCAGTGATGGTGTTTTTCACGCCTCCCTCACACCATCATAGCAACAATAGTGTTCTTCACGCCTCCCTCACACCATCACAGCAACAATAGTGTTCTTCACGCCTCCCTCACACCATCACAGCAACAATAGTGTTCTTCACGCCTCCCTCACACCATCACAGCAACAATAGTGTTCTTCACTCCTCCCTCACACCATCACAGCAACAATAGTGTTCCTCACGCCTCCCTCACACCATCACAGCAACAATAGTGTTCTTCACGCCTCCCTCACACCATCACAGCAACAATAGTGTTCCTCACGCCTCCCTCACACCATCACAGCAACAATAGTGTTCCTCACGCCTCCCTCACACCATCACAGCAACAATAGTGTTCTTCACGCCTCCCTCACACCATCACAGCAACAATAGTGTTCTTCACGCCTCCCTCACACCATCACAGCAACAATAGTGTTCTTCACGCCTCCCTCACACCATCACAGCAACAATAGTGTTCTTCACTCCTCCCTCACACCATCACAGCAACAATAGTGTTCTTCACGCCTCCCTCACACCATCACAGCAACAATAGTGTTCTTCACGCCTCCCTCACACCATCACAGCAACAATAGTGTTCCTCACGCCTCCCTCACACCATCACAGCAACAATAGTGTTCTTCACGCCTCCCTCACACCATCACAGCAACAATAGTGTTCTTCACGCCTCCCTCACACCATCACAGCAACAATAGTGTTCTTCACGCCTCCCTCACACCATCACAGCAACAATAGTGTTCTTCACGCCTCCCTCACACCATCACAGCAACAATAGTGTTCCTCACGCCTCCCTCACACCATCACAGCAACAATAGTGTTCCTCACACATCCCTCACACCATCACAGCAACAATAGTGTTCTTCACGCCTCCCTCACACCATCACAGCAACAATGGAGGAGTTTTCCACACCTTCCTCACGCCTCCCTCACCCCATTACAGCAACACTGGAGGTGTCCTTCCTCATCAACATCGCAACCAATTTTTGTAAATTGGTCATAAGAGTCAGGAGGAAGTCAAAATATGCTTCCATAAAGCTGTGTTAATGTGCGTCTGGTCGTGTCCTCAGTGCAACATTATAATGAAATGAATATAAACTTTTGCATTTTTTCTCTTTTATTCGCAGTTGCAAACATTCTTATTTTTTTTCTCAGCTTCTTTGTACTACATCGACCGTCTCCCAAATGTGATTCCAAGAAGAAAACATATTCACCATCATTCATTCAATATCAGCCTTGTGATGAATGGTTTGAAAAACCGACAAGTTGAAGATTGATGGACTGAACACATCGACTCCAGGCTGAGGGACTGATTACCTCATACTCCTCCTCTCCTTACGCCTTCCTCTTTGTATTGGACTGATGAAGCCACTGTGTGGCGAAACGTTTCCTGAATAAAGATTCCCATATGCTGCATAAGTGTCTCAATCTTCAATATCAGCCTTGCCAGAAGTGCACATACAACCCATTGTTAGAATTCAAGTGCCAAATTTCGATCAACTGTTTCGATTGTCCATAACAATTTGCAATGAATCAGACATGTACAGCATCTGGATATCTTTACTGTGGAGACGCTTTGCCAACCAACGGCTTTATCATTCCAATACAGAGAATAATACTAGAGATGGTGAAATTCATGAATAAGTTTGAGGTGATCAGTCCCGCAAGGCTGAGGGACTGATCACTAACTTACATAATAAATGTGCCTTCTTAAAAGCATGTGATTAAAAGCAGGTGTTTATATGTGAGTGTTTTAATCTCGCATGCTTTAATGTACACGTTTACAACACACGAATTTTAAACACACGAGTTTTAAACGGACGTTTTTTAATGCATGTCTTTTAAACGCAGGTATTTAAAATGATAATTAGATTTTGTAGTAGATCCCACTAAATTAGCCGCCATCTTTCCAAACTTCCTTTCCACAGCCACCCTTACGTCCCTGCCATCCCCGCCACCCGCCACCCGCCACCCGCCACCCGACATCCGCCACCCGACACCCGCCACCCACCACCCGCCACCCGACACCCGACATCCGCCACCCGCCACCCGACACCCGCCACCCGCCACCCGACATCCGCCACCCGACACCCGACATCCGCCACCCGACACCCGCCCCCCGCCCCCCGACAACCGCCACCCGCCACCCGACATCCGCCACCCGCCACCCGACACCCGCCACCCGCCACCCGACATCCGCCACCCGACACCCGCCACCCGCCACCCGACACCCGCCACCCGCCACCCGCCACCCGACATCCGCCACCCGACACCCGACATCCGCCACCCGCCACCCGACACCCGCCACCCGCCACCCGACATCCGCCACCCGACACCCGACATCCGCCACCCGACACCCGCCACCCGCCACCCGACATCCGCCACCCGCCACCCGACACCCGCCACCCGCCACCCGACATCCGCCACCCGCCACCCGACATCCGCCACCCGCCACCCGACACCCGCCACCCGCCACCCGACATCCGCCACCCGACACCCGCCACCCGCCACCCGACACCCGCCACCCGCCACCCGCCACCCGACACCCGCCACCCGCCACCCGACACCCGCCACCCGCCACCCGACATCCGCCACCCGACACCCGCCACCCGCCACCCGACACCCGCCACCCGCCACCCGCCACCCGCCACCCGCCACCCGCCACCCGCCACCCGACATCCGCCACCCGCCACCCGACACCCGCCACCCGCCACCCGACACCCGCCACCCGCCACCCGACATCCGCCACCCGCCACCCGCCACCCGCCACCCGACACCCGCCACCCGCCACCCGACACCCGCCACCCGCCACCCGACATCCGCCACCCGCCACCCGCCACCCGCCACCCGACACCCGCCACCCGCCACCCGACATCCGCCACCCGCCACCCGCCACCCGACACCCGCCACCCGCCACCCGCCACCCGCCACCCGACATCCGCCACCCGCCACCCGACACCCGCCACCCGCCACCCGACACCCGCCACCCGCCACCCGACATCCGCCACCCGCCACCCGCCACCCGCCACCCGACACCCGCCACCCGCCACCCGACACCCGCCACCCGCCACCCGACATCCGCCACCCGCCACCCGCCACCCGCCACCCGACACCCGCCACCCGACATCCGCCACCCGCCACCCGACATCCGCCACCCGCCACCCGCCACCCGACACCCGCCACCCGCCACCCGACACCCGCCACCCGCCACCCGACATCCGCCACCCGCCACCCGCCACCCGCCACCCGACACCCGCCACCCGCCACCCGACACCCGCCACCCGCCACCCGACATCCGCCACCCGCCACCCGCCACCCGCCACCCGACACCCGCCACCCGCCACCCGACACCCGCCACCCGCCACCCGACACCCGCCACCCGCCACCCGACACCCGACACCCGCCACCCGCCACCCGCCACCCGACATCCGCCACCCGCCACCCGACATCCGCCACCCGCCACCCGCCATCCCCGCCACCCGCCACCCGCCACCCGCCACCCGCCACCCGCCATTCCATGCTCACCACAACTCCTTAAATGACCCGTTCCTTTTTCATAACATTATTTTTCCCTTGCTGTCGTCTCTCCATCTTTTACTTTTTTGTCCTCTCTCGTTCCCGTCTCTCCTAGCTGATGCTTCCTCCCTCACTATGTACTCTCCATTTGGCTCTACATCATGCTGGCTCTCCATCATGCTGGCTCTCCATCATGCTGGCTCTCCATCATGCTGGCTCTCCTTCATGTTGGCTGTACCTCCCTCAGTTACTCGTCTCCATCATTCTGGGCCTTCTTCTCTCACTTCCTCCTCTCCATCATTCTCAACCTCCCTCCTTCCCACCAGCTTCTCCATCATTAACGAGACAATTATCCTGCAAAGTCATGATTAATTATTTCCCCATTTATTTTTTTTATGTCACGTGTCTGACTGACTAAGATAACTTGTCTCTCACTGTTTCTTACCTCATCATCTCTCCTCTTCCTCTCCTCCACACCCTCTCTCCTCCTCCTCCTCCTCCTCCTCCTCCTCCTCCACAACTTCTCTTCCCCTCCCTCCATACCTCCTCTAACGTCTCCAATTCCTCCCTGCTTTCTTGTCTTCTTACTTTACCTCTTCCCTTTATCTTAATTCTACTGGAAACATACTTCACAGTCTTAGCAGTGTCAACAACCAGCCACATCAAACAGTGTCAAGAACCAGCCACATCATAACAATGTCAAGAACGAGCCACATCATAACTGTGTTAAGAACCAGCCACATCAAACAGTGTCAAGAACCAGCCACATCATAACAATGTCAAGAACGAGCCACATCATAACAGTTTCAAGAACCAGCCACATCATAACTGTGTTAAGAACCAGCCACATCAAACAGTGTCAAGAACCAGCCACATCATAACAGTGTCAAGAACCAGCCACATCAAACAGTGTCAAGAACCAGCCACATCATAACAATGTCAAGAACCAGCCACATCATAACAGTTTCAAGAACCAGCCACATCATAACTGTGTTAAGAACCAGCCACATCAAACAGTGTCAAGAACCAGCCACATCATAACAGTGTCAAGAACCAGCCACATCATAACAGTGTCAAGAACCAGCCACATCATAACAGTGTCAAGAACCAGCCACATCATAACAGTGCGAAGAACCAGCCACTTCATAACAGTGCGAAGAACCAGCTACATCATAACAGTGTCAAGAACCAGCCACATCATAACAGTGCCAAGAACCAGCCACATCATAACTGTGTTAAGAACCAGCCACATCACAACAGTGCCAAGAACCAGCCACATCATAACGGTGCCAAGACCCAGCCACACGTTAACAGCGTCAAGAGCCAGCCACACCAGTAATAATCCCGCTTTCTCCTTTTCTTTAATAATTTAAGACAATGCCATTTTCTCTTTTCAGTTTCTAATACAGGTTCCCTTTTAACAGCACAAAGCTTAATAAATGATTATGGTACATGTATATAGTGTGTTGACTACCTCGTTTCCTCGACCCCCCTCGGCAACCATCCTCTTTTGTTGGTACTGGAATAGCTTGGATACGCCTTTTCTCGCACATCTTCTATTCTATATAACAATCTGTGTACCGCAATGGGAAATAAAATGAGATTTTTCTACCCTGGGCATCCCGCTGGGGCATTCCTCCCTCCCTTAGCATTCATCATTAATGTTCTGTCTAACAATCCTTTCGAGTATCAAGAACTTGTAGTGTCAGAAATGTTTAAGGTTATCATCAACTACATGGTGGAAGAGGCAGCTTAAGACTATAACAGCATTCGCTCAAAATAATCTGATAAAGCTTCCTTCAAGCGAAACGTTGTTATAATAAAAGTTAACGCTGTTTTGTGCTTTTATCAAGCACGTGACTGTACCGTAAGGATCTTAGGCTATCGTGCGCCCCAAACATTAACCAAGATACAAGCACAAACCAGTAATAATAAACACTACCCAATATCGCGAATTAACTCTCATGGAGACAGTAAAAGGGCTGATACCGCAGCCTTGAGCCTTCCTGAAGACTTCAGTGACAGACCAAAATAATACAGTACACACTTGTGGAGAAACTTTTACTTTAATATACGTCCTGAACTATATGTTACATGAAGTGTCTTTTTGCACATCTCGGTATGGCCACACCATTTCCTTCCTACACTTTTTTTTTAGTTTTGTCTCGACGTGTGTCTGAGACATTAGAGAAAATATGTGGACATTTTTCAAGAGTTTGTTTCCGTGTTATTCACCAGCTTAGAGCCACCATGATGCTGCCTCTGTCATTTTAAAGCCATAATGCTATCTTAGTTTAAGTTGGGCTGGCGAACACGGAACCAATAAGGATCATCTCTCAGGACATATTAATGGCATGATAATCTTTATGGCTTACACCTGATTCATGAACATAAGCCTGGATTCCCTCCCACCAGGGATGATTTATGGCTATCACTGCATTCGATTATATATGAAACTTAGATAAATCAAATGATTATATTATGTTAAGATAATAATAGCGAGAAGACAAGTGCGAGTCTTTTTCTACTGTCTCGCTCTATATAAACCTGCCACATCTTGAAATAACATTTTATACAAGTATTGAAAAAAAAATTCTGTTCAGTTTAATGACAATCATTTTTTCTTATTTTATAGGGCATTATTTGCTGTAATATACTGCACCATGTGCATGAAAGAATATTTACTATTTACTCTCACTGAAGAGTAAACTTTCACTTCAGATGCGTCTACATTTTACTTTTCCTTGTGCATGCAAGAATCTATCTTAAGGTTTATCTTCTAGTAATAAAATTCCCTCAAAAAAAGCTAGAGAGGCTCCTGTCTTTTTCTAGTACGTGAACACTTGTTTCAAACTCAAAATATTTCCCGCACCTCCACATGCATTGTTATTGTAGGCTCTGTTTAATGAGAATATACATGACAAAGAAAAACTATAAGTTCATTAACGTTTTAAATAACTCGGAAATCCCCAGGAGATATCTGAATTATATATATATATATATATATATATATATATATATATATATATATATATATATATATATATATATATATATATATATATATTCTTTTCTCTGAGGATGAGGGTCCCTAGGACAGTTCTAGAGGTGGTACCTCCCTATATTATATATATACATATATATATATATATATATATATATATATATATATATATATATATATATATATATATATATATATATATATATATATATATATATATATATATATATATATATATATGCATATGCAATTTCTTTACTCTAATATACTAATATTTGGTAACTCTCCTGTCTTATAATCTATTACATCTCGTCTGTGGTTTAAAGTCCCCTTCCTTGTCCTGTGTCGCAACACAATAACCTCTATCAGATGTTCACATTATCAACTATGTTCGGGAAACTGATACTGAGGATTCCTCATTCGCAGTACATACTAAATCTATTATTGATGGTGCGTTTCTTTCCCTCACTATCGTTGATTATGTCATGCGCTGATGCATAGCCAAATCCTGTTCTTACAAAAGCGAACTTGGCAAAATAAATTGTGAACTGAGGTAACGTAAATACTACGACCTGGAAAGCCAGAAAGGAAACTGCTGGGAGACTCAGGAATATTTAGAATAAACTCATCTCATTCATTCTCTCGTGCTCTCTTATTCTGTTTTATTAATTTTCTTATTTTTCTTATTTATTTCCTCCCTCTCTCTCTCTCTCTCTCTCTCTCTCTCTCTCTCTCTCTCTCTCTCTCTCTCTCTCTCTCTCTCTCTCTCTCTCTCTCTCTCTCTCTCTCTCTCTCTCTTTCTCAATCCGGTGTGTGGTAACAAAGAGAGAGACCTCGCGAGAAATAATCTGAGGAGGGTCACTCCACGTCACCGCCAGCTGGCCACAAGGCACGACAATTCAGCCGATACTCGCAAAACTTTTACGACCGAATTCCAATTGGGAAAATAAACGGCAACTGTTGACATACTTGGAGAGTCAGTAAGCCACTGGGCGTCCATCACAACTCTTACTGACTTGCTCAAGGGTCACTTACGTCCTCAGCAGCACAGGAAACCTAACTGAAGAGTACCCAGGCTCTGTGTATTAACTCACAGGACGCTGTACGTAAATCATTAAGAAAATGCATTTCTTTTTATGAGTTCTAATACGGAAATAAAATGACTGATTTTTCACTGCAAAGAAAATCCTTACGTACCGAATTATAACTTTTATTCATTATACGATTTTTGAGCTGTATAACTATTGCTTATTAAAGTTTCAGACTATATGACCCTTTAAGAGTCTTGAAGGATTGGATTTTAGATTAGATTCTGTCGCCGAATCAGCATGTTTACTGTGCACCTTATATCCACCCTGGGGACGGTAACACAAGAGAATGTCTATACATAAAAGGACTAGGAACTAGGAAAGTTCTTAACTGGATTACATCTGGATTTACATCTACTATTGGCTTATCTGTCACAAGCAAATTTAGTATATTCGCTTAATATGTCTGGTAACTAATTTTCATTAATAAGATACCATGACACATTCAAACTGGGCTCGCTGAAGTGCCAGCCTTGTCTTGGACTCGGCTGCCATGACTAGTAATAAGAAGAGCTAATTAAGTTTTCCTGACGTTCGAGAATGTTAGTCACTATGATGTTCATAAATTTAAGGTTCTGAGAACTGATGAGACATAGATCTCATTTCCAATAGTGAACCACTGAAGATTTAGACATAGCAAAACGGGGTGAGACATAGCATTCTATGTCCTCTCTCTCTCTCTCTGAGGTAAAGATGTTTAAAGTCAACTCTCACTGTGACCCCGTGGTCATATAGCCACTTTAAGGGAAGGGATAGGTAAGGAAGCTGTAGGAATAATTTCCACCGCAGGAACATGAAGATGTTACAGCAGCCTTTTGAGATTCGTAGTCGAATACTCACCTTAAAAGTCGAAAAAACTCACCTTTAAAGTTGTTCCATTTACACATAATAATTAAAATAAGCATTAAAAAATATCCTACCTGTTGTATGGGGGTAGACACTCGCCAGTGACGATCCTGTAAAGAAAGAAAAGACCGAGTATTTAGAGAGAACAATACACAAATAACCCACACATAGGAGAGAGGAGCTTACAACGACGTTTCGTATGACTTCGTATGACTTTCGTATGACTTCGTGTGACTTTGTAAATGGTCAAAGTCGGACTAAATTTGTAAATGGTCCAAGTGTACCGATTATTTCGATTCATCGCGACTCTGGACATAATAATGAGGTTTTAATCACCTGTCACAGCCATATCACATACACAAGTGATACAAGAGTCAAATATTTTTCCCTTTTATTAACCTCAAAAATTAATCACACATCAGGTCGATCAAATAATCTTTGGGCAAAAAAAAAGCTAATCTAGAACAGTAATTACATCAGCAGTGCTCAGTAATCAACAGGTTTCTCCCTACATGATTAAAAAAAATCATTAAGACATTTTTTTCACACAAACTATGATATTATGATACTGATTTAGTAAAATAAATCTGGTTATTATGATAGTTGGACTTCAGCAGTTTTGTGCCCCCTGGTGTCCTGCTGCGTACATTACAGTAAAGGAGAAAGTAATCACTAGTAATTCTGGTGAGTTTAAATAAATATATTTTGATCTTTTAGAGAACCTGTAATAAATCAATGATTTATTTTCAACATTTCGTTGGGTTAACATCTTGCTCAGCGGACTATCAGAAGAAATTTGTAAATGGTATGAGTAAAAAAAATATTTAATACAACGAAATCTTTAGCGCCCATTTGTTTATGAGAGGCCATTCTGGATGTGAATATCGCCATAATTTCCTGTTGCAAATTTACGGATCCAATCTTCAACACTAGTTGAGAACTCAACATTGTTTTAGCACTGACGTGTTTGTGGCAACAAGTGCATAAGATTCACATCTGAAAACACGACCCTTACCAACTGATGAACTTAAGTGGAGAAGAAGATAACTGCAGTTCAGCTCTGCAATTGTCTCTGTCTTCACTTGTCGCCTTCGAGCCATTTGTCTCCACCACGAAACACAAGTCAAAGAACATTTAATTACTATATCGAGTAATGCTATTTTCCGAAGGCTTTTTATAGTGGTATATAATATCAATCTTCTTCCCAAAAAAAGAAACCAGGTGGACAGTGGTGTAAGCCAATGCACCACATGTAAGCAGACAGATGTGACATTATCATATTTTTGTGCGAAGAGATAAATTAGAGTTAATCAGCGCAAGGAGTACGAAAGTCTCGATCCTCCGTCAACTAATTGCGAGACACAACTGTGCAATTATCCTAGAAAAGTGTTACGTGTTTAAATCAATTACACTTGAGCGACCTTTGACTTTCAGGCCAATTTGGTGTAATCTATTATAACTGCCGAGCCAGCAAACATGGTTGCCTCAGTAATTCAAGAGGTCAACTTCAATTAGCGAGTAAAAAAAAAAATATATTTAAAACATCCAGTAATGCTACTGCACATCTCAGAATACATTTAAGCTTTATTCATTAAGTGAATGTACTTTAATCAAGGAAATTGCTTTGTAAAAGTATATTCTGTTATACAGAACTTGATATAGAAGAGCGTGTGTGGAGAGTATTGTTTAAAAGGTAGTTAGATAGAGAGGGAATGTGATGATGGTATTCTGAACTGGTGAATATGGAGGAGCAGAATATATGCCCCGGGAATATTACAGCATTAGTAATATTAATAATATTGTGAGGTATTTAATTTGCTGGGGAGACTGCGTGTTGGAAGTATTGCTGGAGCTGGTAATATCATGGAAGTTTGGGTGTGTGCAGGTAGTACTTCAGATTTTTAATAAGATTACAGAAAAAAAAAATAATATTGGGAGGCAGTATTTACTAGCTCTTACCGTGATAAAATAAGTGTTGGGTGTGAGAAAGACCTGCCTAGCATGGACAAGTAAGTCTACTGCAGTGCCCTCCTGATCAACTCTGTTAAGGCAGTATTTCTAGAATTTTTAACAGAATGGACTTTGCGTCAGGTTGGTGCTCCCAGATTTTTAACATTACAGAAAATATGGCACATTCATGACATATTTATGAATTATTTTCGTCCTGTAACGTGGGAGGAGATGGTTCGTCCGGATAGTGACACTTGTTGGGATGGGAAAGAAAGAAGTGGTCACGGAGTACACTTATCAGAAACTGGGTGTTGATCAGTAGGTAAAAAGACACAAATACGATATAATGCGTTCTTTTATGGACGACGTTTCGCCCACACAGTGGGCTTTATGAAGATATAGTGACGATATTTTAAACCATTTCTCTCCAACGGTGATCAGTAGTTGGGCGTCAAGGTACAGCCACTGACATCGCGGTCATGACATGACAAACATCACGAGTGTCAACAGGAGATGGAAGAGCAGGATCAAGTCCTTCCTAGTACCTTACTTAGTGGTAAGAAGTAATTAATGTCCTTGGACCTTATTTACCTCAAAAACATAAAGTGATCAAATTCCAAGGATAGAAACGAGTTTACTAACTAGTAGTATACAATTCTGACATGTTGTTGAATAAGAAACATGTGCAACAGTTTGGTATCCTTATTTCCCAAACGTTTCACCTACACGGTAGACCTCTTCTGATACCAAAATACTGCGCATGTCTTCATCAAAAGTGTCCTACGTACATGCATTAGTGTCATTCTTAGTGCCATGATCGGCCTAGCAACAGTGCGTCAAGAGAGGGGTGGTGGCACTGTGATGATGTGATAGGTCTACCATGCTAGTATTATTCCATAGAAGGGGAGGGGAAGGTCCCTCTGCTTGTGTCAATATATAAACTTTTCTAGGTTCGACAGAGGTATCATCAGGTGCTGAAGGCTTATTGATTACGTAATGAAAAACATCAATTCAAAATGTAAATCAAATTTAAATATAATGAAACATAATTCAAATTTACTGAAACATAGGCCTACCAAGGTGGTGTAAATTAAAAACATCGTGCATAAGCACTTAGTATAATCCACTTCTCGCATCCGACCCTTATTTTAATCCACATATCCTTGAATTTATATATTTATGTTTCCTCGTTTCCTGCCATAACTGATCCTTCAGCTACTGACAATACCCTTAGGTATGCTGGTATATTAATGATAAAAGAATAAATATGAATACAATGAATGTCTGGAGTATGTGTGGAGTGTACACAACCGAGACACACAATGTATACACAGTAGCAGGTACATAGGTGGTTCTGCCCATAAGCTGCACTCAAGCACTCAACACTGTTGGCGCTTAAAATGAGCACCGGTGTGATTATCCCATATTTTATTCAAGAGCAACAGAAATTCACTGACTATAGTTG